>NC_135705.1:12340425-12675557 GCF_964276395.1 Gasterosteus aculeatus
CCTCAACTACAAAGGAGGTTTCTTACTTGGTTTGTGTGGATGTCAGTGGAGCCGTTGCTCCTACGGCTATAGTTACTACGGAGATTACCCAGAAACCACCAGGGAAGGCCAGAGAGGTCCCACTCGTCCAAAGAAACATCTAGTTTGGGCCGTTTGCAGGCTGACCGTGGCAGGTCTTCAAGGGAGTCTGGAAGGGTGGCGAACCGTTAAATTTTGGATTTTTTAAGTCTTTTCCTTGGCAGATTTGAAACTGTTTTCTTACCATCGTCTGGCTCCCGGGGTCGTCGCTGGGAGGGGGTCTGCAGTAGAGGCTTGTCAATGCTAGTCTCCAGCCCTGCTTTAACCACACCTCCACACGTCTAGGGGGAAATGTGAAGGACAAAAATGAGAAAACAGAGCCATAACTGGGTACTTGGAGGACACACAGCTCCCTTTCAAGATGGCCTCTTGGAATGTAATCGTTGTAGAGGAAAAAGGGGCTGGGCAGTTAGGGTACGGAGCAATGGGGAGGGAGGTCATTACAAATTTAGGGTACAATAAGGGCACCAAAACCGTGGAGAGGGTAAAAACACACAGAGATGCTAAATGGGGTAAGAAAAGCAAGTGCTAATTAACACGGTGATGGAATAAGTGCCTCAAAGATTTTACAAATCTAGTTCCAGTCCAGTAAAAACTTCTAATATGTAATATGTGCAAACTAAATAATGTAACTAATGGATCATTATAAGGGAGCCATAAATATTGTACAAAAAACTGCTCTTGTACAGTATATATAGAAAAAAGTAGAAAATAGATAGAGAATTTAATCATTATCTGATATGGACGTCAAAGTGGCATTAGAGTTAAGAGAGATAAAGGAAATTTAAGAAAATAAGACGCATCTCACGTCTAACACAACTGATAGAGAATACGTGGATTATTGAAAGAAAAACAACTGTGGTGGTTTTCACATGGTCAGTGAATAGAAATATAGTGCCTTGAATCATTTGATTCATATAGCCCCTGACTAAAGACCCACATTGGACTGAAGCTGAAAAAGAGGACTTTTAGACAAAGTCTGACACATAAGTGCTTCAAGGTGGATTTGGGGAGGTAGTGGGAAAGAAGGGTAAAGGAACACCGGGGTGGGTTATTGCTAGGCCTGTGGCTGGATCAGGAGCTGTGATCCTCCAGTTTCGGAGCAGAGAAGGGAACTCTGACACAGACAGAGAGGGTGACTCTGCCCCCCATCCACTGGGTGGTGCTGGTGGATCGCTAGAGTACCACCAGACCAAACTAAGGATGGGTCTGTACAGAGACGGTGCCACTCTGTACAAATGCACACAACGAAGACAGCAGTCCTGACCCTCCCTCCTCATTACACACAAGCAGACAGCAGTTTGCTTTATAGTCTTTGTGACTTGCAGCTACCTGGTCCAGCACTGTGATTAGTGCTTGTTATGAAATAAATCTATTATTCATTGACAGCTTTGAACTTTGCCTGCCAGTTCTGTCCCTTGGTATTCACAATTGTGTGTAGTGAGGTGAGAAAGGTTGGGGGGGGGGCTCTGTTTCTCCTTAGCACCATGTTTCGGTTTTACCTGACCACGATCCTCCACTCCGCCCTCTACACATTCACGGCCCACAGAAAGATTCTCTGCAGCGTCTGCATTTCAGATGAGACACAGTAACAGAAAAAGGACATTCCCACCCTTTAATTATAGTAATACTCTCTCACACTAATGCCTCCTTCTGTAGCTTTGTTGGACAAGCTGGAAAATGGCATAGTTTTGCTCCCCGCATCCCCAAGGGATGCAAAAACTATCACAAGCACTCAAAAGTATGTAAAAAGAAAGCTGGATTTGCATTACAAGTACAAAGAGTCACCATACACCTAGGGACCTTCAAAAACATGTTAAAGAAGCAATCTAATCACAAAATGAAGAGGCAGAAGACACAATTTAATTACAAGTAGTCATACACACACGTAATATACGAAGACGAAAAATATATTAATACAGTCCCGGATAAGATAATTATTTCACATAAATATATGAAACAGAAAAGAAATGCATCACTTACCAGAACAACCAAGCACAACTAAGTATTTCTTGAGCATTTCATACACTGGGCTGTAAAAAGAGAACATGAGATTAAGAATGGGCCTCCTTATTTTGGATGTATATTTTTGGACGTGTACTCAAGTGTTGACTATTTTTGATGTGGGTGTATACCTTGGGTTTTTTACAGAGAAGCTCTCCACCTCCAATAGTTCTCCCAAAGGGTCATCCTGGCAGTGGACTATGTGCTGCCTCTGTTTGTCGTAGAGTTGCTTCCCCATGATGTACTGACCTAAGTAGTGCATCACCTACAAAAAATACTGGATTTTAGAAACCACAAGGCAAACTTTTACCTTTGAGAACAGAACCCAGTACAAAATACCACTGAAAATTGGAATGACCACTTCTCAGATAACACCTTTATTATAAGCAAGAAAAACAGGCTGCATACTCTTAAAAAAACGTGACGTTTCGCTGAAGAGCTCACCTCTTTGAGAGTGAAAACGTCTTCCTTCGCTCCGGCAACACGCAGAATTTGCAGGAGAGGGGCTTTTGGTTGTACCTGGGGAGTAGAGTAGTGCCACGACATTGCCCTTATTATGAACTGGATGTAATGTTCGATAATTGACAGGCAAAGCTGCTGATATGGTCATTACTCTAACTGTACCTGATTCCCATCTCCAGGTAGTGTCCTGCATGAGGGGCTGGATGCCGGAAGCTGGGCTGAGAGGGAGCTCATTGCAAACGAATGAAGTCTGAAATACAGAATCATAAAATGTCAGATTTATCACAATCTTAAAGTCGCAATCACAATATGTATTATGATCACCACAAAACGCGGTTGTCTTCACTTAGCGAACGTTGTAGTGCAAATACCCACGATGCCAACGTGACGTTAGCGTCAAGTTAAGCTTGAATTGTGTAACAAATGTAACGTTAATAGCCTAATTTGTTTGAAGATAAACGGATAGTAAGGAATTTAGCTTGACAGGTAGTTGCCTGGATAGTTAAGTTAATCTAACGTTAACTTAACCGCTGTCTTCAAAATACAAGGCCAAACTTCCAGAATGGGCAAGCTAACGTTAGTTGGATGTAATACTAATTTAAAAAAGAAAGCACGACAGCTACAGTTCCACGCTACTGAGTAGCATGTTGACTGGAAAATCTGTGTAACGTTAGCATTGACAGGTAATAAACCTGCTATCGCCACCAGCAAGCGTGTTAGCTAACCTAGCTCATGTAACGACGGAGCTGTTGAAAGCGTACTTAGCGGGCTAGCTAAGGTTAGCTCCATTCGTTTCTGAACAATACGTTCGTTAAAAATATCTAACTGTGGGGAGTTGACGTTACCTCACAGCTGCTACATTGGCCCACACGCACTGATGCCTTAACAACCTGCCGACGTCTTGTAAATATACATACAGCAATTTAATATTGGGCTTTTAAACTTTAGCTCACTCTAACAGACAGTTAGCATTGCTAAACTACAGATTCAAAACGATGAATGTTGCTAAACAACTTCCGGCTGGACAATAACGCGGGCCAGGAGTTTGGCGCCCCCGACTGTTTGATCAATTGCACATCCTCCAAAAGCACAAGTTTACCGAGTTTACAGATTTAATGCTCTCTTAGAATGGAATAGTGACAGTAGTCAATGTCAGTGCCAATGATGTGGCACCCCTTGCAATATAAAAGTTATAAGGCAATACATACGGATAAACATTTTTTGGTTACCAGTTAGTGAAAAATCTTGCCAGTGTTATGTTATATCTATTTACAAATGCTAAGAATGTTGTTAAAAAGATATCAGTGGTCATTCATTGTCCTATAACTGAAAGCGTATACAATTTGTATCAATTATATAAACAATGATAAATTATTAATACAGCTAAGAGTTACCACCAACCCTTCACAGCACAAAACTATTTCATAAATACTTGCTAACAGTATTAGGTTAAGACATTGATATGAATCATAGTCTTGAGTAAGCAAGCAATGCAATTATTCTAAAAGTGCTCTTTCTTATTTCATGATTGTTTTATCCTTGTTTAACCCGGTGTAGCTCCTTAGTTGTGTTGAGTGTAGCAAGGTTTGTTGTCCTTATTTTTCTCCCTCGGGTTATAACAGTAACACAATCAGTATAAGCCACCAAAAATACCATTTAACTACTTCTAAACCATCAATGCAATAGTCATAAAACTCGGTTAAAAATAACCTCACCTTCACACTAAAAACTTGTATTTTCACATTTTACTAGGCTGTATTTCGCTTTGAACAGAATACAGTTCTACTATATTTATAGAAATTTAGCATTAACAAAACCCCAAAATTAATAAAAAGGATTGCTCGGAGATTGTGTAATTTCATTTAAAAAATGCAAACATCGTCATGAAACATTTGTGCTACAGAATAGTTTAATTCAGAGATACTTATCTCTGATATTCTAGAATTCTCACAATTAAGAAAACCAGATGGAATGATTATCACAACTCATGGCCTAAACACTTAGATATACAAGGAGCACAAATGTAACTTTTTCACAGATCTGTAGATACAGTGCAAAAATAAACCATTAAATCCAGTATATACTGTAGCCGTATTTGTTCTTATGGACGGTTGTGTAAATAAAGAAGCATCAAGCATATGAATCCACTCTTATAGCTGACAAAGTCCAGCTAACAGTCCTGGAGAATACTCTATCAGGCCAGTTTATTACAATAGCTTATTCGCTGGGATATTACTCACTCTGCTGGAACACACAAGCAATGGCCATAAGACCTGCACGTGTCAAAAGTTGCAGTTCTTACATTGCATATAATAGAAATGGCAGCCAGTCAATCATAACAGTTGAGCTCCATCACAACATTTCATATATAACAGTGAAGTGTCAGCTGAAAATAACGTTAAAGTTAATGCTTGTTATGGCCACCACAAACATCAATCTGATAAATTAGTTATCTTATTGTGGATGTTTTGTAACATCTGTGAGATTATTAAATTGGGATTCAACAAAATATAAGACTAGTATTTTGAAAATAGCGGTATCAGTGTAATTCTGAAACGGTTGACACTGTTAATGTTAAGCCGTACAAAGAGCATGGTGTTACAGTTCAGGCCAGCATGGTCTTTAAAAACACTTGATTAGCTTGATGATGATGTTTGTTTGACAAATGCATATGGTATTGACTCACATGGGCAAACCTTCAGCTAAAAAGGAAACAAGTATAACACAACACAACAACAAAAGTGCTTTGGAAATAATTCAAGTCTTTCATTCTTACCATAAATACAGGAGAATATTCTGCTTGTATAAAGATGCACTGTATAAAACAATTGTTTGTTGTTGTGTCTTCACAACAACAATGGCGCCCCCTTTTAAAATTCTTCCAAAAGTCTAAATAGGTACTAAAAATGTAAAGTAAGGACTAGCAGTCACTAATTTGGCTTTTACTACGTATTTAAACTTATTTCTAGCTTGTCTATTTCAATTCAATTTTAGTTTGCTCATCTACAAATTGAAACGAATTGATAATAAGTAAAAAGATGACATATGTAAGAATAACGACTTTTGACTGATGATTATATTTGATCTACTAAAAAGTAATTTCTGTTATATATAAGAGCCATAATACTGTACTGAAAGGTTCATATCTAAATTTCCTCACATGATTCAATTTCTGGTCCATTTCTATCAGGTAAAGTATGTAATGTGTACAGCAAAAATATGAACAAGTGACTATTATAAAATGAGGCACTGCTGCTCTCAGTAGCTGCTGTTAAAATGAAAAGTGCTCAGTTCTAAATCATCTGTGACATAAAGGTAACTTGTAGTTGTAAGCCTAGTCTTTAAATGCTGTGGCCAAATTTGAATCACCGGGTGAAGTGAACAGTTATTTTCTTTTAAATGGCCACTATGCACAACAGGACTGTATTTTACAAGTCTTAAAATGTACAGAGTACAAAAACTACTTGACAGACAGCAGAGAGAATATTGGTTTAAAATACTGATAATAATTGTGTGTGTTCTGTTGCTGGGATGTTCCCTAACTCTTAAGAGTCCATATCTTCTGAAGTCAGCATGGGGGATATAGAGCATGTATTCAGACTCCGTAGTCTTTTACAGGACTCTTTGTGACAGAAGCAACAAAAGCACTCTAGGGATTCCAGAGGCTTTGTTCTGTTCTGCTCTGGGTTCATCTTCCTCCCCAAACCACCGGTTGGCCTTTTTGCGGGAGACTCAACTAGTACAAGGAAGCAATGTGAGCTGCTGTTGAGTCCTCCAGTCATCAGGGGATAACAAGAAGTGAGGAGCAGAAATCAGCATGTGGGAGCAAAAGGAGTGCTCATGAAAGACTGTTAAATGTAGTGCCTTTGTGTGGATAAATGTCCCTTATTCTATGAGGTCCTGTGAAAAGACACAACAACACAAATAAATAAAAGATAATCACAAAGTTTAGCTAAATATAGTGCATTACACAAAGTATGCAAGACCTGATCAGAGTCTTCGTTGTCCTGTGCTTTTCCAGTCTCCATGTAGTGAGGGTCAATATCATCAACTCCCTCTATTTTAGCAGCCTCAACGTGTTCCCTCATAACAGAGTATCTGTGCACAAGGAACCTGATGATGACATCAGTGAATATTAAAAAGAAACAGATGGAATACAGTATTCACAGAGAATATTTGAGTGCATATATTGTGTGTTGATGAAATGTAGACAACTGACCGTCCTCCACAAACATATTTCTTAACCAGCCAAACGCCTGCAACAGCACTGGTGAGAAGGATCGCTATGACAACCATCACTATGACAGCGGTGTTCAGTGAACTGTTTTCAGTCTGTTAAAGTTACAGAAACAGAAATGGCTCAAAATGTGAAGAAATCGCAATGCAGGAGGCAACCTTTCAAAACATGAGCAAGATACCTAACCCCTAATTGCTCCCTGGGCAAAATGTAAAAAGCCATGGGTTTAAAGTGTAATGTAAGTCGCTTTGGATAAAAGCGTCAGCTAAATGACCTGTAATATAATGTAAAAAACATGCCGCAATTTACCTGACAAAAGACTTTATGCCTCCGAGCTGTAAATGTGCTCACAGCCAATTAATTGACAAAGAACAGATTCACTGAGATTACCCTGCTATAATCTGACACTTGGCTCATGTTACAACAGTACTAGATAACCAATTCAGGATTGAATAATAAAATATTGTATGTTCCTCTATTGATTTTGAGGTTTTCCCGGTAACGGTGGGTCATGTTTAACTGTATAGATAAACCTGCAAGCCCTCATTCCCACAGTGAGCAGAACTGACCAGAGAGTTTGGATAAAGGGCGTTGCTGGTGCACATCTTCCTCAGGTCGGTCTCTTTCCTCTCTGGCTGAAAACCTCCTTCACACTGGTCCCCTGGAATCTTCCGGTAGCTTTAATGTTACAAGCGACATGTAAGGAAAGACCAAAGGCAAGATGAAACAGCTGCTTAAGATACGATTCATAATACGGACGGAAGGAGATGTAATGACACAAATAGAAACATGCTAAATATCAAATGTAAAGACAACTATGAAAACTTACCTTTTACACTACTAGTGACTAAAACTAAGGAAGACTTTACTCGAATGTGCCTTGTATTCATGAATGACCTCCGCCTCGCAGACGAGCTGAACGAGTTCTACTGCAGATTTGATCCATCCTCCAGAGCTCCTCCAAACTTTGCGGAGATCTCCCTCCATGAATTGGAGGCCATCCATGCGTCCTTATAGTCCGCCAATGACGGGTTGTATAAGTGGTCATATTTACAGATTTCCTACGACAAAAGCTCTTCAATCTGATTCATTCTCTCGCAAAAAATCTTCGTTTTAATAATGGCGGTTATTATGCTATGAAACCGGAAATGTGAGACTACGGAAAGGATGTAGTTAGCAGGCCAATCACAGCCTTGCGGGCTGCGTGAGGCTTGCGTAGCTTTCAACGCTAGTCTAGAAAAATGGATCGACGCACGCAAGAAGAGGTGAAAAGGCGTGCAAGGGGCTCTTGTGTCTGCGTGTCCTTGCGTCTCTGGAAACGTAGAAGCATAAACTAGGCTTCACACCCTCCCCTCCCCCAACCCCTCCCCCAACAGGTCTGTAGATGATGCTGTCAACATGGCCTCCACTTCATCCTCCAGCATCTGGACTCCCCAGGAACCTATACCAGGATCCTGTTTGTGGACTTCAGCTCTGCTTTCAACACGATCATCCCGTCTCTGCTGCAGGACAAACTCTCTCAGATGCATGTGCCCGACTCCACCTGCAAGTGGATCACTGACTTCCTGTCTGACAGGAAGCAGCACGTGAAGCTGGGTGAGCAGTCTCAGCCTCTCGGACCATCAGCACCGGTTTAATGGACTGATGGGGATGAGTCTGCCAACAAGTGGGAGTCTGACCATCTGGTGACGTGGTGCAGCCAAAACAACCTGGAGCTCAACGCTCTGAAGACAGTGGAGATGGTTGTAGATTTTAGGAAAAACGCAGTCCCACCTTCCCTCATCACCCTGTGTGACTCCCCCGTCATCGCTTTGGATTCCTTCCATTTTTTTCTTTCCATTTTCTGGGCTCCACCAACACCCAGGACCTCAAGTGGGAGCTGAACATCAACTCCATCACAAACGAGGCTCAGCAGAGGCTGTTCTTCCTGAGGCAGCTGAAGAAATTCAACCTGCCAATGACGATGATGGTACACTTCTACACGGCCATCATCGAGTCCATCCTCTGCTCCTCAATCACCGCCTGGTACGCTGCAGCCACAACAAAGGACAAAAGAAGGCTGCAGCGTGTCATTTGCCATGCAAAGAGGGTGATCGGCTACAATGTGCCATCTTTCCAGGACCTTGAAGCAAGCTAAAAAGATTGTTGCCGACCCCTCTCACCCCGGACAAAACCTGTTTGTGCCCCTTCCATCTGGCAGGAGGCTAAGGTCCATCAGGACTAAGACCTCCCGCCACACAAATAGTTTCTTCCTGTCGGCAGTCGGGCTCATCAACAGAGCCCGGATCCCCCACTGGTCACTCCCTTCACACTTCACATGCACATACACATACATGTGTCACTTTCGGTTTGCTGGTGCACTTTATTTTTAATTTTTAAAATTTTTAATTTTTATTTATTATTATTTATTTTTAATTTAAATGTTGTTCCTGCATGTTGTCTTATCGGTCTTGTTGTCCATTGTCCTGTCTGATGTTTATGCACCAACCACCAAGTCAAATTCCTTGTATGTCCAACATATTTTGGTAATAAATTCCTGACTCCTGATTTCTTTAGTTACCCCCTGGGGGTGCGCGAACTGCGACCAGGGGGTGGGCGAGAGGAAAAATATAATGGCGGTCAGTTTTTTTAAGTGGGATTTTTCCATTGACATATATAAAAGGATTTCCCATACAATAAAAAAGCATGAAAGTAAGTAAACATTTCCTTTTGCTTCCGCTTTTATTTTAAATATAAAAACTATAATATATTATTTTTTGATAGAAACGTAGAGGAAGACAGCAGCTGTCGCAGAAAAGCCAAAAGAAAATGCAGTTTCATTCATGCGTTGGGTCTACGAAAGACGCACTACGGGCTTCATATCTGCTCGGTTACAGAGTAGGGAGAAAGGGGCTGCCGCACACAATGGCCGAAGACGTGTGTTTGCCAGCGGACAAAGAAATGGTGGAGTGTATGATTGGAGAGAAAGAGGCAAAAAAGTTGGACATGATTCCTGTGTCCAATAACACTGTGTCGCACCGCATTGATGCCATGTCTGAAGACATCCTGGCTGTACTACTCAGCCGTGTGAAGAAAAGTGAGTTTTACTCTCTGCAAGTAGACGAGTCTACAGATGTTGCAAATCTGGCCAATCTTCTTCTCTATGTCCGTTACCTTTTTGAAGGATCGGTACAAGAAGAGTTTTTGTTCTGTCGGCCCCTTGCTACCCGAACAACAGGACAGGAAATCTTCAATTTAATTGACGTTTTTATGAGGACCAATGGCATCGACTGGGAGCGTGTGGGAATTTGCACAGACGGGGCAAAATCAATGACGGGGAAACACACGGGGCTTATAGCTCATACTAGGAGAGTCTGCCCATCAATCAGCTTGTTACATACTGCAGTATTCACAGAGAGGCCCTTGCAGCCAAAAACATGCCAGCTGATCTACTTGCAGCGCTGAACGACGCAGTCAAACTGGTGAACTTCATTAAAGCTCGTCCGCTAAATTCACGAATATTCACACTGTTATGTAATGAGATGGGCAGCGAACAGAAATCACTGCTGCTGCACACAGAGGTGCGTTGGCTGTCCCGCGGCAAAGTGCTGACAAGGCTCTTTGAACTCTGGGACGAATTGCAGCAGTTTTTTGAGGAGAATCCGTTTCATTTGGCCTCCAGTATGCATGACGAAGATTTTCTGAAAAGGCTCGCCTATCTAGCGGACATCTTCTCAGCTCTGAATGAACTCAATCTAAGTCTGCAGGGAGTCAGTGTAACTGTGTTCAACACACAAGACAGGGTTGAGGCCATGATAAAGAAGCTACGGTTCTGGGCAAGTTGTGTGAGTGGGAACACACACCTGTGTTTCCCTAGGCTTCACGAGTTCTTGGGGGAAAATGACGTGCACCTGGGTGAGCATGTAAAAACTCTCATAATTGAACACCTCAACCAACTCGCCGAGCAGCTATGGAAACACTTTGCACCTATGGACACATCTGCCGCTTGGATTCGCAATCCATTTGAAGTTTCTCTGCCCGTCCCACAGCTGTCATTTCACGAGCAGGAGCAGCGGATCGAGCTGTCATCTGATGGAGCACTGCAGTTACAGTTCAAACGAAAGCCACTTGTGGATTTTTGGACCGAGTCTCTCTCTCTCTCTCTCTCTGCAGGCTGAGCGACTTTTGCGCTAGACTTGAAAAGTTGTGGATCGTGTGTAGGCTAATTTTATTGTCGCACTTGAAAAGTTTCCGTTTTTATTTATTTTATCTATTTTGGAGCCTATTCTTTTTAATGTTGGGGATCGTTTGTAATTCATTGCAGTTTAATTCAGCCTGTGTTGATGTTGTTATTGTCATGCGTGTTGTGGTTATTTGCGCTCTATATATGACGATAAAACGTTTTGTTGCGGGGTTTTTTTAAGTGTGAATTGGGGGTGCGCCAACCCGGTTGGGACATGGAAGGAAAAAGGTTTGGGAACCGCTGACATAGACCATAACCTTTAGCCATACAGTGGTAAGGCTTGACATAAACAATACATAATTATGTATACATTTTCAATAATTTGTATAAAATCGATGATGTGTTAGAGGAGGAGGATCCCTCCTCTGACTTTCTCCCTAAGGTTTCTTCCCTTTTTCCCCATGGAAGGGTTTTTCATTTTTGGGGGTTTTCCTGTGCCGATTTGTGGGTTTCGGGACAGAGGAGGTTGCATGTGTACAGACTGTAAAGCCGTCTGAGACAAATTTGTAATTTGCCATTTTGGGCTATACAAAATAAAATGAATTGAATTGAGTATAAGCTTGAGTTTCTTAAAACTAAAGCTGCAGAAGAGTGCAAAGCAAAGATAAAAACATGCCCCACCCGCTGGTCTGAAGTTGTTCGGTGGTCCCATTTAAGCAGAACTCCAGAGGATGACCCTTCATCTCCTCCTGCTCCACGCACTCTGAACTGTTCTCTGGCCGGTGATATCCGAAGTCACTGTAAGACACAACAGAAGCTCAAATGGCATTTTCACAAATTTGTGTACATCTGTTCTCTATATCTCATGTTGCTCTATATATAAATGTGTATTTCACAAAGACATACCAGTGATAATCATCCATTGTACATGTACAGCGGGACAACTTCTTAGTAGTGGCATATCCCCTCCCATTCCAGCAGACAGACTCTTTCCTCAGGCGTAAGAAGGTCTCTTTATAGCCCAGCACACAGCCATCAATAGACCCACTGGGGTCTGTAGAGTGAGCCAGCCACGCGACATAGTCCCCTTCGGTACCTGCACATATATACATACTGTATAATCTAAGTCAGTCAAAAGGAAAAACAATTCCTGTTGCACCCAATTCCTTCAGACACTCACAGTTTCTGGTGAGGAGCTTCCTGAGGTCTATTGTGATCACCACCCATTTACTGAAGTCATTCCTGTAGCCCCACAGGCTGACGTTCATGGAGCGAGAGCCGGGCTCACTGTCCATGCCGCTGAAGTAAAGCGGGTCGCTGGTGAAGTTGTACGTATGCCAGCACTGCCCCTCATCTGTTGAAAACCTAAAGATGTGGAGGAGAGAAAAGAGCAAAAAAAGTGAACAGTAAAACTGACAAATCCTACAATAGCCACGTTAGCCATCTACTATACTTAGTTATACTCACTTGATCTGGTTCACAGGTGAGCTTGTGTGTTCCACAGCCACCAGCAGCCCTCCAGAGTCCAATATAGCGTAGTGGTGGGGGCCCCTGAGAGCCCACAGCCACGAGTAGCCCCCGTTATCAGACACATACACGTCAGGGGAGAGAGCTGACTCTGCATCTCCAACGCTGCCTAAAGAGACATAAACACAATGCTCTCATGAGACATTTAACCATGCAGTGAAACGGTTCGGGGTGAAGACATCTTTGTGTTTCATTACCATGAGCCAGAATAAGGCCCACAGCACTGGGCTGTGAGAGAGGCAGCATGGGGACGTTCATCTTCATGGTGGTGCTGTAAGAGGCGTGGATGTGAAGTCGGCACTGTAAAGACACAATAATTAGGGTAATGGTGTTACCAGGTTAAACGCTCAATGCATTTACAAATGCAGGTTTGTAATGTGTGTCTCACCCTGTTTGGCCTGTTGGTGGAGGTCTCCGTGTCACACTGTCTGTTATCTGGTCTCCGCACTGGCCGCCATTTTGCTCCTTGGTCAAAGGTGATCACTGTCTCCACTACATCATCTGCAATTACCCACTCACTTTATTTTACCTTTATAGACAGCAGACAATGAAATACAAACATGTCAAAAAGTTTCTGGACTCCTTTCTAAAATTGTCAAAAATACTTATATTTAATAATATATAAAAATGGACAGCCAGAGAGAAATGCACAATGTGAAGTAGTTTGTCCAGCTGCTCACTCACACTTTGCTTCCGTTGCTTCCCACATGTACTGTACATTGGCGCACCAAGAAGAAATAGGTTTTCAACCATCTCCCCCTTTGCAACTCACTAACATGTCTCATCACAATTAATACATGTGATGAGATATTCAATCAAGTCGTGGAGATTATTTTTGATTTGCAGACGGTACTGCTTTTCAACTAGTTCGCCCGACACACACGTACAACCATTTTAACATCACATTTAGTGTGACCTAAGTACGCAATGCAGTTTAATTGATCATTTTTGTAATGTAATGTACATATGCTAATGTCATATTTAAAAATGTACTCAAAGAATAGCCAGTAGATTAATCTTGTGTAAGAACATATATTATGTAGTGAGCTGACCCACCCTCTGTGAGAACGCTGGTCATATAGACGCCCCTAAGGGAAGTAATGGCCGTAAAGTCTGTGTCGCTTGACGTGGTCGTGTAAAGATGGCGCTCCAGGGACTTGGAGAACACGGCTCCCCTGTCATCAGACACATAGATGGTTCCCACACCCGAGTCTGGTCAACATGGTAGACACATATACACACAGGTTTGGATTATACACTGGGTGAGACTTGTGCTCTTTGATCCCCACAGAGAACCTTTTGCAGCTCCAGTATCTTTCTCTCTCGGTTTCTGACCTCCAGGGTTGTCTACGTGCATGAATATCATGTCCTGATTGGCTGCCAGGATGGAGTAGAACTGCTCATGGTTAACCTTGGGAAGCTGCGCCATGTTCCACACCTCACCTCCATCTGCTGACACGTGGATCATACGTTCTGTACCCTAACACAAACACAAAAATGTTGTCATACCTGCTGTACAGAGTTATAATTCAAATGTTAAGCCTTCTTAAATATCCTATCAGATCCTATTTTCACCTGCTGTTAACAGGTAATCTGTATCTCGTTACAATAACTGGCTGGTGGCATGTGACACACATATGACGGAGACACACGCAAACACACCGTGCCAGTCATGATGGAGGCAAAAACAAAGCGTCCTCCGAGCACAAAAGAGTAAACTCTTGTTGCGATGGTCTGAAAACTTAGTCCGTAGTCCACCGTCTTCCTTAACTCCAACATTCCTTTATCATCTAACAAAAAGAAAGGCGGAGTCACTTGATGTATTACAGAATATTAAATGTATAGGGGACTTAAATTCACTTACTGCATGATCCATTGTAGTTCGCTGTAAAGTAGATGCTGCTTTTTTTACCCCTGTATGTGAGAAAAAGAAACAGTGAAGGAATGATTCTGGAGAAAGAACTTTTTTTCATTTATTTTATATTCTGAAATTAATAAAATAAATATCCGCAGAAATTCCATATCATGGTTACTGGTACAAAATGTTCCCTTTAAGGCCGTTAACCCGGAAACCCTTTACGTCAGCTGCTAATTGGTTTTAAATTATGTAAATTAATAGACGGAAATATCACGAACAATTGCGGGTATTTGTTTTAACTATTTACTCCATGATATGAACGTCTGAGAAGATGAGAGGTAATACTGACAGGGCCTTCAATTAACTAACTAACTGGTGAACATTGTGTAAATTCAAGTCAGTTGCACTTGTACAATAAAATGAGTTAAAGTGGATGTTTCCTGGTGTATCATTATGCCTGACTGCACATGGTTTGTCAAAATAACGGGTAATCAGCACACTCTCAGGCAGTGCAGAATTTTGAATAATCTACAGTCTTTCTTTCTGCACTGACCAGCCCCCTCCCCCTGCTGCTGCTGAGTCATGATTCAGTCTGGCAGCAGTCTCAGCTCTCCCTGCAGTCCATTTAAGTTGGGGCTTAAGTAACAGCTGTAGTCACACAGAGTTATCACTTTGTTCTTACAATGCAACGCTAACAACCGCAGGCCAACACCACAACCTCACATGAACTCCTATGCCCGAATGAAACAGGAGTCAGGAGAGAGATCCAAAATGTGGTGAGAAAAAAAAAACAGCTAGCACAACAAAGGATGTACAAAGAACTCAAAAACAAACACAGAAATAAAGATGCAAATGGATGGTTTGTGGCAACAAAGATGGTAGAGGTTATTTCACACCCTTCCTGTCATTGTTTAAAATCCCACTTCGACGTTTTCTTTTTCACTCACAGGTGCTTGACATCTATTGAAAGACTGTATGAAAGCCGCCTCTCTCTCCTCTGTCCTCATCCTTCTGGAGCTCTCTGCTGCATTTGACACAGTCAACCACCAGATCCCTATTTCCTCCCTTCAGGAACTTGGTGTCTCAGGCTCTGCTCTCTCCCTTCTCTCGTCCTACCTCGACGGCCACACCTACCGGGTAACATGGCAAGGATCTGTGTTGGAACCTTACTACGGGAGTTCCTCAGGGTTCCGTCCTGGGTCCCCTTCTCTTCTCGCTCTACACCAACTCTCTCGGCGTTGTCATTCGCTCGCATGGCTTCTCCTACCACAGCTATGCCGATGACACACAACTAATTCTCTCCTCACCCCGACAAGACTGAACTACTTCTCTTTCCAGGAAAAGACTCTCCGACCCAGGACTTGACTGTCTACTTTGGCAACTCCATGTTAACGGCCACTTTAACCGCTAGGAACCTCGGCGTCACAATCGACAGCCAACTCTCCCTGACTCCCAACATTACTGCGACGACACGATCCAGTAGATACACGCTCTACAACATCAGGAGAATACCTACCATGCTGTGAATGGATCGGGTCTAGCTTACATCCAGGACATGGTGAAACCCTACATCCCGACCCGCACTCTCCGCTCTGCATCTGCAAAACTGCTCGTCCCTCCCTCACTGAGAGCAAAACACTCGACTAGATCACGACTTTGCTGTCCTTGCTCCGAAATGGTGGAACGAGCTCTCTGAAGACACTAGGACCACAGAAAGCCTTCACATCTTCCGCCGCAAACTAAAGACACACCTTTTCTACTCTACCTCGACTAAAAGACTAACAAATTGTAGCACTTAAATTGTACTTATAACGCCATCTATAGCAAATTGTAAATTGGCTTATTTGAGGAAATTGCACTTTCTTGTTTCTTGTTCTTCTGAGTTTGTACCCTATGGTTGAATGCAAAGTCGCTTTGGATAAAAGCGTCAGCTAAATGACATGTAATGTAATGTAATGAAAGTTATAAGGGAAGGGGGAGCTATTTTCTGTTGATTTAGGTAGGATTTATTTTGTATCTATATATTTTTTATTTGAGTCTTGTCTAGCTAAATTGACTGTTTAACTACTCTCTTTGTACCATGGAAAATAAATATGTATTTTCCAATTTCCATCAATCAGTACATCAATCAGTCCGGCTAATAAGAATTATAACTGTATTCTGCCTTTTAAGACAACATTAAAGATGAATGTATCAAGTTAACATATCATGTATTTAGGGTTGTAGAGAGGACAGACCAAATATCAATAACTCCCACACAGATCATTTTCAGATCATTTTCTTACAGTCTTACTGTTGACTTGATTATTTGTTATGCCATTTGTTGCGTTACATTTCTCACCATCTGACCAAACAAACACTGTCATGAATCTTCCTCCAGGTGGCACCAAAGTCCTCAGACAGCCACAGGTCCAACTGGAGGGAAAAGGCTTGGTCAGTAAAAGAAAGTGTGTATCGCCGAATCAAGAACGTAAGCGCTTGAAGGTTGGGTTTGAGGAATAAAAGCTGCTACCGTGATACTGAGTGTCAGCAGTACGTTGCAGTCTCTGGGGTTGTACATCATCTGAATGAGAGGCTCAAACGGCAGGTCAGTGGGATCAAAGGTCAGTCCAAAGTCCTGCGAGCGAAACAGTTTAAACCCCCCGATTTCTGACACATCGCCAGTGAGCATCACCTAAAACCAAACACAGAGGCATCAGGAATGATCGCTAATTAGTTCTGACAGTATTTTTCTTCGTTACGAGGCAAACATATGTATTTTCTTACAAGCCAAACAAAACACCGATTTCTGTGTAAGATTCCACTTCAGAGTGTAAAAAAGAAATAAATAACACCCACCTTGCCAGAGTGGTCCGGGCTGATGGCGATGCCGAACTCGCTCTGGATGAAGGTGTGGTTGATCAAGTGAGTTACGTCTTTGAACGTCTTCCCATAGTCTTCACTGACACGGTGACAAAGCTGCCATTAGAACCTCAGGCTAGGACCAAAATGATCAACAGCTCCATTTATCAGCCTCTGGGTATTTCTCACCTCCTGTAGAGGTTGGACTGGCCGAAGCGCATCATGAACAACGGCACCTGGAACGTCGTCAACACCAGCAGAACCTGGGAGAAGAGAGCAGCGGTTACGCAGCCATCACTATGAGATCACTCATTCTTTTTCTATTATTTTTAATAAAGTAATTTATTTTCACTCATGTAAACAAACTTACCCCGGATCCATCTCCCACCCAGGCCAGTGACAGTAAACCCATGGTCCTCACTTTGAAAGTAAACTGGCAGAGAAGGAGAAAAAAGCAACAAAAAAGACATCAATGGGATATTCATGCAAAAAGCTATTTATTTTTACATCTTTAAGACTCGTTTGATATTTGTTTGCATAATACTTGGTCAGGAAATCGACTGAGTAATACACGCTCGTGCACGCACACGCAGTCCAGGAGTTTAGTCTGAAATATAAAAAACAGTGAGTGTGTTTCAGACACTTGCTGATCGAGAGGACAGAATGAATTGTTCTTATTATCCAAGGTAACTCGGCCATTTGAATGCACACTGCGCGTGTGACCTAAATTCTGGCCTCAATGACAAGTCAGAGAACAAAACAATTACCGATGTGCCGAGCACAGCAAGACACTCACTCACTGTGTGTACAGTAAATGTAGGCTGATGGTATAACAGGATACAAAAAAGTATATTAAAACATTTGCCAAGCTATACAGGACTTAAATTTGAACTGAAATCTAAAAATGTCTCAGTGTTACATGATGTCAGAGGGATGGGTAGAAAGAGTTTAGACCTAAACTCTCATTTCACACTGACTGCACACAACATTGCCGTCTATTCATCCGGAGCCACAAGTGTCCCGTCAATTCAGCGACGTATTAAGCCACCGGAGGTTTCTCACCTCCTCTCGCTGCTGGCAAGGAAGAGATGTTTACAAGGTGAGCCCAGTCGCGGAGAGTCTGCATAGAGCTCAATGAAGCCACAGGAGACGGCCAGGTCTGCCTGCTGGAAACTCCTTGTAAATAGGTCCAGTGGAAACTGGCCGGGCCCCAGCTTTCCAAGTGTGTGAAAACAACTTTCCATTTCTCCTCTGAATAAATCATTTCATCACAGCATGTCTGCGTCCAATTATTCTTTTATCTCTCAATCGGCTGAGCTTCCTCGAATTTACCCATTCACTTCGTTGATCAGTTAAAAGATGCAAAGGACAATGTATCCTGTCCTCCCTACTCTCGACAGTCTGGACCATTAAAAAGGCTCAAGTTTCTGGCTTCAGATCTGTCAAAGTACATGTTAGTTTTCCTGCTCTTCTCCCTTTCTGTCTTTGAAGTGGTAGACATGACTAAGAAGGGCCAGATCCTTGGCAAGCAGCATGTGTGTGTGAATGTAATGTTTAGTGTCGTCGTCGCGCTTCCACCTGGGTGCAAAACAAATCCGGCTTACTGACTGTGTGATACCTTTTGACGTCAATGTCATGAGTAGAACTAGAAATGTGGGTAAATGTGGGAATATTTCTCTGCCCTCCCATCCAGACATGCTTATGGGTGTGGAGATACAAAAAAGAGAAAGCACAACGACACAAGATGCATGCACGTTCAGGGTATCTAAGGACCTAAAGAAACATACCCTGAAATGTGGGGACAATGACAGTTACTGCCAACGTCACTGCAGGTCAACTGGTGTCATGTTGTCTATTGTCTCAGGATCTATTCAATGTTTCTGCCACTTTGTGTTAAACATGACCAGCGGGTTTTTTTCCATGTCCCTTGAGTGGGCGGACCGGCTTCAGTTCACTGAGACGGAAACCCAAACGATCAACACTTGCATTATAAAGCGGGTCGGCTCCTCTTTTTCATTAAACTGGAAAACAGTAGAGCAGCATTGGAAGAAGGCGTCAGTGTAAAGCTGAACAGAAGGGGAAAAGAGAAAGAAGACACTTATTAGTCAGCAAAAAAACAAATAGAGATAAATGTCTGACTGGGCTGGACGTGACCTCACAAAACAGACATGACCTCATGCTGTATCACATGGAATTAAAGGGTTCACATCTGCTCTGAAAAGGCTCCTTTAAGCTGCTTCTGCACAACAACTCATGACACTCTGAGAGTGTCAGTGCGTTAGAGGGGAACAGCAATGATGCAAAGTGCGTTTCACACATTCTGCCGTACGTACACATAAACACACATAGACATCTATGGAGATACACACTGTTGGGTGGGAGCACAGTAAAGTCCTCTCCCAGAGGTACAAACACAATGAGCTCCTTGTCCCCTGTGCGCCGGGTTTTGGCCTCTCTGCTTCAGTCGTGTTTACACACATAAACCTTCAGAAGAGAAGGTCAAGCTCTCTCGGCTCTCATCTGAACACATGAAGCTGTGTAAACGACTCCTCTGCTGCCGGGCAAGGTTCTGCGAGCAGAGACGAAAGCCGAGTCGTACTCATGTCTATTAGATTATTATTGTCACATAAAGACAAGGATGAACCATGATGATTATTTTCGGATTTGCCAAATGACAGCTAAATCTGTGTCTATCTATAACAAGTCAAATGGTGTTAACATCGCTAAGTTGCTTCATCAATTAGTCACTCAAGAGAGTTGTTTTGATAAATTGTTTAGCTTGTTTTTTAGCCATGCTGGCAGCTTGTTTCTGTGGAGACCTGAGGCGTTCTGTCCATCCCTGCATTCCTAATTCTATACTTTTTACTTTTAGTTAATACTTCAGCTTGACTGAGCGAGTCCTGATGCATGCAAATACATTAAAAACATAGATTAACACTCTGAATCTACTACTGCTTCTCTATTTTCACCAGTTTGGGGGATCTCATTGGATGTCACTGTACATTACCAAACCCGTACTTTCCATTACACGCCCTTTCTCTCTTCATTGTGTAACATCAACTGAGCTGCTTTTCTTGGTCCACCAGCAGCTGGCTGTCTCCCAGTTACATTCTCACCCTGAAACAGAACTTTTTTTTTTTCTCTACGCTCCTTCGGTCAGAGGGTGATCAAGGATGGGACGGAGTGGTAGAGAAAAAAAAAAGAAAGAAACGGCAAGCTACCGTGTCAACTGAATGAACTTTGCACAAGCATACAAAATAAAATGAGACAAAGCTCGGACTGGCTGACAAACCACATCCTGTGTCCTTTATCAGGTCCGAAAATAGCAATGAATCGTAATTAGACCTGTCGGATTAGGCAATTTATACAGCAAAATAAAAAATAAAGAATGTATACTCCCGATCAATATAGGCCTGCAACTTTGATAACAGAAATCTAAACCCACATTGCCACTCAGATTAAAACCACTAGAAAACAACGTCGGGAATATTTGTGAGGGAGATTGGCCCAGAGGACACGGAGGAGTCTTAGGAAGCAAGACTAATCTTTATCATGCTCAAAAGCTGAGCCCAGGCGTCATGAAATGTCAACTTTATCCATCTCTCACACTCCCACACACACTCACCACAGGTCCTGTGGAGCTCTGATATGGAGCCAAATCCGGGTCAAAAGTTTTGTTCATTTGAAAAACAGATGTGAACCTGAAAGTTTTGTTGTTTAACATTGAAAAATGTTGTATTCAAAATAAAAATAAGTGGATGAAAAATATTTTCGGGATGAATATAGTTTTGACTCAGCACATATAAAATATTTTTTTCAATCTTCACTTCTATATATATTTTTTCATATTGACTGTATTATATTTTTTGGTTGCAGATTTTATATTTTCAGATTCAAAACTTATATTTTCACTTTCAGATCTTTTTTTCGAGTTCGGAACTTTTTTTTCCGAAGGGAGCATCAACTGGGGGGGGGGGGGGGGGGGTAATCATGAGTGACAGCTTAACAAATACGACTGAGGACAGATTCGGACATCCCGGTTCAATAGCTCGTCAGCGAAGCGTTGTTAAAACACAAACGACACCTCTCTGTAACCTGATATAGACGACCAGCTACAACCCCAATTAACCATCATTTTAGGAATACGAACTAGTCTGCGAGCTGGACTAATCACATTGATCTTAATGTGCAACCGGGACCGTCTGCAAAGCGACATCACCATGGTTACAGAGAGGTGTCGTTTGTGTTTCAATAACGTTTCGCTGACCATCTATTAAACCAGGAAGTCCAAATCTGTGAATATCTTTCCAACTCTACCGAACTCAGGCGCCATCGCACGGATGCTGCGCTGAATTCACAGTTGTTTGTGGAAGTGGGAGACTTCAGAAATTCACGTGTGGTTGATGAATGGTTCATTCTGAGATAGCTGGTTAACTTTGTCTCTGGTCTCAATGGTTTTACATCCAATCTTGAATATAGTGAAGAGAAAGGGTTGAGTCTTAGGTCTCGCGTGCCTACACCTCCTCAAGGCAATGCGGTTGAGGAAGCTGTCACTCGTGATTACACGCCCGTCCCAGTTGATGCCCCTCCCCCTACGCCACATCAGGGTCAAGAGTCTGAATGTGAAAAACAAGATCCAAACGCGAAAAAAAGTTTTGAATCTCAAAATATAAAATCTGCAACCAAAAAATTAAATACAGTGAAGATTGAAAAATATATTTTATTCCAAAAAATAGAGCTTAGTCAAAACTATAGTCATCCCGAAAATATTTTTTATCCACTTATTTTTTATTTTGAATTTGAATTATTATTATTTATTTTTTTCAATGTTCAACAACAAAACATTTCAGGTTCACATTTGTTTTTCAAATGAACAAAAATTTGACCTGGATTTTGCTGCATACTCAGAAGCTTTGGATCAAGCTGTTATTCTTGAACATTCCTCTGGACATCTGGGTTGTTCTTGTTATGCTTCCTATTACAACATGTTCCGTACTACGATAACAGAAGGTGCACTTTGGTCTATTATTATGTGGGATCAGGGTTAAGACGCAAAAGAGTTCATGTTTAGAAGAAGAAAAGAGAGTCAAAACAATATGGATGTGTCAATTGTATCAGCCGACAGATTGGAAGAGCACAACTACATACATTTTTAAAGTGACATCGTGCTTTAAACTTTCATTATTAGTAGGATTGATGGATCTGACTTACTAGCTACCTTAATTAAGATTTTTTTAAAAGAGTGACATTGATAGAAACAATAAGATAATTTCAGTAAATCTTCAATCAAAACATTTTCTATTTCCACCTTCTCCAATATATATTGATCTTATTCCTCTCCATATAATTGTGAAATGGATTAGAGCTGCATAGACGACGCAGCTGATCCACTGGTTTATCAATTAATTGTCAACAGATCTTGGTATTGCTGTCACAATAGCATTGCCAAAATAATGCACACAAAGTAAGGGTGTAAGGGAGTTGAGTTGTATTCATTACTAAAATTATTTTAGAGGCACTGAAGTATTTCTAATAACATGATATAAATATTTCCTTCTTTCCTCTATATACTTCTATACCAACATGTTGCAGCATCAATCTGCAGTTCTCAGCGTCTTTCATATGTTAGGATTTCATGTTTTTCTTTGTCATATATTACAGTTACAGAATATCTTAATGTTTTCAGATGTGGTTCGGACAAAACAAGCTGATTGAAGAAAGAGCCGGAGGCAAAGTACCATTACAATGTTTCATCATTTACATTTTTAGATATTCTGCAGACGGATTTACTGCAGTATTTCACATCACACACACAGTGGTCAAATCCCAACTACAGTCCCTCTCATCTAGTTACGAAGCTCGTGCTAAGTCATCTACTACGTGATCAGCTGTTTGAGTGTGAAGTTGTTTACACTGCGGACATCACGAGTTTCTCCATGCGCCGAGTGACCATCCCACACATGCAAGTTAGCTTTAACTGCAGCCTAACAACCAGGAACCCAAAGAATGTTTCACCTCATGGAGTTTGATTGTGTAACGGTGACTTAGAAGAAGGCCGATCGAGTCACTTACAGAGTGGGTGTTGTTGTGCAGGATTGACTCCACTCCCGGCAGAGCTGCACACGTCTGCTCATTCAGTCCTGCGCTGAGTTCCGAGAGCTCCGACCTCTCTGAACTAACGTTACGTCGCTCCTCATCACCGACAAACTTCCGCTGCAGCCTCCTCAAAGCTGACAAGTTGTCTCCCCCGTGGAAGTTCGTGCACAGCGCAGACGAACAAAACGCCAGCAGCAAAATGCAAGAGATGGACGTCATGTTTACTAGAAGGTTGCCCAACTTTGGACTCCGCGAAGTGATTTTTCGTCCCAGCAGTCGGCTCCACACGATCCCCGTATCACCTAATGCATCTTCGATAACGGCCCATCCATCGTGGAAGAAGATTGGCCAGCGCCAGAATAACCTGCGCTCTGATTGGACGCCAGGATTCCTCCATTACCGCGGGGTCAGGTGTTTTCTGGTGTGACGCTGCCCCCTGATGGAGAGACAGCGCGAAGGCAAGGACGCGTTTTTATTGTATAGTTTATTCTTCGAATCTCAATTCCAAGAAAGGGCAGTAGAAAAGGTCTGGCTGATGCTTTTCCCATGAATATAATTAGTTTATTACGGTAGTTATCCGAAAAGGCAATGTGTTGGCAGTTACTTTGGCAGTTTCTGTTAATAAAGCCCTATAAGCAATAATACTTAAGCGATCTAAGTGGAATTACATACCGCTATTTTATTTTGCGTGAGTGTTATTAGTTAATATGCACTCAATTTTTATTACTCCATTATTTATACGTTAATATTGTTACCATTTTTACTTATGTTGTAATCTTTGAATTACTTTCTGGACAAAATAATTTCCTTGGGATCAATACAGTTCTATCTGATCTTATCACTTAATCTACTTTTGTATTACAAATTAAATATAAAATGTGTTGTGGATATTAGGGTAGTTTTATTGGAGAAATTGCTTCCCAATTAAAATTGGAAAAGATAAAAATGCAAATTTAGAGAAATGAAGAAGTTGGTAAAGTAGTCAAATAAATTTGTGAAATTAAACCAACCAATATAGAAAGCCCAGTGGTGATGTAAGACAGTGAACATTTTAAAAAACCCATTGTGCAACATTTGTGCCTTCCCTTCACTAGAAGCAGGAAGTAAGTGGAAAAAGGGAATGCATCTTTAAAAAAGAAAATCCTCAGCACTTATGGCACTATTGTTTTGTGCATAATAAATGATTTTCCTTTTGATCAATAGGGGACATTTGAAACAAGATAAAGTAAGGAGACTGCTTTCTGAATACAACAATTTAATAGTATTGATTCATAACAAAAAAAAAACCTTCCCTCCCTTACACTGTTTTCCTCCGACTCAGTCTTAAGCATTGGTCAGACTCCTGCACAACTGTAGTTTAGTTGTACAGATATGAGTAAAGAAGCAAATTAGCACATTAAAAATAGAAACCTCTTATGCAATCAAACAAAAATCTGAATGCAGCAGGTATTAATGTGCTGATCTGATGAAAAGATGTGGTTGTATTGTGATATTGAACCCAGGTGTTTTCCCATGTCCTCTCCTCTCCTGCCCAGAACTCTCAGGTCTTTTCTGCTTTAGATATCCTTGATTACATCCTCCAGCTCCTCTTTGGAATACATGTGGAAGGTCTTCCCGGGCTCTACCGTTGCAAGCTACAAAAGAGACACAGATTTAAGAAAACCTACATGAAACCACAGGAGCTGTGGAAGAAATGTGCAAACTGAAAACAGTAAATACAACTAAATATAATTGCACTGTGTATTAATCTATTTCAAGTACACATTTTCAAAAATATGCCCAAAAAGTAAAGCCAATAACGAACCTCGATGTTGGTGGCATTTAGCTTCTCCTCCATCACCTGCTTCAGAATGGTGAGAGACGACTTGATGGCGTCTTTTAATGTCATAGACTGCACGTTTAACAGGGAAACGAACAGAAAATACACAATTCTTTAGTCCTGGTGATTTTCATGCATTTCTTTTACTTTAGACTAATTCATAACATTCTAAAAAATGAAAATTTCTGTATACTTCGAAAAACTATTCCCATTGACACAGGTTAGAAGCTTATTAACATCACAACTTTTCTGTTCAATTTAAAAAGGCAGTGGTTTATACCTTGTGGTAGACTTCTTGCAGAGAGCTCTGTGCTCCCTCAGAAGCTGAGCCGATGGCCCGAGCATCACACTGCACAAACGTTCCTGATGGGTCCATGTGGTACCTGCATCATTAAAAAATATAAGATAAAGTATGTTAAGGAGTTAAGAAGTGAATATGCTCCTGTTGAAAATGTCATGTTTTATCTATGCAAATACAATATGATGTGATTTCAAATAGTAATCTTTACATACAGCTGGGGGCCTTTTTCATCCACTCCCCCAAATAGAAGTGCTACACCGAATGGTCGACTCTGTATAGATATTTGGCAAAGAGGAACAAAGAGTGAAGCTTACAGGCAAAGATAGTTACTTGAATACCATCAAACATGATGCCGTTGACAAAAGTAAAAACATTAGCATGAGGGAGGCTGATTATTTCAGCATGGAAATGTGCCAAGTGACTGACCATGGCACCAGGATCGGCGTCCTCCTCTCCAAACTGCAACGCCAGGTTGGACACAGCCTGAGTCACACTCTCCACGGTCATTGTCTCGTTGTACGTGAACCAGTGGTTCTGAAAAACAATATGAACAGATTAGTCACAAGTATAACACCAGGTGGTTAGCGAACTGCTAAGATAAACATTAGAATTCATACCTGAGTTTCCACTCTTGCCTTGTCAATTAGAGTCTTGGCATCAGCGATCAAGCCACTCATGGCACAGCCTTTGAGGCAGAAAGAAAGAAAAAGCACATGCTATAAGCGTTAAGCAACAATCTGCATGGTCAAACTGCGAGAAAGGTTGTGTTATTCCATGTTATCAGAGCAAACATTATGATTCAAAATATTATGAATCACATATGTAAGGCATAAGAAAGCATCCCATCAACTAAACAATATGACAAAGGTGCACCGACTCAATGTTCACCTTTCAGCATCATTTCATCCCCCCCAACACACTCACATACCACTACAGCTTGCTGCATAAAAGTACAATGACAGCTTACCCAATGGTTATGTACTTAAAATGACAGAGGCTGACAAATGTCATTCTAGAGTTAACACACGGTCTGCATCCAAGTTTGAGTTTAATCAGCTTTTATCCCACTACTCACCAATGTGAGTGTCGATCTCTACAATCTTTTCAATGCTGTTCGGCTCCATCAGCGGGGAAGTGATCCTCTTCTCCACAGCCAGACAAACCCCCTCTGATGTCTGGATACCGATGGCTGTGGAGCCCAACTGGGAAGGCAATAAAAAAAAAGAAAATGTGTGAGCTTTGAGATGGACATTACATTTCTTTTTGGAATTTCATATCCAATATCACACCAAAGAGGACCATTAGTCAACCTGTGTAATTCAGTCTGAAGTACTTACTTTGATGGCCTCTATGGCATATTCAACCTGGAACAATCGCCCTTCAGGAGAAAATGTGTTCACACCTCTACAAGATAAATGTGAAAACAATGATTATCAATAATAGATATCAGGAAAACAACAAACAACTGCTGCAAATAAATATGTTGCAGCAATATGTTATGTTTAAAGTTAAAGACACTGGTAGAATCTGTATTTTAGCTGGCTATCTAGGGCGGAACAGAACATTTTAATCGACATGATTGCCGTTTAAATAAAATGCTTTCTTCTAAATAGTGATATCGAAAGTGAAAGCATGCTAACTTATAGCGACGTAGGTAGCTAGCTGCTTGCTAAATACCTACAGCAACGAAGTTACAACAAGGGATGAAAATAAGCAACTTTCAGAATTCCTAAAGTAGTCAAAACCTACAAATTCCTGTTGAAACCACTTAATCCACATAATTGTGTCCTCTAAATGTTCGCTCGTTCCCACTGAGGAGAGCTCAATAAATGACAAAGCAGTTTGTGGTGTACTTACCTGTCATATTCCGATCTTGTCAAAAACATCTTTACACGTTTTACTCAGGACCTGCAAAAGAGAGCAGTGGTTACACGAGGCTGTTGCACGATCAGAAAAAGTTATTACAAAACCCAGGGCGAATCCTCGCTTCGAGTTTGCCGTGACACCGGGAGATTAGCTAGCTAACGTTAGCTGCGATACACAGAAGCATGCTTGCTAACTGACGCAGCCAATCGCTGCAACTGAACAAAAAAAGCTCAGAGGAGTCTATCGTCTATATTCTTATATTATTGTTACATTCAAAAGAACACATAACAACATTCCGCGATAGTATTTTTAATAATTGCGATAGTTAAAGTAAATTACCTCCAATCACAAACACTTGAATGAGTTCGCTTGTTTGAGAGGAAGCGTCTGAGATGTAACATCAAAACGCGTCCGTGGTCAACACATGTGGCACGACGGTTCCGTGTGCACAAAGCTGCCATTGAACATTAAGGCAATCCTAAAATTGTTAGCAAAAATACACGTTGTATAGCCTGCTATAAAAATAACTTGGACACTGATAGGACATTAAATGTGAGGAATCTTCACATTCAACATTATTGGGCAGCTTAATGTTATAATTGGTTAAATACAGATTAACATCAGCTGGGAATGGTTAAACATTACATGCAACATAATTTAGGGTTTAATATAAATGTAGGAGCCATTCATGATATTTGTGTACAACACTGTACTGGGAGCAAATCTCAAGTTGGCCACGGATGGCAGTGTGTATTATTGTGACAGGGGGCACATGTGAAATTGACGCGGGGTAGTATGGGTGACGGGGAGATCACACGGTTTTTACCCCTACCAAGATGCGCAACGAGATCACGAACTAAATGTAGATGCAGTTGTGTTTTATGAAGTATACAACTAATAACGGGAACTTCACCCAAAGAAAACAAAAAAAAAACTTGGAATCGCTGTGTGAGCGAGTGGGGAACAGGATCTCCCCCCGCACCCTGCCGAGTGGCTCAAGAAAATCTGTCACTACAATAAATCTGGTTTCCCCCTCCAACGACAATTGTATTGTTCTAGATCAGAAATGCATACCGATCTAATGAGATTAGAATCATAACGGATGACAATCAGACAATAGGCTATTCAATGTCACATAATACACACTGTGATACTTGGATACATGACTACGTGATTGATATTTTAATCTATCAAAACTATTTCTGTATATGTAATACATGATTTAAGTTTTAGGTTTATAATACCAAATACTGACGGGTACAGTCGTCCCTTCCCATATGGTCTAGCGGTTAGGATTCCTGGTTTTCACCCAGGCGGCCCGGGTTCGACTCCCGGTATGGGAACTTAGTTTTAGCTTTAGCAGGTTTTAAGGTGAGTTTGCAGCAACTTGGGGAGACATTTCCGCAAGTATTTGAGACTTATTTTATGGGGAAATAGGATCGATTAATAAATTAATAAAACCAGTTATCTTTCAGGCAAACTTTGAATTAAAATTCGCACATAACCAGCCACTATGGGTCGTGTTGGAGCTGAATAAAAAGATGAACCCAGGAAATAAGAAAAAAAACCTAAAGCATTATTATTTTTGGTATTATTATTATTGGTGTTATTATTATTATGATCAGGAATGATCAAGCGACATTAAAGTCGTCTTAACAATTGTATTAAGGAGTATAGTAATTCATAGGAATGCATGAAGAACAGTACTTTCGTACTGTTTCAGTTCTGGGAAGAGAGGGCACGTTCAAATGGTGTCAGGTATCATTTTCCGGGTGGGTTCAGTTCACTTCAGTCCTGTTTTAGTTCAGTGTTGAAGTCCTAGTGTGGCGATGCCTTTTGCTAATTAAACTAAAAAAATTTGACAGAATTGAATCCTGCTACGGATGGATCCGAATATATTTTAAGTGTTTTATTACCCTCGGGGCCGTCTTCCAGGCGCACAGGCTCGAGTAGCAGAACCGTTACATTAGTAAACATGAAGTCCGAGAGGTACGACATCATTTTTCAGGCTCTCCTCTTGATTCACAGTAAGTTTGATTTGTGAAGCATTGTTTTCCAAAAATATGCTTTAGCATGCAAAAACAATAACTTAATGTTATATAGGGTTTATAAAAAAACTTAGCTCCAAACATGTGCAAAACAACTGGTATAAATTAGGATTAAATGAGTAGTCTTTCATGATTTTGCTTAAGCTCCACATTTTAAGACTTCGACAAAACTAAGCTTATTTAAATGTTTTAGAAAACATTTCAGTTAATTTGCTGACACCTAATGAGACAGATATGATTAAAATCATTATAGAAATAATTTCGTCTAATATTAAAGCCAGACTTCTCCTGTCTGCCTCACGCTTCCACAGACACATATATTCCTGTCAGTTTTACTAACTCTGTGTCAAAAGCATAAACACTTTCTCAACTACACATCATGATCTTCAGTCAAGAACTGGACTATCAATTTAAATGCATATTCAGTGACCTGAATAAACCAAATTCAGCTGTAGTTACATCTGAATTAAGAGCACCATCCAACATGGTGGAGCTACACAATTTACCATCACCTGGAATGGCTGTCACAGGGTTTGTTTTAGTGATCATGCTGTTCACTTTCCATACTTTTTCTTTCTTTCAGTCCCTGTAGCCTGCCTCTTCACTGCAGGTATGGTTCTTTTTATGTGCTTGGGCAGTTATACCTCTTTCTGATTGTCCCAGTGTGTACACTCAACACCCTCTCTGCCCTTTAGTGTCTGCTCAGTCTGACAGCAGCAGCGTGGTGGTGGCAGGGTATAATGTGAGCGCCTCCGCTGGGTCGAGGGTGGTGCTGCAGTGTGTGAGTGGCCGCATGGTGTGGACCAGGGACAGGGTGAGGGACAGGCAGAGGGTGGTCCACTGGGACATGTTCCGGGCCAGTCCAGATTACGCAATGGAGAGGGTGCTGGACATGTTCTCCACAGGGGACAAGAGGATCTACAACTCCTACAACCAGGGTAGGGTTGGCCCCAGCCCAAGAGCCTTCAGCGATGGAAACTTCTCCCTCGTCATCAAAGGTCACACTCAACAGTCTGTATATCAATCTTTCAAACACAGACGTGGTCTTTCTTTTAAGCAAAGCATCTAACCTTTCTCGTAAAAACTGTTGTTTTGAAAAGTGCATTGTGGGAAACTTCCAGACAACATTATCATTGAGAGTTGACCACTAAAGAAAAACATGTTTTATTCCAGAATGACCAGGTGGAAGGAATGTGAAGCAAACAATTTATAACTCATAAACTACAGCAAAGTGCTACGGTTCTTTTTAAGTGAGATTATCAGCATATCTGAGTATTCTGTGTGTGATTACAGACGTAGCAATGAATGACAGAGGCCTGTACTCCTGTAACCTCCACCACCTCTACTGCCACCTGTACGAGACAGTCCGAGTGCAACTCAACGTCACTAAGTCACGTGCGTATCACACCGCACGGACCCTCAGCATCTTCCACACATCGCAACGTCAAGTCTGACCTTGTTTGTTCCCTTCCACACACATAAGGTCGTAAGGCGCAGCGCTTCTGGGACGGCCAAAAGGCTGTGTACGTGGTGCTGCTCGGCAGTACTGTGGTGCTGCCGTGCATCAAGCGGCGTAACGTGTGGACGGACTGGAGCGACGAGGAGGAGGATCAGCAAGTGCGATGCATGAACTCGTTTGTTGGGACATTAGATTCAAACGGACCATGTAATATTTACTGAAATATCTACTTGGTGGCTTCCAGGTGGTCCATTGGGACCGTCAGTCCCCGGGAGTCCGCCGCGACCGAGCTGACCGCCTGGTGGACCTGTACGCCTCGGGGGAACAACGAAGCTACGGGCCGCTGTTCCTCCAGAGGAAGATGAACCTCAGCAATCAAGCCTTCTCGGAGGGAGACTTTTCTCTTTCCATATCTGATCTGCAGGTTTGTGTGTGTAAAAGGAACACTGAACTGGAAACTTCTTAAAGCTTTAGTAAAACATAAGAGCTACACCCTTTCCACTGCAGTCTCCCCAAACTGTGTTACTAGAACACACGGAACCTCCATTGGTAATGCAGTTCTTTATCGCTCTTTTGGGAAAAATTGGTAAGCAGACAAAGTATGTTGAACCTCATGTCTTGGATAACAACAGTAACAGACTTTAAAATATCTTCCTACTGGCCCCTTTGGTGCTATTTGTAGTGATACAAGCAGAGAAAGGTCAACAGTCAGTTGAAAGGAATCTCATTGTACCCGTTGTTTTTTTGACAGTGGTCACCAATCATTCAATTTGGGTTAAATACGGGCTCAGCCGGGCTCCGGAGATTGAAGACGACGCGATGGGACGGGCCACGTTTCCTGTTAGATGAAGGCACACTCAGCCCGACTGCCACACCACTTCTGTTCATCGTTTATGTTTGAAATGCTTAAAAGAAGAATCAATCAGCTCTAATGAAACACAAACTCCAAAAAGTGGAAAATCATTTATTTTTTAATGATTCTTTTGATAAATTGGAAGTTTTAAGTGTTGTCAAATTATCCCATTTGCTCAAATAGGTATTTGTTCTAAACACGAGGAGGCTATATTTAGCAAAATACATGCTGTTAGGTCGTAGTTAGAAACCACGAACCCTGCTGATTACACCAGAGAACAATCACAGCACGAGAAACAAAGACACTCAGTCGACTTGTAAGTTTTACGGGGAGCCCGGTCAAGAATCTTAGAGTACTAGACTCTTCACTCGATCACAGCCAACTCCGACTGGACTTCCCCATGCAGCCTCCTTTTATTGAGGTAGTGAACTATGTAAGCATGATAAGTCAACACTTGTTTGTTAAAAAGGTCAGTAGTACAACAGTAATAGCAAAAGGCATTGTACACCAAACTGGGTATGTCGACTCGAGGTTTAAAACAGCTTACACAGGTGAATGTATGTGTGCGTAAGATAACGTATGAGTCTATGCAAATGTGTCTTGGACCTTCCTCCCATATATTGAGTTGCTCAGTTTGGATGGAGAAGATTTCCTGTTTTAACGCAATTAAACCAGGACAATGAAACAGTATATTGCGTAATGATAATAGCACAATAAGAAGTATTCCCTAACACATGCAAAATACGGAAATATGTTTTATGAAAAATGAAAAGTATACTTAGAGAGGAATCACTTACCTCAATGATGAAAAATAAGCAAAATGTAGATAAAATTGCCTGTTTTTAGACCATTACCAGCTAGAGGTGACCACTGTTTGGAGGGCTTTTAGGCTGCCAGTGACTGACTATTATGTCCTAGGAGAATGAGGGAGAACTCTTTCAACAGGGGTTTAAGGATTTCATAGGGATCTTGATCAACATCAGAATCCTCCATTATTATTGTTTACATTACACAAAATGTATTCTGGCATTTTAAAACTCCAGCTACCTATTTGTTGTTGGTGTCTACACTTGGATCACAAATGATTTCTCTGAAGGCACATACAGTGGCCTTTAATGTGTGTGTGTGTGTGTGTGTGTGTGTGTGTGTGTGTATATTTGTCTGTCAACGTTTAACACACAGCTCACAGACCAGGGGATGTATTCCTGCCACCTTCACCACCATTACTGTGGTCTCCATGAGAGGAGAGAGTTTCAGGTAACAGTGGAAGCACCAGTGATTCAGACCATACCGCCAGCCAAAGCACTGCCCAGTGAAGACAAAGGTAACACACACCTCCTCCTGCTCTAGTTACAGTGAGTCAGCCTAAGTGCTTTAGCAGAGAGACTGTTTTATGACTTAGTTTGACGTGGATTCAAACTACTTCAAACTACAAACTATCATATGATCATTGAGAATAAACAAAACACATCTGTTTCCTTCACTCCTTCCCTCTGTGGCTTGTCCTTTTGTCCTCAGGCCAGGACTCTTCTCTGCTTCACACTTGTAGCTCAAAGTAACAGTGTAGACAGAATGGAGAGGGGAGGGGAAGAAAAGCTTTTATTTCTTAACTTTTGTTTGGTTTCATGAGATTTATATAGATTGTCGAGATGCCTAAAATCACATTTGCTGCCTCACAGCCCAGTCCTCCAAACCTCAGCCCCGTAACCTTTCTACTCATTCTTCACCGTTTTGTTGCTATAGCACTACTTAACATACTTTAGTTTTATTGATTTCTCTTGTTAGTTTGACTAAGTATTTGTATTTTCTGCATGTTGCCTGTTTATCCTTTACCAATAGCTTGGTTCACATTGCTCAGCGCTTTGATACACCCAGGAAATTCTTTCCCTGAGGTCATATTAGAAAGAGGAGAAAGAGAGAAAGAGAGAGAGAGAGAACATCGGGTCCTCAAATTCTTGTAGAATGAGAACTTTTACTCGGTACGTGTGTCGGTGTTACCAGAAGGTAACTGAAGCAAATGCTTTAATGGCAGATGTATAAATGTGGGGAACTCATTCAGAGAGATTTGGAAATCCAAAATGCCTGTGGTCAAATCTGTGTGTGTGTGTGCGCGCGTGTGGTGGAGCATGCCTAGTCTGATCTCATCTCTGAGGAATCTTTCGGATACAGTCTTTGGGCACAATTAATTTTTAACTCTGCAAGCTGTTATAAAGCAGTATGATTGCAGCTTTGCTGGTTAGAAACAAGATGCAGAAATGATTTGTACTCCACAAAACATTGTTGTTGCTTTTTGGGGAATTTCTCCTGTGTTGATGTGAGGCTTCCCGGACCGAGGATGTTGCATGTGTACAGACTACAAAGTCCTCTGAGGCAAATTTGTAATTTGGGCTATACAAAATAAAATGAATTGAATTAAATTGAACAAGAGTGACTTTGCACGGTTTCTTCTCTGTGCTCTCAGACAGAAGAGGCCCTGTCATTTATCTTATCTGCTCCTGTCTTGTCGTCTCTGACTGTCTGCTGCCCTGTTGACTTTGGCCCTGTGCTGACATCCTGGAAACATTTCTCTCTTCCGTCTGTCCAGCCTTCTCTTTGATTTCCCTCCTTGAAGGATCCCACTCGCTTAGGTTTGTTTGTTTTCATCAAGGTGTGGTCACTCGCTCTTTGCCATCACTTTTCTCACCTTCTTTTTTCCTTCCTTTATGGAAAAAAATAGCTTTTGGTTATTTTGTGGACAAGAGCAGGAAGTTTACTTAGTCCACGCGACAGCAGGGACACATAAAGAGATTTAGGAATCTGTTGATGACATAGGAGAGGATATGGAGATGTAGGTGTATGCACTTTGAGTTTGTATTAGGATAAACTAACTTCATTGTGTGAGGCAAAGCTCTGGAGAAACCTCTCATTTCCCCCCTTGGCTCTCCTCCCCTGTTCCATGGGGCTTTGTCCTTCCTTCCCTCCTCGTCCTCACTTCTTTGTGTTTTACTGCCAGGAAAAGTACATCACAGCATGACTTTCTGTCTGGATCTCATTTTGGCTCAAATATGTTAAGTCTGAGGTCCATAGCTGCTTCTTGCACTTTTTTAACGATGAAAAGTGAAACCAGGCTTTCCCTCACCCCTCTGCTTCTCAACACTCTGCAAGACCGCACATATCACCTAATCCACACATCACCTCATGCTTAATTATTCCTCAATGCCTTTGGAAACTCTCCAGGTTTTTCTCTACAGCCAGAAAATGTAATTACTTGTGAAATTAAACACTTTGCACAATAGTTTTCATCACACCTGTACACGTGCAGCAACAAATGCACACACATATGAAACATCATGCACAGAACCACTCAAAATGGTATTTGTTGGGAGTCTCCGAAAATGTAGACTCAAGTCTAAAACATTGCCAAAACATTGTGTTTCACAGCAACATCTTGCAACATCTCTCAGATCATTCTTTCCTCAGAGTACCACCAAATTCAATACCATTGATTCCCTCAGCAACATGAATGTATGTGCCAAAATTCAAGATTCAAACTCAGTCAGCGTGGTTACATGGATTTGAATAACTGGCTTAGTCGGACTGAAATCGAATTATCGTTTCATGTAAACACCTTTGTCCGACTATGCACGGTCCGACTACGATCCGACTAACACCCCTGGATAACTCGATCCGATCCAGTTGATAGTTCGACTATTGTGGCATGTAACGGTGAATCGGATAAGGAACTGGACTTGCTTGAGATCCCGACGGCGTCTTCTCTCCGTTATCAAATCAGCCAATAGCGCCATTCGCATTCGCTGTACTCCTATTAACATCATGCAAAAATAGTAGAGGGATGTAGCTTCACCTTGCTCTCCGTTCGCCATCTTTCTCGTAATGTTGATGTTGTTGGTTGTTGTTGGTAGTGGTGAAGAGGTCAAGCGGAAATGGCTGTATCACAACTAGTTGTAATGAAAACAGCGCCACCTATCGTATCGGATATGATACCATCATGTAAACACACTGAGTCTGAACTACACATAGGATTAACTAGCACTGCTAGTGCGGCTAAACACAATATGACTGAGAAAGAATTCGGAAGGTAACTTCTCCACTGGAGTTCAATGGAGTTCTGTGTCGTTCACCAGGTATGTGCTATCTGTACAATGTGAGGTCTGTTCTCGCTTCACAATGACACAGTCTGTCTGTACAAGAAAAGAGAATAGACGAAGAACAAAGAAATATTCAATGCTAACTGCTGTGATTCTCAGACACCAAGAAGGACGAATCCCCGCGAGTCATCAAAGTGATTCTGCCCGACCAGAGGCAACACTTCCTAATGCCACTGGGCTACATCCTCACCTCCTTCCTGCTCCTGGCCTTTATTATCCTCATCATCATCCTCATCACACGAAGACAGAGGACCAGAGGTCTGACCTGCAGCACCTCAGTCTGACTGTAGATTCACATTTAATCTACGGTTCTGAATCTCATCTAGTTTTCCTTTTCCTTTTTTATCCGGAGTCAGCAATGAGGTGAGAACACACAAACAATTCACATGATCAGGGTCTTCCCCTTTCACTCACACACACACACACACACACACACACACACACAGGTGTCTCTTTCTTACTGTGTTAGGTCCAGCAGAAGTCACAGTAGCTCGGAAGACTTTGAGATAGGCGTTACTGAAGTGAGCGCATGCAGTCGAGAGGAGAGAAGGTTTGGTGAGTCAAATGAGTGAGAAAAAAAATGTGCAACCTTCTCGATTGCGTGTTTTAAATTTGGTCCTTTGTGATTTTAGACTTTAAGAACAACCTGCTGCAAGAGAAGGTACAAATGAAGACTCTCGCTAAAGTCATTGATCTTGACAATGGTAAAAGACAACCACCCAAACCCTAAGGCAGCCATTGTGATTTGTTATCTCATTTTCAACATTCATTTTGTCTCGGCTTCTTTGCAGAGATGCAGAAATTTTCAAAGTGAGGAGAAGTGGAACTGGAGTCTCTGGCTGGTCCAGAGGCTCCACAGACTTAACACCCTCTGTCCGGACAGGAGACAGGCAAGAGACAAAATGTTATTAACTTCAGAAAAAGCAGTAAACATAGCTTACATGCTCACACGTTTTTTTTCTTTCTTCAAATTGTCCGTATTAGTAACGAAGATAAGCAGATTTTGTTTAAATTGTGCTCAATCAGAAAAAACAAAACAAAAAACACTTGACTCGGCCCAAAACAGGATAACAACGCCACCCAGAGGCGAATCCAAAATGTAAAGCAGTCGCCTCGACTGTTAAATGAAGGAGCAAGTGTGGATGAATTGAATTGCGTAAAGTTGAATAATGGGTTATTACAGCATTTGGTCAAAGTACCTCAAAATATTTTTGTACTTTTTTTCTTACTCACATATTCATTTTCGCTTAGCCCCTGATTAGTGTGGACTAATTCCTGTAGGCTTTGATTAACTGAATGCTAACGGACCATTGATGCAGTGTATGTAAAAATGTATCATTACGATGCTCAGACTATATTTTTTGGTTTGTTCCATTTTAAATGTATTAAAATTCAATTATTAAAACTTGTTTAACTGAAGTTGGTCATTCATGATTGGCTTGAGGAGATATCGTTTATTTGTATTCAAATTAATTCAATATTATTATTGGTTAAGTGAGTGTGTGGGTGGGGAGAAGTAGTAAGGAAATAGCCAGATTTACAGATCTTTTCCTTAACAACTATTTTCACTACACAGAAAATTTTAAAATGCCTGTGTTCCAGCAGTTATGACAATGTACGGCCATATTACATTTACCTAAATGTTATTAACCGCAGCTGATTTGATGATTCAGAACTTCTGTTTTACATGCACTTTAATTCACATGAAAAAAATACAAAATGCGTTGGAATTTATGTAATGCAGTTACTAACCCTTCCTATTTAGATAAAGACAAACAGGAATACTGAAACTAGAAAACCTATCCAAATCGTCTTTAAAAGGTCAGTGTGTTTTTGTAGGAAGGTAACTCCTCCAGATTTCTTAATTTGTAAGAATTCATCTTAACAGTCCCACTTCAGTACACATTAGGGGTGTAACGATTCATTCAGTGAATCGATTAATCGATTTATATTCCTGCGATCCAACTGAATCGATCTGTGCTCCGCAAATCGGCATTCCGGACGACATATATCGAATACAAATCGATTGAAATGGTACATAATCGATTGTATCGATACTTGGAAACTGCACATTGGATTGAAGTACAAAAACGGTATGGATGTGTGTTTGTTGGTTTTTTAGCACTTTAGACACGTTAAACGTTACTCGATTCAGTCTGCCTGTCTGTGACGTCATCAGTACGCAGCGGCAGCCGCTCGAAACTCTGAACAACAAAACACAGCGTGGCGGAGACGACTACGAGCAAGACATTTACAAACTAACTTATCGGTCCAGCGTGTGGAAACATTTTGGCTTTTGCAAACACGGAGGGGTTCTAAATAAGTCGGTCGCTGTTTGTAGAATATGTAGAAGACAAATAAAAAACCACGGAAACACGACGAATCTTTCCAGCCATCTACTAAGGCGCCGTGGGATTAAACAACGCCGACAGTCAGGCACCTCTAGCAGCGTTACCGCTGCAGCAGCAGCAGGTAACTCCAGCTCTGCAGACACCTCAGGCTTCGCCAGCACGAAAGTTTATCTGTAAAGACATGCAACCCTACAATGTGGTTCTGTGAATTGATCCAAACATTGTGTAATGTGTCATGTTTACATTGAAAATGGCACTTGATTCAAATAAAAGGTTAATACATTTGCCATTAATTGTTGTTTGCTTGTTTATAATATCCAATATTTCCTTACAAGAAACGGGGATCTCAGAAACTTTGCCTGCACTGTCCAGTAAAGTTACTGAATTGATTTCAAGTCACTGAATCGAGTCGAATCGAATCGTAACTTAACCCAGATCGTCCATGAATCGCGATTCGAATCGTTGTTAAAATGAATCGTTACACCCCTAATCACTAGTATATATTGGTAGCGTCCTCGACTGGTCTCAAGATGCAAGTAGTCAACACATACAAGCTCCAACGGAGAACTAGTAGTTATACTACCCATGGGGGCACGCGTGTGGGTGACAGGTTTCTTTGTTTTATGCATGGACACTTTCGAGTGACATAGTCTTCTATCTCTCTCTTCATAAAAGGCCAATAAAACCGTTCCCTAGCCAGGTGTAACACCCTCTCAGTTCCCACATCTCGTCATGAAGATGTTTCATTGCCACATGCTTGTTATTTGCCGGCAGGACGAGCTGCTGTCTTTCATCAGTCCGTCTGTACAGGATCCCATTCTCCAGGTGCAGTTTGTTCCACTTGTCAGCCCTGTGAGGCGGGGGACTTAAAATCTAATAAAAAATAAGATACATTTATAAAAAAAAAAGGTACCAGCAACGCCACCTAGTTGCGGAGTCTAGGTCTCCATAAAAACAGGTTCTTGTTCACCAGAGGAAGAACAGCATGGATCACAAGACTTAAAAGCATGGTTTAAAAGGAGGATTTTATCATTAACTAAAAACCCATAAATAACTACAATTGTATTAAAAGTCCAGCTGGAACAAAGTACTAAAAAAGATTAAGAATTCGACCAGCCACTGCTGCTGATCAGTCTTGCCCTTTCTTCTTGTTTCCGGTTCCGTTCCTTTCCTGGGTGGGGTGTCCAGTCCGTCTCGTTCCTCTCCTCGTTGCACCCTGCCTGCTTGTCCGCTGTCTTGCCGTCCTCTCCCTTGATTTCCCGTGGCTTCCCCTTTCTGTGGCTTCCCCCTCCTGTGGCTTCCCGCTTTCATGCCGTGCTTAGTGTCCTTTAAAGCAGCTGTGTTAATTGGAGAGGGGAGGTCCTTTCATTGTGTAATGTGGTTGGCCAGGGCCCTCTGCAATTGATTAGTCCCTCCAGGTGCATGTAGTTTACTGAAAGGTGGGTTAATATGTAAAAATGTAATAAAACAAACCATGCAAAAATGTAATAAAACAAACCCCGCTAAAATGTAAAACCAAACCATGCTAAAATATAATAAACTAATAATTTACAGAAACCACAATGTCCCCCTGGTGACATCCCTCCACTCTTTAATGTTGGCAGTCCCTGCAACATGAATACCTAAATTTCCCTATAACGAGCAGGTGGCTGGCCGAGGTTAGTCCTGTTTGAGCGTCGCAGCGCTACTTCTGGTCCTTGCTCCTGCGCCGGGACCACCACTGGGGCTGGAGAAAACCCATAGAATGCTGTACCTTGTGGCCAGTGTGTCTCTGCTGCGGGCCCATTGGTCGGTGGGTTGGGGTCTATTGGAGGAGCTAAGCAGACTTTCAAAGCATTTCTATGTACAGTTCTTTCACGGCCCCCCTTCTCCTATACACCAACCCTTTATTGCCCACTAGTTCAACAATAACAAATTGTTCAGGGTCCCACCAAGTACACAATTTTCCTTGACCTCGTCGATTTCTGTTGCGTACCCATACTCTCTCTCCGGGTAAGAGTGGCATAGCTTTAGCTCTTTTGTCATAGTGTTGTTTGCTTTTGGAGGCTGCGTTATCCATTTTCTGTCTAGCTATACGATACGCTAGTGAAAGTCTCTGTTGGTGGTCTAGTATCCAACCACCAATGTCATGGCGTAGTTGCTGGGGACCGACACCAAGTCCCACATGCACAGGAAGGTTTTGCTTCTCTGTTTCTAGAGAGCGGAGCATGTTTAACAAGGTCTGTTTGAAGCGTTCTGCCCCACCGTTTCCTGCAGGATGGTAGAGCGTTGTGCGGCTTTTAGTTATACCATAACCATAAGTATCACAGAGCTGTTTCATCAATGCCGACTCAAAATTTGGTCCCTGGTCAGAATGGAACCGAGCTGGACAGCCAAAAGGCTGTATTACATGTGTCCACAGAGCTTTTACTGTTGTCTGAGCCGTTTGGTCATGTGTGAGGATGGCCCAAGAGTAGCGTGTAAATAAATCCGTGGCAACAAGGATGTTTTGAATACGGTCTGTTGGCTGACCTAAGGAAAGAAGTCTAGCCCCATAACCTCAAGAGGGTATGACACAGCTATCGGGTTAAGAGGGGCCCTAGGCTCTACTCTTTTCCTCTGGAGGCTGCAGGCAACACAACCCAAATGGAAATGGCGTACCTCTTGCTCCATGTCAGGCCAATAGAAATGCTGTCGTATGCGGGCCAGGGTCCGATCCACACCAGCATGGGCAGCAGCTTCATGGACCTTTTTCCAGACCTCTTCACACCTTGAGCTTGGACACACCACCTGGAAGCATACTTCATGGTATGCTGATCAGTAACCTTACGGCACAATATTTTGTTTTCAACTTGAAGTCTTTTCCGCTGTTGCAACAATCTGTGCTCTACAGGACAAGGCTCGGCGTTCTGGTCCCGTCGGTAGAGTCTGGTTTTCTACATACCTCTTAGTCACTTGTATGTCTGGATCACCGGCTTGTGCATCTTCCCATTCGCTGCTAGCCCACTCACTGTCCTCACTTCTAGGGTTTAGCTCAATGGCTGCCGTGGTCACGCCTGTTCGTGTTTCACACTCTTGGTCTGCAAGCTTGGCAGGGATGGGGTCAACTGGAAACCTGGACAGAGCATCTGCATTAGCATTGCTTTTACCTGGGCGGTACTTGACGTCGTAGTTGAAAGAAGCCAGCTGAGCGACCCAGCGTTGTTCCACAGCACCCAGTCGAGCCGTCTGCAGGTGAGCAACAGGGTTATTGTCTGTGTATACTGTGAACTGTGTTCCAGTCAAGTAGTCTCTGAATTTCTCAGTCACCGGCCACTTTAGAGCCAGAAGCTCTAGCTTAAACGAACTGTAGTTAGCATCATTCTTCTCGGTTGGGTGTAGACTTGGGCTGGCGTACGCTATTACACGTTCCCTTCCCTCCTGGGCTTGGGCTTTTTATTTGCTGGAATGCTGTAGGTGAGAGGAAAAATCAGGTGAGTATATTATGATGTCGTCCAAATACACCAATAGGGACTCCGCCATTTGGCCACTTAAACACTGTTGCATTAGGCGCTGAAATGTTGCTGGTGCATTACAGAGGCCAAAAGGCATGCGCTCAAACTCAAATAGTCCAAGTGGGGTTGTAAAGGCAGTTTTCTCTCGGTCTTGGGGGTCCATCTCAACCTGCCAATAGCCACTAGCCAGGTCAAGGGTAGGAAACCACTCGGCTCGGGTCAGGTTTGTTAGAGTCTCTTCGATTCTTGGAAGGGGAAAGGCATCTTTATGGGTTACGGCATTGAGTTTCCTATAGTCCACACAGAACCTCCAGTTACCATCCTTCTTCTTCACCAGAACTATGGGTGCAGCCCATGGGCTACAACTTTCTCTGATTATCCCCTTCTCAAGCATTTCTGCAAGTAGGTTTTTCATTTCCTTATACACCAGAGGCGGAAGAGGTCGGTACCTTTCTCTGATGGGCGCTGCATCACCCGTATGGATACGGTGTTGTACCAGGTCTGTCCGACCAAAGTCTTCATCATGGTTAGCAAACGCGTCCTTCCACTTGAGCAACAGGGTGCATAGCTCCTCCTGTTGCTGTTTAGAGAGATCAGATCGGTTAGTCAGGTTCTTTACCTCTTCAGGCAGCTCCTGTCCCTTGTGGCTGCCTGTTGCATCTACCAAAGCCACTTCAACAACACAATTGTCTTTCAGAGATAGGGTAAGGTCACGAGATCCACGCACATCAGCTTCATCAACGTGGTACAGCTTACCCAATTTCTGGTTCCGCCCTATTGACAAGGTGTAGGGATATGGGTTACAGACACAAACAGGGATTCACCCATTTCTTACCACTGCTAGTGTCCTAGCTACGCCAACATTGTTGGTTTCAGGTAATGCTTCCATCAGGGCACAGTAGTCTGTTCCTCCCGGGCCCATCCGAGCACGGCCCCACACCAGCAACTCACTCTTTGGTGGGACTCGGATATTTTGGCGAGTAGCTGGCCGCACGTTTCCCAAGAATCCGTCTTCTGTCATGGTGGCCTCGATACGTCGACAGGTAGCAAAAGCATCCCACCAAACTCTCTGGTTCTTCAGCTGCTGTGGGGTGGAAACAGGCCTTCCAGGCCGTTGAAAGAGTGTTTCCCAGCAGGCGGTCACAACATTCATACCTATGAGGAGCGGGTGGGTGCAGTGTTTATCTTTAATAATCACGACTCCTCGTCCAAGTATTTTGATGCCTTCCACTTCCAGATCAAACACTGCGTAGCTAGTGTAAGGGATCTCCAGGCCGTTGGCTGCCCTTAACTGGAAAACTACAGTGGTCTTCCCAAGCTTAGCTTTGGAAAAATGCTGCTCAAATAGACTCTGCTGCATTAATGTAACCTGAGACCCCGTATCCAACAGTCCTTGCAACTCAACCCCTTCAATCGTTACTCCTATAGTTGGGCATTGCCCAATAAAGGCCTCCGTGGCCCTTGAGTCGTGTAGTGCATTAGCAACCCCTGCCCCTTGGACCTCAGCAGCAGGGACAGCTAGTTTAAAGCCGCCTGGGAAGCAGCAGGCCTCCTACAATACCTGGCTATATGTCCCGCTTGTCTACATTGGCGACAGATTGGCCTACCTTGTTCATCCCAGTCATTAACACCGGACGCCGGTCGCGACCGCTTCCTATGTTGTGTCAGGGGCTGTGGGGGAGCATTGACTGGTTGAAGGAGTGGTTTAATTTCCTTCATTAATTCTTGGGTGAGTCCTTGCATCTGGGATTTCACATCTTCCATGATCTCTCGCTTCAGCGTGTCTCTCCAACTTTCCTTCTGTAACAAAGCAGGGGAGGCATGAGAGTTGTTCACAGAAAAGAATGTTACCTCCGGCTGTGTGTATCCGTGTTCTGAGTCCAGCAGTAGTGCCTCTTGCCGTAGTGCAGCAAAGTCTTCGTCTGGGTTACTGCGCGCATACACCTTCAGCGCCTGAACCTTTGGGCCTTCGTTTAGCCCAAGCAACAACTGGTCTCGTAGCACCGTGTCAGAGGGGGCGTTGCTTGGATCATGCCGCCGCAACATGCAAAACAGCTCTCTCAACCGTAATATGAACCAGGGTACGGTCTGTCCAGGTTTCTGTTTACAACCGAAGAACTTATCTTAAAACCGGGGTTGGGGTTCTATCACCATAGAGAGAGTCTAGATAGAGAAAAATCTTCCTACCCTGGTCTCGCTCACTGTCTTCAAGGACGCTGACCTGGCGTTTAGCCTCACCTGCTAAGGCTCCCAACACAATAGCTGCCTTCCCAGCCTCTGTTAATTCTTGGGAACTTAACAGTCCTTGAATCTGTTCCTTCCAATCACTGTATTTTACCTCTTCACCTGGCCCTTAATTTTGGCAGCCACGGGGCACCAGGAAACACAGGCATCATCATCTTCGAAGCCTTTTTGTGTCTTACATCGCCGCAGCCGTTCTCCAATCTGGTCCTGCCAGCAACGCCAGAAAAGTTCCCTTGTCAGCCCTGTGAGGCGGGGGACTTAAAATCTAATAAAAAATAAGATACATTTATAAAAAAGGTACCAGCAACGTCACCTAGTTGCGGAGTCTAGGTCTCCATAAAAACTGGTTCTTGTTCACCAGAGGAAGAACAGCATGGATCACAAGACTTAAAAGCGTGGTTTAAAAGGAGGATTTTATTATTAACTAAAAACCCATAAATAACTACAATTGTATTAAAAGTCCAGCTGGAACAAAGAACTAAAAAAGATTTCGAGAATTCGACCAGCCACTGCTGCTGATCAGTCTTGCCCTTTCTTCTTGTTTCCGGTTCCGTTCCTTTCCTGGGTGAGGTGTCCAGTCCGTCTCGTTCCTCTCTTCGTTGCACCCTGCCTGCTCGTCCGCTGTCTTGCCGTCCTCTCCCTTGATTTCCCGTGGCTTCTCCTGCTCGTGGCTTCACCTTTCTGTAGGAGTATTGTCCTTTTCACCTTTCTGTGGCTTCACCTTCCTGTGGCTTCCCGCTTTCATGCCGTGCTTAGTGTCCTTTAAAGCAGCTGTGTTAATTGGAGAGGGGAGGTCCTTTCATTGTGTAATGTGGTTGGCCAGGCTACAAAGCACGCTAAAATGTAATAAAACAAACCACGCTAAAATGTAATCGAACAAACCACGCTAAAATGTAATAGAACAAACCACGCTACAATGTAAAACCAAACCATGCTAAACTATAATAAACCAATAATTTACAGAAACCACAATGTCCCCCTGGTGACACACTCATGTAAGAGCTTTCGGGTAAGTAGATTTGCTGCTTTCCGCGTCTCATCATTGGGCACTGCACTTGTTTCCTTGAGCCTCACAACCTCTCCAATGGTGGGGTCTTCTCCCTGAGCTCGAACAAGTTCCTTGTGAGTAATTGTTGGTAGATTAAAATTTTTGCTTAATCGAGTAGTTGCTTAGACGTTGTTTAGCGTCAACGTTACTTCTATTAGCATTAGCATTAGCTTAGCAGCTAACCTAGTGATGTCTTCCCTCCCTACCTCTCCTGCTCTTTCTTGCTCGATGTGTCATATGTTTAGCTATTCCTCTGCCTCCCTTACGGATAATAGTACATGTTAGAAGTGTAGTATATTTGATAAATTGGAGGCGAGGCTTAGTGAGTTAGAAGCACGGCTCCGCACCATGGAAGCTCAGTCGTCAGCCACTGTAGTTACCCAGCCCACCCCCGTATGTCAGGGTCTGTCAGGGGAGCGGGTGGAAGGCAGGACTCAAAATGCAGACTTGCAGGAACAAAAGGACTTTAATAGTCAAAGGTCAAAAACACAGGAACCGGGAGGAAAAACAGCAGGCAACATGTGTGACGAAAGACAATGACGCAACAAGTGACACAGGAGACACACGGCTTAAATACACAAGGGAGGTGCAGGTGATTGGACACAGGTGGAAACTATTAAGACGATCACAGGGGATGACGGGACAAGGCAGGAAGTGAAGTTACCCGGGGACACGAGTGGCAGAAAACTACACAATACAACAGGAAGTGAACCACACCGTGACACCGTAGCCGGTGCGGGCCACATAGACGTAGCGTTCGCTCCTGCTAGCCGTCCCCCGGCAACCTCCCGAGCAGCCGGGAGGCTGGGTGACTGTCCGGAGTAAGCATAAGTCTAAGTTGAAGCACACGGTTAACCACCAACCACTTCACGTTTCAAACCGCTTCTCCCCACTCAGCGACACACCCGCTGAGAAGCCAACTCTGGTGATAGGTAGCTCCATTCTGAGGAACGTGAAGTTAGCGAAACCAGGGACCATAGTTTACATGTATACCGGGGGCCAGAGCGGGCGACATTGAGTCTTATCTTAAACTGCTGGCTAAGGATAAACGTAAATACAGTAAGATTGTAATACATGTCGGCGGTAATGACTCCGGATTACGTTGCTCGGAGGTCACTAAAGTTAATGTGGAATCGGTGTGTACATACGCTAAAACAATGTCAGACACCGTCGTTTTCTCTGGCCCCCTCCCAAACTTGACCAGTGACGACATGTAGCCTATAGCTGCATGTTGTCATTCCGCCGCTGGTTGTCGAGGTGGTTCCCAGTAAATAATGTGGGCTTCGTTGATCACTGGAAGACGTTTTGGGGAGAGCCTGGTCTGATTAGGAGGGACGGCATCAATCCCACTTTGGATGGAGCTGAACTTCTTTCTAAGAACCTGACCCAGTTTCTTAGTGGACTTAATCCATGACCCAGAGTTCAGACCAGGGAGCAGAGTTGCAGTCTTACACACTTCTCTGCGCTTCCATCCAAGCAGTCACTCACCCAAACCATAAGTTATCTAAGTTAAAGGTAAACAACCGAGGAGTTATAATAAATAACTTAATTAAAGTTAAAACTAATAATGCAATAGTGCAGCGGGTCCCAAACTTTTTTTTCTGCGCACCCCCTTCCATGTCCTAACCGGGTTGGCGCACCCCCAATTCACACTTAGAAAAAAACGCTTAGAAACAAAACTTTGTTTTATCGTCATATAGAGACTCATGTTTAAACATGCGCAAATAACCACAACACGCATGACAATAACAACATCAACACAGGCTGAATTAAACTGCAATGAATAACAAACGATCCACAACATAAAAAAGAATAGGCTCCGAAATAGATAAAACTGCAGTGCTCCATCAGATGACAGCTCGATCAGCTGCTCCTGCTCGTGAAATGACAGCTGTGGGACGGGCATGGAAACTTCAAATGGATTGCGAATCCAAGCGGCAGATGTGTCCATGGTGGAAGGTGGAAAGTGTTTCCGTAGCTGCTCGGCGAGTTGGTTGAGGTGTTCAATTATGAGAGTTTTTACATGCTCACCCAGGTGCACATCATTTTCCCCCAAGAACTCGTGAAGCCTAGGGAAACACAGGTGTGTGTTCCCACTCACACAACTTGCCCAGAACCGTAGCTTCTTTATCATGGCCTCAACCCTGTCTTGTGTGTTGAACACAGTTACACTGACTCCCTGCAGACTTAGATTGAGTTCATTCAGAGCTGAGAAGATGTCCGCTAGATAGGCGAGCCTTTTCAGAAAATCTTCGTCATGCATACTGGAGGCCAAATGAAACGGATTCTCCTCAAAAAACTGCTGCAATTCGTGAGGTCAATGCGGTGTTATTGGACACAGGAATCATGTCCAACTTTTTTGCCTCTTTCTCTCCAATCATACACTCCACCATTTCTTTGGCCGCTGGCAAACACACGTCTTCGGCCATTGCGTGCGGCAGCCCCTTTCTCCCTACTCTGTAACTGAGCAGATATGAAGCCCGTAGTGCGTCTTTCGTAGACCCAACGCATGAATGAAACTGCATTTTCTTTTGGCTTTTCTGCGACAGCTGCGTCTTCTTCTACGTTTCTATCAAAAAATAATATATTATAGTTTTTATATTTAAAATAAAAGCGATTACAAAGTAAATGTTTACTTGATGAGAATGATCCAGCACGTTGATCAATTAAAGTCAAAAAGTTAACATTTATTTAGAAGAGAAAAAGATACATGAGCAAATCTCTCTGGATATCTGGCTCAAACTATTGCTTGCAAGCAGTAGGTCCAACACACCAGCACGTATTCCAGCGCTCTGTGTAATGGCGTCCCCGAGCAGTAAAAACGCTGAGTTTTTATACACTTGAAGACAGTTCGTAGCGCCAGTTTCGAGAAGCCACAAATCAAGTTGAGATAAGAACTCAGGTGAAGCTGAGGGTAACACACAATGCTCCTCTGATCGAAGGTTTGTGAGAGCAAGATGACCCCCTTCCCCAAACACAGCTGCAAACCCTAAATCTTTCTATCTCCCTCCATCTCAGGGTCAACCACTACGACCTGGCTTTTAGCACAAGACAATTGTTTACAGAATGTTTTTACCACTACATGCATCTCACAATGTCAATGGAAAAATCCCACTTTAAAAAACTGACCGCCATTATATTTTTCCTCTCGCGCAGCCCCTGGTCGCATCTCGTGCACCCCTGGGGGTGCGCGCACCACACTTTGGGAATCCCTGCCATAGACCATTGTATCCTGTTGCAGAGACTAGAACATTTGATTGGTATCTAAGGAACTGCACTCAGCTGGTTTAAATCCTACTAATCGGATCGATCCCAGTTTTTGCTTGTAAACGGTGAATCCTCAAAGACCACCAATGTTGGTCCCACAAGGTTCTGTACTTGGACCGATTTTATTTAGCCTCTATATGCTTCCTTTGGGCGATCTTATCAGGAAACCCCGCATAAACTTCCATTGTTATGCAGACACTACTCAACTGTATCTGTCGATCAAACCAGAAGAGACGGACCAGCTAGTTAGACTTCAAGAATGTCTTGGAGACATCAAAACTTGGATGACCGGCAACTTCCTGATGCTAAACTCAGATACAGTTTTTATGGATGGAATTACTCTGGTACCCAGCAGCACCATCAGGATTCTGGGAGTTCTCTTCGACCAGGATATGACCTTCAACTCGCATATAAAGAAGACTTAAAGGACCGCCGTTTTTCATCTACGTAACATCAAAAATCAGGAACTTCCTATCTCAAAGTGATGCAGAAAAATTAGTTAATGCGTTTGTCACTTCCAGACTGGACTAACACCTTATTGCCCTACAAGGCAGCTGCGCAGATGCTGGGTTACTTGTTGTCCCTATGGTTTTAAAAAGTAGGATGGGGGCCAGAGCCTTCAGTTATCAAGCTCCTCTTTTGTGGAACCAGCTTCCACTTTCAGTCCGGGGGGGCAGATTCGGTCAGCTCTTTCAAAGTAAAACTTAAAACGTTCCTCTTTGATTCTGCCTATAGTTAGGGCTGGCTCAGGTTAGCCCGGACTAGCCCTTAGTTAAGCTGCTATAGGCTTAGAATGCCGGGGGAATTCTTAGGACACACCGAGCTCCTCTCTCACGCTCTCGTTCTACCATAATTCAAGTTTTATTAATGCACATGACTAATTCAGCTTCTTTCCGGGAGTTTTTTTTTGTGCTTTCTCCCCTAATCAGGTCTCCGTAGATCGTGGTTCCTTCGGCACCCTGGTCCTGACACCTACCGTGGCCATGCTGACGCCTGCTGCTGCTATCATCATCATCATCATCATCATTATTTTAGATATTAAATCATATTAATGTACTCGTAAACCAACATTACCCTCTCCTAAAGTCTCTGTGCTCTCCCTCCCCACAGGCTTCTGTGGATGGTGGATCTATCTGATGCTGGTTGCCCTGCAGTGGTCCTGCTGTGCGCCTGGCTTACTACTCACAATTACTTGAATCATTTCTGTCATAGGAATTGCATGTATTATATATTGTTCATTCTGTACACATGGCATCCATTGTAGTCTGTCCATGCCAGGAGTGGGATCCCTCCTCTGACATTCTCCCTAAGGTTTCTTCCCTTTTTTCCCTCTTGGAAGGGTTTTTTCATTTTTTGGGGAGTATTTTCTTTGCCGATAGTGGGTTTCGGGACAGAGGATGTTGTATGTGTACAGACTGTAAAGCCCTCTGAGTCAAATTAGTAATTTGCGATTATGGGCTATACAAAATAAAATGAATTGAAATAATGTAATGTAATAATGACATCAGGATCTTTGGCTGCAGATATTGTTATAGCAGGAGCGCTTCTGCTACTATGGAAACAGACCAAATAGCCGGTCCTCACTCTCTTCACTAGTACAGTCGCTGAGTAAATATGACCGCTTATACAAGCCGTCATCGGCGGGTTGTAGATGCGGGTTGGATTCACGAAGGGAGATCTCCGCAAACGCCGGTTTACCGGGCGAGAGGTGCACAAAGTTGTGGAGGAAAATACGGTACAAATGTGTCCGCGATGAAAAGCAGCAGTGGCGATGCACGGGCAATAAAGTCTGTGATAAATAAATAAACAAATAAATAAATAGACGTGACTCTCTAGGTCGTCTTCAACAAAACACGTCAGCCTTTAGAACCATGAATTGAGACGAGTGCAGAAGCATGCGCCAGCCTTTAAGACTAGTTTATGCTTCTGCGTTTTCAGAGCGACGCACACGCAGAGATCTTCCTCCATGAATCCAACCCGCTTATACAACCCGCCAACGACGGGTTGTATAAGCGGTCATATTTCCGCATTTCTTCCGACAAAAGTTCTTAAATCTGATCCGTTCTCTCGTAAACATTCTTCGTTTTAATAATGGCGGTACCGGGCTATGAAAACGGAAGTGTGAGACTCCGTAAAGGATGTAGTTAGCAGACCAATCGCAGCCCTGTGCGACGCAAGCCTAGAAAAATGGCTCGACACACGCAAGGACGCAAGGAGGTGTGAAAAGACACGCAAAGGGGTCTTGCGTCTGCATCGCTCTGAAAACGCAGAAGCATAAACTAGGCAGTGGGACAACAAACCCGCTTAACCAGCCTCCACTGCTAAATTCATGAACAAAACGGCTATATATGTTAATCTGTTTGACAATAAATAATTACTTAACAAAGTGATGGCACATTTTATTTTTATATACTAAATCATATATGCAATACATAATTTGACATATCAACACCATGGTTTTGTTACATTACATTACAGGTCATTTAGCTGACGCTTTTATCCAAAGCGACTTACATTGCATTTTTAACCCATGCCCAGGGAGCAATTAGAGGTTAGGTGTCTTGCTCAGGGACACTTTGACATGGGACATGGAGCAGCTGGGGCTCGAACTGCCAACCTTGCAGTTCCCGGTGCACCCTCTCTACCCCTGCGCCACGTTGAGTGAAATGTCAAGAATCACAAGAAGATGAACACAATTGCTTTAGATCATGATCAACAAATGCTTGCTCATTAGCCATGGCCCAATATAGTTAATATCTTTGATCTTACAAAAAGGTAATTGAGAATGTCACTTTTGGTTCTCCGAATTTGGTATCAACCTTTTCTAACTTTTATAAACCAAATTCATTCAAAGCCAAACAATCATTTATTTCAGCCCTAATTTGTTTTGAATTCGGATCCCAATTGACATATATAGTCTCATGAGGAAACTTAAATTGGAAACAATTAGATGAAGTGATGTATTAGCATACACGGTAATAAAGACTGGATCAGTAACTTGGCAAAGTAAGGCACCGTCCCAGAACCTCAGAGGGCCCAATTGGTCAATCTTCTGTAAATTCTAATTAATCACAACCCTGTTTAAAATGGACATTCTCAGCAATGTCTTACATTAGTTGATTTTTTTTTAAGTCTTTCTGGTGTCAGTGACAGCGATGTGGCAGCTAGTGAGCTGATCAGCAGTGTTGATGACAAAATCCCTTTCAAAGAGAGACATCTTTGATATTCTTTCAGTCACAGATCAGAAACAAGACGAGGCTTTGTGAATTAAATCACATTTGTTTTATTCAAGCAAAAGGCATTTAGGGCACTTATTTCTTAATACTAGCTCAGCACACACTCAACGGGTCTACGTACTGGGTCTTTTTGAAGTAGACATGAGAGAATGATGACAATCCACACAATTGTGATAAAAAATGTGTTCTTTGTAATGTTGATTTCCTCAATGACTACAGTTTAGCTATACTCATATGCCTAAAGGTGTGTATAGGGATCATTGTATTTATCAGTTTCATACACACACACACACAAAAGGCCAATTTCCAAAAAACAACTGAAGAAAGCAACATCAACAGTTTTCATCAATGAAAATCCAGGCAAAGTTAATTCATGTACAAATTAATTCCAAATAGTTTCACGTCCTTACAATACATTTATTTCAATTGGATGGAGACAAAAGTCATCCAGTGTGTTATGTAACATTGTCAGACACCCAACAAAGGCTTTCTCTACGCTCAAGCAGCAGTGGGACAAACTACTAAAAACAAAACTTGTTAGAATATTAAAAATAAAATATCACACATTAAGTACTTTGTTTTGATCAGCTGGGATAAATGCCAATGTGATGTAACCAAATAATTTAAGGTTAATAAGCTCAGCTAAATATGAACAGAAATTGAACTGTTCAGAAGACTGGCTGGTTTGTACGATAAATAACCCTATAAAAGGCACCGGTCTAACTACACTACATTTTATTTTCAGGTTTGGATATATTGAGAAGACTTTCTGGCATATTATTGAGTGCACCTGATGATTGGCCCCTTTTAACCCCATCTGGCAGTTTTTCAAACAGTTTATCTAACTTTGCCTAGCTGTGCAGCTGTAGGTCTTAACTTTAACCTTAACTAGCCACTTTTCATAATCAAATCCTGCAAGGAAGGCAGACAGAAAAGGACAGGTGTGATCAGGTGGTTCAAAAATGTGGTAATGGTTAACCTATTGGTTTTGAGGTGACCTATGAAGTCTCTCTTTATTCAATCCAAAATAAAACATATTAGACAAAGAAATTAATTAGAACAGAACAATTTTGTATAAAAGGCACCAGATCTTACCAGCCAACATTAATCTAACTAAAATAGAAGCAGTCTAGGTCAGTATGCATGAAAGTATGTGTAACCTTTCACCGTTCACCCCATCAACTTCACACATGGCTGGTGTTTTTTCTAGGCCTTGCAAGGTCGATTGTGAGCTTTGGAGATCTAGGGCCACTCTGAGTGCGTTAGTAAACACTGTGTAGTGTATTGAGACAAACTCCTATTATCTGTTACGCTGCCGAAATGCATGCTGGGTAAAGTTTGCTCTCAGTATATGCTTGAATGAGCTTTTGCAGCCAAATTATGTGTATTCCTTGAAGTTGCATTCCCCAGTATTCCAAGGAGATACAACTTTGTCACGGCAGGTGTATTGCTGAGGACCTGAGGGAGACCAGTAGCAAGAGTGAAATTGTTGGGGGGAGAGGTACAAGAAAGGTGAAATGCCAGAGGCCAACCAAATGGCCACTACCATAGTTCATCAAACTACATTTTCTTCTTATGAGAAGAAATATGTAAATATTGGCATCTGAGAAGTACAAATGTGTATGCATTAGAAAAGTGGATCTCTTCAATGATATGCAGGGGTACAATTACAGCATATACTGAAAGGCACTCATAGCGTGGCACACAAAATCAAAGGCTAGTAAATACAAGTTGTGGAGAGTAAACAACATTCTTCACTTCTAGTTCTGAGGTTGTAGAAAGTGAGTGTGAGGGCGTGGGTATATATAATTTGTCATAAATTATGAAATAATTCACTTAATTTCACCAAATAGGTTTTGGTTGAGTTCAATTATCAACCTGTTTCTGAATGCATGTTTCTGTTTTCTTTGGCAATTGACTAATATAAGTTTAAAGATATTTGTTATGGTAGAATGCAGGGTAAAATTCTATTATTATGACAATCCTTTACTCAGGCGTGTGTGTGTGTGTGTGTGTGTGTGTGTCCACACGGCAAACCGGGTCATGGGATGAAGACTCCATGCGGGGAGAAAAATGTTGTGGAGCTCAGTAGCCAGTTATCACGCGTCATTGTCTTCCTCTGAGACTTAATTATGTATGTTGCTCCTCTCTTCTTCTTCATTGTTTCCTCCACTCCTCCGCCTGTTGTTGTGGCTTTAGGAGTAGTTCCAAACTGCATATGAAGGATTTGGAATTATTCATATGAACTACTTAGTGAAACTAATAACTAATAAACTAAGAATATATAAAATTGTAATAACTAACAAAAGTATCTTTGATTTAAATATATTAGACATCAATAACAACATTGAAGATCAAACGCATCCGACTGTTCATATTATGGGCTTTCAGCAGGAACTCATTTACAATCATTGATTTTTGAAGAGCTTTTCCAACCACCATCTTGATACTCACTAATAATGATGATGATGATGATCACAATGACAGCTATCAGGATGGCCCACATCTGAAAGAAACAACAGTACGGACAATTCAGTGTCACATCAACAGGATTGAGCAAAACCTTTCTTTTAGCTACATTTATGTCTATGAAAATCATTGGGGAAAAAAAATAAATAAATAACGAATTATTCATTTATAATGGCATGCCATTTATGGGGTGAGAGTTTTTTTTTAACTTGTTCTTGTATTGGTGAACTGATTTTAGGCACCTTGCAGTTCTTCCACCAGTATTTCCTTTTCAGCTTAGCAGCACTGGTCTCGAACTGCGAGGCTCCAGCCTGCAGTGCATCAGCTCTGTCGTCCAGTTCAGAAAGCTTCTGGTCACGTTCCAGCACTTTGTCCACATTAACACGCATAATATCCACCACCTAATAACACACAAACAAACATTAAACTGAGTGTCTTGTCAGTACCTTTAAAATGACTGTATCTTTGTGTACTGGCTTTGAATGTTGGGTAATTCTGACCAGAGCTCATTGAAGATCAAAGTATTCACATAAGTAGTTATTACTAAACAAATAATAAAATGGAAATGTACTATACACCATTCAGAATGACAACGTCAATGCTGAAAGTGTAGAGTAACCTCCAACCCAAACAGCTTTTTGGACAAGGGATCACCTAAAAACAGACAGGAATGTACAGTATGTGCTCACAGACAGACACACACAGTGTTGCAGACCACACATAACCCACACATGTTCCACTGATCCACAAAAATCGCAACTGCCCCTCCTCTCAGACAGAGCAGCAGGGTGAAGAGAAATGTGAAGATCCACGCAGTTCTTACATAAGCATAAAGGAAGTGATTACATAAGCCTCTACCAGCCAATTGGAGGCTTTGTTTGAAATGATAGATAAAAAGTTCGGTGTAGGAGGGGCTCGTATCAACCAGGCTGCAACCAAGGAACCAAAGAGTAAGGACAATTAGAGGGAAAAAACAGGAAGGGTAGATTGGGCAGCCATATTATTTCTTTTGGCCTCACTGACTAGGTTTTGAATTTAATTGATCTGTGTGTAATGACACGTGGAGGAAAAGTATTAGAGAGAGAGATCCATGACACTGCTGCCAAGGATAACTCATGTCTCTGCTCCAGACAGACATTAAAGAGTGACTGAAGGGTTTCAATAATAAGAGCGGCTGAGAGAAAATAAAGGATGCATGTTGTAATTGACATATCATACCTCATCCACCTGGGCCTGGGTCTGCTGCAAGCGCTTGTTCCCTGACGCTGTGCCAGAACCTTCTGGACCGATTGCTGACCTGGTGAAATGATGATAAATGTGGATATTAGCGTTTTGTGAGATAAAATATTTTGCATACCATGTCAATCTGAAGCGCAACTGTTAAAACACACAGGAATAATATGGCAAAAGTCGTATGACAGTCATGCTTGGGACTATCACATAGCTATACAATTGCCAAATGAGTCAAAGCTTTTATAAATAGTTGAATATTTAAAATACAACTGAGGGGATTGGCGGCATGCTAAAAGATGAAACCGGTAATTAATTCCAGAAATAGCCATAAATTGTAAAAGTTACATATATTAAAAGGTAATACGTAATTGTTTAATTCAGGAATGGGAGGCGGGACGTGTGTTTTATATGAATATTGAGATTACACTTTATTGATGGTTAATTTATCTGCCAATAATAGCAATCATTAAACACACTTTCCTTAACAAGATGAGCCGTTGCAGGATAAATGAGTCATATAAGCTACATAATTGACAATATATAGGTGGCTGGTTGAAATACATGAAAAAAGAACATCTGTGCAATTTTTACGACTTTGTACACCCAGTCCAATCTTTAACTGCAAGCATGCACCTACGTCTTCTAATTCTTTGAAGTGTGTTCTTTCATGAAAACTAGGCAAGATATTTTTTTTAAAGAAGGAGACAAACACGGAAATTCCATCGATTGCATCAATTGTTTATCCACGTTTCTTAGATCGAAACAAAAAGAAAAAAACAAGAAAGGCTTGTTCGAGACCAGTGCATGTGTACTATTCTAAATGTTTTCATTGTAATAGAGAATCTTAGTAATCAAGTCCTAATCATCCACGAAGCTATTAGTATTTATACATCGGTTAAGAGACAACCTACATTATTTTTTTGGAGGAAACACTTAAACATGAAAAGAAACAATCCTTGTATAGTGTTAAAGAAAGACACGGTGCTGCAGTGCATTGACGCTTTCAATCAAGTCGGAGTTAAGGATGTTTATGATTAATTATAAAACATTATTGATTATAGCCTGCCAGTCATAATTATAGACCATCATAAATTGGTCTGGTCAGCGATAATAGTTTGGACATGTGTCATGGTGTAGCTATCTTGGACCAAACAATAAATACATTGTATTGTTGTTGTATTGTTATTTTAAAGTCAAAGGTTAAACAACACAGATATTATGGCTTATGGTGAGACTTGCCATGCCCATTAAATTCAATGAAAGCAGAAAAGAATTCTGGCACCAATGCAAAATGTTAATGCTGTCATATGGCGTGATGACCCTTCTTTCTTTTTGAGGTTAGTCAGTGGTTAGCTAATAAAAAAGGACAACAGATAGTGTAAGGTTTAGAGTTTCTCATGACTCAGTAAAAGTAGCCTGTAGTAGTTTACACCACAGCGTCAAGCAACGTCAGCAAAGGCAACAGTCGATGGATCACTCCTTTACATACAAAACAGGTATTGCAAGCAAGCACACCTTTGCTTACCAAAACACTAAGAAAAAAAAAAAAAACGACCAAGCATTTTCGATAATTTAAATATCGCAACGCTGATTGCAGAAAATGCTGAATTGTTTTTTTATTTTATTAATATTGGCTAATCAAATGAAAATATATAGCAGTGTAGTAGTGATGGACAACAGGTCACTTAAATTACAATCGTCCACGTTTGAACAACACAGGCAAATTGAATATATTCGAATATGTGCGCGTTCTTAGTTTTAATAATGGCGGTATTGTGCTATGAAAACGGAAATGTGAGACTCTGTAAAAGATGTAGTTAGCAGACCAATCACAGCCTTGTGCGCTGTGGGAGCTTGCGTCGCAAGCCTAGAAAAATGGGTCAACGCACGCACGGTGGTGTGAAAAGGCACGCATGGGACACGCAAGGGGTCTTGCGTCTGCGTCGCTCTGAAAACGCAGAAGCATAAACTAGGCTTAATTGAGCATGTTACCCTGAGAGACACCCAAACTCCGAATAAGGAAACACAAGTTTGGTGCAGTAAAGGCTAGATTGAAACTGCACGTCTAGGATTGTACACGTGGGGCAGCGGAGCTCCAACTTATCTAAAAAGAACTACATAAATACCTACTATTCATGATACAATGCTGCTGATTCAAAACAAAAAACAAACCAAAAGTCTGTTTCTCTAATCGTTGAATTCCCTTTTGCGCAGCAGATGTTCAGACTATACGCTCATACCATAAATAGCACTGGTGTATGTAAAATGAATGACGATCATATTCCACTTAAGATGAGCCAGTTTACACAATAATTGGGCCTGTGGGATGAAATTTCATTAATAAAAGACACTCATACTTTCCGCAACGTGTTATTGGTTATTTACTGTAAGCAGATTATTGTGACTTGTTACAGTATTAAACACGTAACCGGAATAAAGGCTATTTAACTAGCAAATTCCGGACAATGATAGGCGTATGTGTGTACATGACATCTCACGGTTTGGCCGGACAGGGGTGGCGGGGGTAGTAGTCAGTCCGCTGGTGCTCCCTGTCTGCTGGCTTCGGTAGGTTATCAAAACGTTGGCCAAATTACCCGTTTCAGACTTTATTTCATTTCACTTCATTTCTAAAGCCTCGCATTAAGACACACATCACTTTATTTAACAAGCTGCGCTACTTGCAAGTCGCTGTGATCTGCTAAATTCTCAATAAAGAAACATAGTAGCATGAACACAGTTCAATAAATAGTGAATTATAACACTGACGCATCACTTTGTCCTAACTATTGCCTAAATTAAACTATTACAAAAAAGGGCTTTGACGTGTTAAAACTAAGGTTGGCGTTACATGGCTCACGAAAAAAGGCTGGAAAGGGGTATTAATCAGATTACTGAATTGAATCGTTTCTGTTATAGGAATTAAATGTTTTGTACATCTCTTACATTGTTCATTCTGTACACATGACATCCATTGTAGTTCCCTCTGACGTTCTCCCTAAGGTTTCTTTTTTCCCCCATGGAAGGGTTTTTCAGTTTTCCCTGTGCCGATGTGAGGCTTTCTGCACAGAGGATGTCGCATGTGTACAGACTGTAAAGCCCTCGGAGGCAAATTTGTAATTCGCGATTTTGGGCTATACAAAATAAAACAGTTTAGCGGAGAGAGGTTTACAGCTTGGATTTAACGGTAGGGTTAACTAAGGTTAGATGTGATTATGCTGCGTAGGTTAGCGGGCAACGTCGGGTCAACCCAAAAAGAAAGCACGAACCCGAGGAAAGGCTAGGCTAGCATACAGCTCAAGTTATGAGTCACGTTAAGCAGATGTGGACGTTAAACAAGCATGCCATCGTTTCCTTTAATTTTCTACTAAACTAGCCAATGGTGTTTGATATTTGTTTGTGTCGTGTAGAGTGACCAGGCTTTATCGTATCGCTGCGTTCGTTGGCTTAGCCTCATCGCAAAACCAAGATACCTTCCTAGCACTTGTTGCGTGCTAACGTTAGTTCAAAAGTTTAGGGCGTTGTTCTTTTACTTCTATCCTGTTAAACCAAACTACCTGGAAGGCCGTATGTTAGACAGGTTTCACAAAGTCAAATTGGATTTTTATAAAAAGTTTTGGTTGAAGCATGATGTACTTACATTGTGATATATTTCTTTGAACGACACTGACGCTGTTTCTTGTATCCGAGCTGAAGCTAGTGTCTAGCCGTGACAGCTAACGTTAACTTACTTTTGACGGTTGTTTTGTCGCCTTCGAGTGCTATCGGAAATGAAAGATTAAATATGTGTAGAAAACCACTAATAATGTAATAAAACGTTAAGGGTGGAATTGTCATTTTCATTCGCTGTACCACAATGTATATATACATGCAATTGAATAGTAATGCCCATAGAAGAACTTTAAGCACAATTAATGTAGGAAACCTTTTACACAGTCAATTCCTTTAATTTAAGAATCCCTTCACTGTAAAATCATGTACAGATTAATAATGTGGTACCTAACATAAAATACCATCCAATAACTGGCTCATACCATCTGGTATATTTTGTTAACAGATAATAATACATTAGTATTTACTACTACAGAAATAAAGTGTGATCTCGCGATGAGAACGTGAAGGCAGCATTAAAGAGACAGCGGCCTGTAGCTCTCTGCATAGCGACAATTCTTGCCACATAAAATTGGTTTAAGACATAAAAGCGAACTTGTAATTTAAAAATATGGAGAGATGTAAGCTAAATCATACAACAAGAAGAGGACCGCCTTCAATGTGCCTATTTCCGCTCTGCAGCGATTAAAAGGGTTAATTGTTCAGTAAATATTGGGGGAGAAAGAGCCATCCGAGCCCGTGATCGGCATGTGACTCATGCTTCTGCGTCTGCGTATTTAACAATATGATATTTACATGAAAACGAGTCAGGGCAGGATGTGATATATTTGAATTGTGTGTGTGGTTAAAGCCACGTGTATTCAGGCTAATTCCATTGATTATTTTTAACTAGATGGGATAATAATACAAACAAAACATACAACACAACTGTCCCGCATAGCTAAAGAGAGGACTAGACAGTTCACAATACCCAAGAAGGTCTAAATAACTAAATGCTTCCTCTTCTTTTTCTTCCGACAGTATTAGCAGGTCATCCATTTACTCAGTTCTGGTGGTCTCAATGTTAAAGTTCTTTAATAATCCCATGATACAACAAAAAAAGCAAATATGCAGACATTACACGTTTAAAATGTTCAAATAGCTATATTTAGAATGCTTACACGTCACTTGATATGCTCTTAAGCTTCCTGATAGGTTAAATATATATTTAGATATGTAAGATAGAGTTAAAGTTGCCCATGGTACCAGGATGCTTTTGGGAAAGTCTTCAACTCTCCATCTTGGCTACATCCCAGATCCCTCATCCACTGCGGCTTCTCCTCCAGGGCTCTCCTTAAAGACAAAAGGGTTTTAGGCTGGGCTTTAATAGCTTTATTCAAACACCTTGTTTCTCATATGCCTTTTATTTCATTTATGAAAAGCGTATTTAAATTTGGATTTAAAACCAAACTACAACTTTATTTCTTTCTGTACTGCAGCAACATCAAACAGCAGGATGGAACTCTCCTCCTATAAATAGGTTGTATTATTAACTCCAAACGTAGTATACACAAGAATAACAGACCGGGGTTGCATTTACAGCACCAAGAATCAACATTTGTATAAATGTACAAATCCCATTGACATTCCACCTCTCTGCTGACTTTCATGCTGGTCATCTGATATCTGCAGCCGGTGCAAGTAACAATAAATGTTAATGTTCTGCTTTTACTCTGTCTTCTTATTGAAAGGCTGGTATGTAAGAACACAGTAATGGTAAATGCCTCGGTGGATAGCTTGATTGAGTTACACCATATATGCTGGTCGAACAGAGGAGGGCTTCTCCAGCATAGAGTCAAAGTTTTGGACATGATCTCTATTCCTACGAATTCCATGTGGATAGAATATCACTCAGTGCAGAGAGTGGCGGCCCATTTGTAATCGAAACCTTCCTGTTGACAGTGCTTTTAGCTTAGATTCTTTTTTCTTTTTCTGTGAAGAATTGTTGTCTGGATGCGTATTCAAATAACAGAACTTGTAATTTGAAATGCTTTAGGCTTAAAAGCTGAACTTGAATCAGTTTAACAATGGAACTTTGAGAAATAATACATTGATAGAAAGAATAGAACGTTTCTTATGAGTTTGATTACAAGACCGTATGTGTCAACGTGTGTTTTTCCCCAAAACAAACACAAAGACTAATTAGATATCAAATCAATGTGATTTCAGGTACATATTTGCAATGCTTTATTAGAATAAAAGGTAAAAGGAACATGCTGGGAACTTACATATTCAACATCGTCTGCTTCCATCAGTTCTCCAGCCTCGCTGACCTCGCTGCTGCAGCCTCCAGGAAAACACGCTGATTCACGCTTCTCTCTGTTTTTTTGAAGGAAGTCCGTCGCTGTTGATTTTCTCAACAGCGTTGTCACATAAACAGGTGATCCAGATGCATTAATTCCCCAAATGATAGCCTGAGAGGCTGCATTATCTCCTGAAATACCAGGTCACGCTGTGTCATAAAAACCTCTCACCTCCCTTGCAGATGTATGGGATGGTGAGCATCACGGTCAGCAGTGTCAAAGCCATGTCTGCATGCAGACTCTTCATCTCTCACACACTTGAGTGTTAAGCCCACATGCAGCTGATGGTACTTTGTGTTGGTCGCTTGATAAATCCCCACGGCCACCAGCTTCATTCCGGAAGGGAAACGAGCCAAGGGATTTGTCCTGAGCAGTGGGGGCCCGGAGGGAACAATGTGTGTGCAAAACACATCATAACTACTGTGTTTTGAAAGCCTTGTGAGAGTGATGACAAACTATTTTTTTATTTTGGAGAGCAATCAAAAATGTAGGGACTTTGAATTTGCTGTTGGAGTTATTTTTCTTGACGGACTTTGATTCACTATGACTTACTAACAGAGCGTTCAGATAATATTAAGAAATAGTGAAACTATATCATAAGCATTCAAGTATACACAAAACACGCTCATGGAATAATAGTCAAAAGATAATCAGTGTCTGTACTTGCTTTGGGTACTCAGCAAAATCATACTTTGTAGGAGATTTTTCAACTAACCGAAGAGAAACAAGTGATTTATAGTTATCTTATATAATCTGAACGGAGACCAATTTCACGGTAATATGCGTGGAGATGCTGCCATCTAGAGGTACATTTGTCTCATTTCAAATGTAGTGCAACTGCATAGGAGCAGTTTTTGAACATTCACGATGTAGCTGCCATGACATTTACTATGCAAACCTAATTATTATTCGACATTACGAAAGAAAATCAGAGGCACTTTTGTTCACTGGCGTTTGAGCCATGTTACTGTAGCATATAGACTGTACTAGATCCTGCTTAGTGTTATTAAATCACATTAAAATCATCAAATAAGTAATGCAGGTTTTTGAGCTTCACTAAAACATTCATAAAACACGAGCTAGTCAGGAGCCAAACCTAGAATCTTCTGATCCGTAGTCAGACACGTTATCTATTGCACCACCAGCCCAACGGTGGTTTCAACCCAGGTGAACTCATTTAAATTACCACCAGAATTGCTGGCACCCCAATCCCTGTGACCCTATATACTGTTCAATATTTGACTCTTGAATAGTTAAATATTGAAAACAATTGAAAACAGTTGTAATTAATTCAAAAAATAAATCGTAGACTCACTAGGAGTTCATTATTGGGTGTTAGACCAATTCTTAATGGTCGAGTTTGAATGGGCTATTGGTAAAGTAAAGGTTCCAAACTCTTTATCCTGTCTCGTTTGCATTGATAACAAGCAAAAAGGATTGGTTTACTTTCGCCGCAAGAACGCCAATTGGTAAAAAACATAAACTAAATGGCAATAAAAACGACATAAAAAAACAAAAACTTTTCAGTTTTTTATAGTTATAGTAATAACAATGATGATGTCAGAGTTCTGTGTGACACTGTGATGATGAGGAGCCTAACTGCTGCAATTTTCATGGCACCAAGAGTCGAGCCCCCTAAAAAGCATGGAAGAAAACAGGTGCCCATGTACCTTTTGATAGTCTCTCTACAAAAGGTACCTTTGTCCGGACGGCAGGTTCCGGTGGTCGGTGGAAGGTTCCCTTTTCGGAACGGCAGGTTGCGGTAGTCGGTGGTAGGTTCTTCCGGTGGTCAGGGGAAGGGTCCTTTTTCAGTAGAGACATGGACCCGCCTCCTCCTCCTCATCCAAATTACATTTTAATGAGTATCTTCACGACCATGGGTTTGCCATAAATCATTGTTTCGAATCAGGCTCAACAAAGCGACCTGCAAGTACCTGCAGCGTCTTAAATAAAGTGATGTATGTCTTAATGCAATGCTTTAGAAATGAACACAAAGGGATTCTGTATTTGTTAATGAAGTCTGAAAAGGGTCATTTGGGCAATGTTTTGATAACCGACCGCAGCCAGCGGGGAGAGAGCACCAGCGGACTGACAACAGCCCCCTCCCCCCCGCCGCACCCCCCTCCTCACCCCGGCCAAACTGTTCGCCTTACCACTAGAAATGGGTTATTTAGCATGCACGGTCGATACATATGTCCCTTTGGATGTCCCTTGACAGAGGCCGATTCCAGTTTCCCTGAATCTTGGGACGCTTTAGACATCCAACTGCTCTGTGCCCTGACAAAAGTGGCTCCTGACACTTGACTTAAAAACTCAGAACCTTCGTAAACTAATAAAGTCTCTTCTAAAAAGTCTCTGGAATGTCACTTTCAAGTGTCCTTAATACTTCAAGTCTCTGGTTAGTTCAATAGCAATTTGTAAAGCTGACGTACTTCCCAGTCATTTTCTGGTAGATCTGTGTCTTGTTCATTTTGTCTTTAGGTTATTCGTCCCCCTTCTGCAACATTGTCTCCTTGCTGCTCAGGTTGAAAGTGAACTCTTTCTACTTGTCTTGTCCGGCTTGGTTGAAGTCTGCTTTGTTCAGTTGGATGTTGGCTCTCCTGCAGATCTCCTGCAGATACAATATACACCACATTTTGTTATGTTACAGCCTTATTCCAAAATGGATTATATTCATTATTTTCCTCAACATTCTACACACAACAACCCATAATGACAAAGTGAAAACTGTTTTTTGCAAATCTGTTAAAAATAAAGCACGAAAACACAACATGTACATAGGTATTCACAGCCTTTGCCATGACACTCAAAATTGAGCTCAGGTGTATCCTGTTTCCACTGATCATCCTTGAGATGTTTCTACAACTTGATTGGAGTCCACCTGTGCTAAATTCAGTTGATTGGACATGATTGAGAAAGGCACACACCTTTCGAAGGTATCGCAGTTGACAGTGCATATCAGAGCATAAGCCAAGCCATGAAGTCCAAGGAATTATCTGTAGACCTCCGAGACAGAATTGTATCGAGGCACAGATCTGTAGTGATGGCAAAGTGAAGCTTTCTGAACCAGTGAAGCTTTCCAGCCAATTGGATCGGGAAAAGGTTCATTCATTCAATGCATCGCAAACTCTATGATGACCTCTGCTGTTGAAAACCTATAGTGCATATGTTTCGCATTGCCTACTAGTATATTTTGGCCCAGTCCCAGTTGAACATGATTATGAAAAGTTGAACCAATAAATCATCTAATAAATACATGGATTCCTATATGAATAAAACTATTGTTTTTCAGCTTTGAATTGTGTCCTTGTTTGTGTATTTCAAGTGGAACAAACACATATCTATGTCTTATCTATGTCAAACACTTATCTATGTCTTTCTGCACCTTTGTGCATGTATGTTTGTGATCATACTAGCAGCATAATTAATAGAATATATATATATATATATATATATATATATATATATATATATATATATATATATATATATATATATATTCTATTAATTATGCTGCTCATATATATAATGTTATATGTAGGTAATATAATTTAAAACACCAGCAAGTGCTTCCTACTGCATGTGCAGTTCATGGCAGTCATAGGGACTTATGTGAATTGTTTGAATGTGGGAAGTGATTTATAGAGGAAAGGTCAGTGGGGCAGTGATTGTGCTTTTGGACAGGTTTCTTATGACAGGATATTGAGGTGCTTGTGGACACATGGGGTGGGGCATGAAAGTGCTGCCACATCTCGGAGCGACCTCTCTTTGCCACAGGTTCCATTGTAAATTTGCGCTTTGCTACTACTACTACAACAACACTGACTTCGACTGTATCAAACCGACAAGCCCGAACCCTGTTTCCAGCCCATTGAATCAAATCGAAGCGGTCACGTGACTGTGCGCCGGACCGAAGCTTCGGACGTCACTGATCACGTGATCAGCAGCGAACGAACCGAGCACCGATACATTTGCTTCGCCTTGCACTGGTTCATATTTCGACACAAGCTTCGAAGCAGGAGGGTCGGAGGTAACAACACTACAGATCTGGCGAAGGGTACAGAACGATTTCTGCAGCATTGAAAGTCCTAATGAGCACAGTGGCCTCGATCATCCAGAAATGGAAGAAGTTTGGAACCACCAGGACCCTTCCTAGTGTTGGCCGCCCAGCCAGACTGAGCGATCGGTAGTGATGGCAAAGTGAAGCTTTCCAGCCAATTGTATCGGAAATAGGTTCATTCATTCAATGCATCGCAAACTCCTTGATGACCTTCTGCTGTTGAAAACCTGTAGTGCAAATGTATCGAATAGCCTACCAGTATATTTTGGCCCAATCTCTGATTATGAAAAGTTGAACCAATAAATCATCTAATAAATACATGGATTCCTATATGAATAAAACTATTGTTTTTCAGGTTTGAATTGTGTCCTTGTTTGTGTATTTCAATTCTCTGTACATTGGAAAGAAGTGGAACAAACACTTATCAATATCTTTCTGCACCTTTGTGCATGTATGTTTGTGATCATACTAGCAGAAGAGTTAATAGAAGATATATATATGACTTGTATGTAAGCAATATAATTTAAAATACCAGCAAGTGCTTCCTACTGAATGTGCAGTTCATGGCAGTCATAGGAACTTATGTGAATTGTTTGAATGTGGGAAGTGATTTGTAGAGGAAAGGTCAGTGGGGCAGTGATTGTGCTTTTGGACAGGTTTCTTATGACAGGATATTGAGGTGCTTGTGGACACATGGGATGGGGCATGAAATTATTATTGATTTTTATTGAGAAACACAATTTTCTCCACAGTATTGGGGTTGAGTCGGTTTCTTAGATACTGTTTCCCCAGCTTTAGAAAAAACGCGCTCACACGGCACGATGAGGCAGGAATGCTCAAATGATTACGTGCTAATACAAATAGATGTGGGTACACATGTTTGTGTTTGACCCAATATTTTAGCGGGTCTTCACTCCGTGGAATGTTTGGTTCAGCCAAATATTGGGTGGTCTCCACAATAAAAATAAACATCCATAATTACACAATACAAATGACAGACTTGCCTATTGCCAGACTTGCCTGCCTATTACAAACCGTGTTAGAGGAAATCAAATTGAAGTGCTCCCACATCTCGGAGAGACCTCCCTTTGCCACAGGTTCCATTGTAAATTTGAGCTTTGCTACGACTACTACAACAACACTGACTTTGACTGTATCAAACCGACAAGCCCGAACCCTGCTTCAAAGCACTCTGGACCTCAGACTGGTGCGACGGTTCATCTTCCAACAGGACAACGACCCAAAGCACACAGCCAAGATAACCAAGGAGTTGCTTCGGGACAACTCTGTGAATGTCCTTGAGTGGCCCAGCCAGAGCCCTGACTTGAACCCGATTGAACATCTCTGGAGAGATCTGAAAATGGCTGTGCACCGACGCTCCCCATCCAACCTGATGGAACTTGAGAGGTTCTGCAAAGAAGAATAGGAGAAACTGCCCATAAATAGGTGTAATTGCTGCTAAAGGTGCTTCAACAAAGTATTGAGCAAAGGCTGTGAATACTTATGTACATGTTATGTTTTTGTTCTTTATTTTTAACAGATTTGCAAAAATTTGCAAAAAACAGTTTTCACTTTGTCATTATGGGTTGTTGTGTGTAGAATGTTAAGGAAAATAATGTGTTTAATCCATTTTGGAATAAGGCTGTAACATAACAAAATGTGGAAAAAGTGAAGCGCTGTGAATACTTTCCGGATGCACTGTATCTGGTACACGAAGCCAGTATGGAGGTTCATCTTCCTCTGAGTCGCTGGCTTGAGGACTTTGAGACTCTTCGGGTGCCTTTGGTCTTTCTGTGGGTTAATTGTTTCTTTTGCGTGGCTGGTCAGCTGGACTTTGGATAATATCTGTTGGCAAGTCGTTCACTTGAAGCAGCAAGTTTCCTCCTGTCTCTGGGCTCACCTTGTAGACAGGGTTTTCTCCGAGCTGCTCTCTCACAATGTAGACTGTTTGTTCCCAGTAGGGTCGTAGTTTGCCAGGGCCACCTCTTTCCCTTAGATTACGCACAAGCACTCTGTCTCCTATCTGTAGTGTTACTCCTTTGCATCTTTTGTCATAGTTTGCTTTGCCTTTGGAGCTTGACTTTTGACTGTTTGCACTTGCGATCCGATATGCTTCTGTCATTTTTTCATTCCATTTTTGTGCATATCCTTGCGATGTTTCTGTATCTTCTTCTGTCATAAGGCCAAAGAGAAGGTCTACTGGGAGTCGAGGGTGTCTGCCATAGTATGGAGAGAAGCCAGTGGCCTCATGCCTAGTACAATCGTAAGCATGGGTCACATGGGTCAGGTGTTCTTTCCAGTTTTGTTTCTCTTTCTCTCCCAATGTACAGAGCATCTGTAACAATGTGCGATTCAGTCTTTCAGCAAGCTTGCCTTGGGGGTGATAAGGGGAAGTCCTTGAGTGAGCAACACCTGCAAGCTCTCTGAGGGACTTGTCAGTTCGTTTTCGAATTTGCGACCCTGATCATGATGAATCTTGGTAGTATATCAGAATCTGGGTATGAAGTCATTGAAGAGATGATCTGCTGCTGTCTTTGCAGCTTTATTCTTGGTGGCGTAGGCTTGCGCGAAACTGGTGAAATCGTCCACTACAAGTAGGATGTATTCAAATCCACCTTTGCAGGACTGCAACGAGTTTGAGTGGGTAGTTTGAGGTTATTGCCCATCGGTGCTCTCTCGTGTGTTGCTGGCTTTTTCCGCTTTATGCACGAGCACTTCCGTGTGACATATTCCTCAATCTCCATCTTCACGAAAGGCCAATAGAATCGCTCTCTGGCGAGACTCTGTGTGAGAGCAGTCTTTTTGTAAACAGCAGGCAGAACCAGCCCCCGGAGAAGAGGCAAGTTACTCTACGGTTCGGTCCAAAGACGCCAATGGTCGGTGAGATTTTATTTACCTTTGTTTAAAATGCTGATTTATGTTTAAAGCATGGGTAACTGAGTAGATTAGGGTGAATCATTGCATCAAAATGTCAGAATTTGCTAAAATATTTCATTAAATTTGAAAGTATAAGATGTTTATTTAAGTGTAAACCCAGTTAAAAACTTTTTGGGAATTTGGGAATGTTTAATGTGAATGTTTAAGTTTCAGAGGTAATTTATGTTCTTTGTCTTTAAAGGTTTACAACCTAACTCTGAACTGGCAAATCAATGGACAAAGGCAAAAGAAAAACTAAATAAAAGTGATTAAGCCAGAAACTTTGAGTTGTCCTCGTGTCCTTTGGATTGTGAGCTGGAGATAACTTGACAGTTGTAAACCACGCGGAGCGGCCTGGCCCTGAAGATAAACGACTTCAGTACCAGAAACAAGCTGTTGACGCAGAGGAGTCAAGATGGCGGAAGATGTCCTGGGGAAGTCGGTCCAGCAGCTCAAAAGGCAGCGGACCTCTGCAAAAAGCAGCTTCACCAGACAAGCCAACATCATTTCGAGAGGAGCAAACAGCATGCTTCAAGTGGAGTTAAGAGAGGAATTCACTAAGCTTTCAGACTGTTTCAGAAAGATGCTCGAGGCCAATGATGACTATAGGATTGGACTAGAGGCTGACATTAAGACTCAGGATAAGGAAGCAGGTCTTGATGAACAGCAAGAGGCCATTGATCGATCGGTAAATGAAGGTGAAACAAAGTTGTCGGAAGTGAGAGACATTGTCCAAACAAACCTGTGGTCAAGGTATGGAAGGAGTGAACTTCTTTCGGCAATCCTGGAAGCAGAAAAAGCCAACGATAAAGCGGCAAATGTACCTGTGGAAAGTGCCAATTTAGAGGGCTATGAAGTGCATCTCGCTCTCTTGGACAAAAGGATAAAAGAGGCCATCTCAACGATATCGACATGGGAGAGATGGATCCCTGTAGAATTAAAGGACGAATTTGATGGAAGAGTCAAAGCCGTAAGAGCATCCTACTACAGGCTTGAGTTAAGGAATGCTGAATTTGCCATTGCACGGACAATCAATGAGCATGGGACAGGAGTGAAACCACTACTCCAACTGGCAACATCCACACCAATAATTAAAATCAAGCCAACCTCTCTACCGATCTTCTATGAAAGCAGATAAGAGAATTTCACAGATGGATGAAAGACTGGGAAATCCTGCAAAAGCAGGGAGAGCCATCCGGATCAACTGAAGTTAAGAAAATTCAACACTTGGAAAGTGTGGATGACAAAATCTCAAAGGACCTCAGGCGTTCAACCTACACCACTGCCAATGACATGTTCAGAGTGGAGAATAGATATGGCAACAAGTCAACCATCATAGTGGAGATCCTGGAAGAGTTGGAGAAGATGCCGCATATAAGAGGGAACCAGCCAAGAAAGGTCATTGACCTCATTCAGACAGTGGAGAAGGCCCTAGCAAATCTCACACAATTAGGATACTCTGGAGCCATACAGAACCCACTTGTAATTAAAACCATTGAAAGCAAGTTGCCTGACTTTATTAAAAGAGACTGGGTGATATTCATGGTTGAACCCAGAAACAACGTTACATCAGACAACCACTTTGTCATGCTCTTGAAGTTCCTGAAAAGCCAAGAAGAAATACTAGAGACACTCAAACAGCTCAGAGCTGTTGAGAAGGGGAGAAAGCAGATCATTTAGACAAAAGGTGAGACAGAAAGATCGCTTCAACAAAAACTATAAAGAAAGAAGAGCTTGATGAGGTATGTGGTGTCTGTGGTGATGGTGGGCACAACAACAAAGTCTTCTTCTGCAGAAAGTTCAAAGGACTACCTGAAGGACTACCTGAAAAGAGGGCTGTATTAAGAAGGCTGGGAGGCTGCAGAAAATGTCTTGGATGCGATGATGAAAAGGGGTAGTGCAGAGACACTTTCCTATGCAGAAATAAAGCCTGTAGAAGGGAAGGTGGTGCCCCACACCACCACTTTTTCCTCTGCCCGAAAGAAGTCAAAAGAGGGGAAGAGAGGAGTGAAAAGGACGTCAAAGGTGGAAGCAAACTAACTGAGGAACAAGAGGAGATCTTGTCTGAACTTTCCCCGGAAATTGCAGATCGCTGCCGGAAGGCTTTCACCAACACCAACAAAACCGCAGTGACACTTTATTCTTCGGGCCAGTCTGAGCTACTGCAGAGAAATGGACTCTCTGAACTTCCTGTCATCATGATGTTAATGCAAGTCACTGAAAACGCAGGACAGAAGATTGGGACTCTAATTGACCTTGCTTCTGATACAAATTACATTACCCGTGAGGCTGCAAAAAGACTAATGTTAAGGCATGAGAAGATAACATTAGTTGTGCATGGCGTTGGAGGTATGGCTATTAAAGTGAACACACAAAGGTATCTGCTCAAAGTCAGAGTCAAGACACCAAATGGAACCCAGAGAGCTCATGAAATGGTCTGCTACGGCCTGGACGAAATCGCCAGAGTGCATAAAGTCATTGAACCTGAGAAGTTGAGAAAATTCTTCCCAGAAGTCAAACTTGAAGAATTAGAGAGACCGGAAGAGGTTGAACTTCTTATTAGCCACCAAGAGGGAAGACCCGCTCCCCAGAGGGTTAAAATCATCGGAGACCTTGTCTTGTGGGAGAGTCCATTGGGGAAGACAGTGGGTGGAGCACATCCCGATTTATTTGAAGGAGTGGAGGTTGCAGCATATGAGTCCAAAACGCACTTCGCTCGCTCCATGAGGGCTGCAGCTGTCAAATATCAAGAAATCACAAGTCCAACAACTGACACAGTCCAGCTACGAAGGATGTGGCTCAAACCAAATTTACAGGTGCCAGTAACCGTGACTTCCTTGAGTGGTGGCACTGGGACAGCATTGGAGCTGCATGTGAGCAAAGGTGTGGAGGATGCCGATGTGGCAGCTGTCCACCGGGAGGAAAAGAAATGACCCTGGCGGAAGAAAGGGAGCTGGATATCATTAAAGAAGGCCTCACCTACAAGGAGGGGGATGCTCACACACCAGCTCCACACTGGGACGCAAAGTATCCTTGGACGGTAGATCCAGCCTCTCGCCCAAACAACAAAGGTGCAGTCAAGGCTTGTTTCTTAAGGACCGAAAAGCAATTAAGCAGAGAGCCGGACTGGAAAGTTGCATATGCTATCCAGATCCAGGAAATGGTCAAACGAGGGGCAGCCATTAAACTCACCACCAAAATCATGGACGAGTGGAATGGGCCAGTGTGGTGCGTAAGCCACCTGGTGGCGCCGAACCCTCATTCAGTGACAACACCAGTTCGGATTGTGTGGAATAGTAGCCAGAAATACAAAGGCGTTGGGATGAATGATCTTCTTCTGAAGGGACCGGACGTTCTCAACCCGATCCGAGCAGTCCTGCTGAGATTCAGAGAAGGGACATATGCATCTCTAGGAGACATCAAAAAAATGTACAACTCTGTATGGCTGGAGGAGTGTGAAATGCATCTTCACCGGTTCCTTTGGAGGGACAGCCCAGATGAAGAGATAAGTGAATATGCAATTACGAGAGTCAACATTGGGGACAGACCTGCAGGGTGCATTACTCAGTTGGCAATGAGGGAAACCGCACACCTGCCCAACTTTCTTCACTTGAAGGAGGAACGCAGAGTCATTGAAGAGGACAGTTATGTGGACGACCTCTTAACCTCCCAAAATGACCGAGATAAACTTGACAAAATCACACCAAATGTTGAAGAGATCCTGAAAGCCGGAGGTTTCTTCCACAAACCATGGGTCCGGTCCGGGCAAAGTGGGAGGCAAAGAATGGAGACAGAGGTTCTAACAGTGATACAAGAGAAAACCTTAATTCTTCCAAATCAAAGGAGGGATGAAGACAACAGAGCCTTGGGTATCGGCTACCAGATGGATGAAGACAAGCTCTACATGTTAACCTCAGTTAACTTTTCCAAAAGGAAGAAGAAGATGAGAGTTGGAAAAGATCTTCTCAAGGAGGAGGTGAGAACTGAGACACTGACTAGGAGGGTTCTCTTAAGTCAAGTTGCCGGACTGTATGACCCAATTGGCTTTGTTACACTTGCGAAGCAGAAGGGAGCAATTCTTGTTAGGAATGCATTCCAAGAGGGAGGTGGTGGGAGACTAACCCAAGAAACCTGGGACAAACCTCTCTCGGAACTCCTCAGGGAAGAAGCCATACAACTTTTTGAAGAATATGTGCAGCTTGGAGAAGTGATTTCACAGGAGCCTCACACCAGCTGGCTGGAAAGGGAAACCTTGGGGCATCACATTCTCTGATGGAAGTGACAAAACCTATGGAGCTGTGATGTACTTAAGATGGGAGACAAGTCAAAGCACTGAAGTTCGATTCGTTGAATCAAAAGCCAAGCTGACGCCCCTGGATCAGAAGGGAGACGCTGTAAAAGCCCAAATCTGTGGTGCTGTCTTCGCGGCCAGGATCAGGAAGTATGTGGAAAAGCATGCTCGAATGAAGACCGAGAGATGGTTCCATCTAATTGACAGTCAAACGGTCTTGGGAGCCATTCAAAGAGTCAGTTATGGATACCAAACCTTCTTTGCAAATAGAGTGGGTGAAATCCAGAAAGCTGGACTAGTGCAAGACTGGTATTGGATCAGCGGAGATCTAAACATAGCTGACATCATAACAAGAGGAGGCACTCCTGAAGATTTGAAGGAAAATTCCACATGGCAAAATGGATCAGAGTTCCTGAAGTGGCCAGTGGAGAAGTGGCCTATAAAATCAGCTGGAGAGGTTGCAGCAGAGGTAAAAAGATTCAGTAGCCTGTCCAAACTGGTGAGAGTCATTGCCTGGGTTTGTCTAGCTGCCAAGCAGTGGCTGAAGATGTGCCGAGCCTCGTCAAAGCGGGAGGTAAAATCACCAAAGCAAGCTGTTCTGACAGTTGAAGAACAGAGTTCTCAGACACAACTCTAAGCAGACTGGTAGTATATAAAGATGTGAACTCGGGACTGCTAGTTTGTGGGAGCAGAATTCAAACTTTCAACAAAGAGAAGATTGCAGTGCCAATTTTACCATTTGAAGGATGGGTGTCCACATTGTTCACTGCATGAAAAGTGGGATTTTCGGCAGTATGCGGCACTGTAAATTGTCCTCTCAGCTGAGGAGCCGCTGGTCTCAGCCACCAACAGGCCCCAGGTCAGTCCTTTGACCATCCCTAGTGCCCGTCTGTCGCCTCCACCAGTGAACTCGAGAACAATGGTTCCTACAGGTATTTATAACAATGCTTAAAGGTGTGAAAGTCAGTGTCCACACCTCTGGGAGTGGTCTTCTGGTGAGTTCAATGCAACTCGGATTTCGGATGATCCTTAGTCAATATCAGTTGTTGTTCAAGTATTACATGCATGCATTCCAGTTGATTACATTACATCAAATACAATCATAACTGTACATTGGTATTATTCTATTACAGTTGCAGAATTACAGTGGTTTTACAATATTGTCATTACTTTATTGATTACACAGTTTCAGAATCATGGCTGTATTCTGGTGTACACTATATGCATTTTTATTAATTTTATGAACCGGATCGTCAATTTGTTTCTAATATCCTACAAGGTCCTCATTCCCTTTTTAAACAGGCACAGCGGAGAAGAGACAAGTTACTCTACGGTTTGGTCCAAAGACGCCAATGGTCGGTGAGATTTTATTTACTTTTGTTTAAAATGCTGATTTATGTTTAAAGCATGGGTAACTGAGTAGATTAGGGTGAATCATTGCAGCATCAAAATGTCAGAATTTGCTAAAATATTTCATTAAATTTGAAAGTATAAGATGTTTATTTAAGTGTAAACCCAGTTCTGTTGCAAGGCTCTTTGCTAACTCGAAGAGGTCTCTGCGGGAGAGTGTGAACAAGCGTCCTCTGATGCTCCATACCAGTTCCTTCCGTGTTGTCGACATGTGACGTGTAGTTTGTGGTGTTGAACGTTGTATAATGGCTTTGTAGTGACTGACATGCGCTTTGCTTTACTTACGAGAGTGCAGTTCCACTTTGAGACAAAGATCCTTTCCCACTTTGACCTTCCTCCTTGGACACTCACTAGTTGACTTGGCTGACGCAGCGGCCTGGTCACTGTCGCGTTCTGGTATCACTGGATCTTTCCTCAATGACTGAAGAGGAGAGATCCCGGATGAGCCCACACAGTTTGTTACGGGTCTCGGGCACGATGACCACAATAACAAAGATTTATTTCTGTAAAATAAAAGGTAGAGTCTAAAGAGCAAGAACCACAGCACCACTGTCTCTTTCTCCAGATTACATCTAAAGGGGGGCAGGAAGTCCGTCCTCAAATAGGCACCTGGGAACGGCCGACTACAGTGCCAAAGGTTCCGCTTAACAATATCCCTCCTTTACTTATAAAAGTCTGTTACTCATTAATACCAAATGTGGTTACATGCAGGGCTGTAGTGGAGGGTAAACGCACGTAAACGCCGTTTACGCACCTCTAGAATTTGGAAATAGCGTTTACGCACCTATAAATAGCCTTTACGCACCTCTAAGTGGCGTTTACGCAACTCAAAGTTCCCTGCGTCTTGTATTCTTCCGTTATAATCCAATCCAAAATAAACTTGGTGTAATTTTAAAACCGCTAAGACTACGTTTCCTATTGTTGAACATATAAACGCCGTAGTCTGAATCATGTTCATCTGCGCTGTATTACGGTCTGTGAGCATCCAATCAGTGCCTTGCGGCTGCAGCAGCGACACCAATCAGGATCCAGGAGGTGTATAAACACACGTTGTGGATCAGCCCAGTGGTCCCCAACCTTTCTTACCTCACGGACCGGTTTCATGTCAGACAATATTGGTGTCAGTGTTGTCAGTGTAATTGACAGGCTGCTTAACTGGTTAACTCTTAAATTCAACATATTTTTTCAGGCAGTGAGAGGACAGGCAATGATGCAGAGAGCACAGGGAGAGGAGAAACACCAGGTCCAATAGAGAGAGGAGAAGCACAGAGGAGCCATGAACCCCAGAACGCGTGTTCTGGGGTTCATGGCTCCTCTGTGCAAGGCAGGACCTGACGTGGAGGACAAGGAGGCCCTCCGGGCACTACTGTAAAAAGGAGACTCCGTATGTAGATAGTTCTTAATCTGCAATTGTGTTGTTGTGTTGACATACTTTTCTTTACTGTTTTCTTAAATTTAATAAACTAAAAACTACTAACACATGTATTCATTGTCATTGATTGTATATGACTTTTACTGATAACATAATGCAATATAGCCAGGACAGCCTTACAGAGTCGCGACGCTTTGTGTTGCGTTGCTTCGCATCGCGTCGAGGTCTGTATGATCACAAAATTCAGAGTTTACCCACCTCTAATTTTACCACTACAGCACTGGTTACACGTATTTGGGTGCGGGGGGGGGGTGCGGCACGGGGGGGCTGTTGTCAGTCCGCTGGCTGCGGTCAGTTATCAAAACATTGCCCAAATTACCCTTTTCAGACTTCATGAACAAATACAGAATCCCTTTGGGTTTATTTCTAAAGCATCGCATTAAGACATACATCACTTTTTTTAAGACGCTGCGCTACTTGCAGGTCGCTGTGTTGTGCCTGATTCTCAAAGTTCGAAAAATATGATTTACGGCAAACCAATAGTCGTGAAGATACTCATTAACATGTAATTTGCATGAGGAGGAGGAGGCGGGTCCATGTCTCTACTGAAAAAGGATCCTTCCACCGACCACCGGAGGAACCTACCACCGACCATTCCGAAAAGGGTACCTGCCATCGACAAAAAGGAACCTTCCACCGATCACTTTTCGCACCCGGCCCTACCGCGTGTGCCCGTTGTCTTCTTGGGTATTGAGTAGTTGGTGCCTCCTGCTTCTCCCTCTGTCTTGCACCTTATGTTGTAGCCCTTTACCGATTGTTATTGCTGTGAATGGATCAGGTCCAGTCTACATCCAGGACATGGTCAAACCGTATCCCAACCCGCACACTGCACGCTGCCTCTTTGCTGACCTGGCTCCTAAATGGTGGAATAAGCTCTCTGATGACACCAGGACCGCAGAGACCTTCACATTTACATACCGCCGCAAACTAAAGACACACCTCTTCAGACTATACCTTGACTAAAAAACACAAGAAACTGTAGCACTTTAATTGTACTTGTAATGGCTCTTATCTAATAGCAATTTGTAAATCGGCTTATTTGATGAAATTGCACTTTTGCACTGTTTCTTGTTCTCGTTTGATGCTTATGGTTGAAATACACATATTGTGTGTCGCTTTGGATAAAATTGCTAAGATACGATTGTTGGAGCTGGGGAGGACTGACAAAATACTTTTGTTACTGTGGAAGATCCTCAAATTTATTGCTAATAGATGGGTATGACAGTTTAATGTGAACATCTACTATACTTAAGAAGCAGTGACAATGAAAGGACGAGCTGGCTGTCGTTTACCCACGAGCATTGATAAACACAAATGGACACTTTCATCATGTCCCTTCAGAAAACAATTAATTGGGCAAAATCTGGGGAAAACATCTCAAGGAAAGTATACTGTACCACAAACTAAAACAAATAACAGATCTGAAGGTTTCTGAACGTATGTGTTGGATGTCCCATGAATAAACTGGTCAAAATACCCATATTGTCACTAGGGGGCGCTACAGTTTCATTGAGAATCTATTGTTTGCTGTAGCCTGTAAAACGTTCCTTTGCTGCAGTAAAAGCAACATAATCTAAAAGAAATTGAGCTGGATGAGTTACTGTTTCAGAGAATCTTTTGATAATTTATCGACTCTGTCTTTGCTACTTCTGGATTATTTTCAAAGGACAGGCCGGTTTCTGAAGGGGATGCTGGTGTGTGAACGGGGTGATGCATTGATCGCAGGTAGTACTGCTGGAGGAGGGCCGCAGAGAGCAGAGAATTTACCCACAGCCCGGACTATTTGCTTGAGATAGTCCTTTGTCTTAATCGCCTCACTGTGACAACTTTTGTTCGTGGTTTTTATCCTCCCGCAGCAAAGTGCGCTTCTTTGGCACACAGTCACCCCATCTGTGTCAGATGATGTGGATTATTTTGGCGTTTGTCCTTGCAACGGCGAGAGCAGATGGCAGTTTAGGATGTCATCTTCCCCGCGACTGGAGACAGCAGACAGAAGCATGCCGGGCCGAATTGGCGCAGATCATCGTATTTGCCAAGGTGTTAGCACTGCACAAGGAGTTCTACAATGTGTATGACAACTACCTGCCCGTCCAGCCCTCCGACACGGAGCTGCTTTTCTCCGCCGAGATTGAGCTGCTGTGCGACCAGGCGTGGGGCAGCATGCTGGAGGTCCCCGCCGGCTCCAGGTTCAATGTGACCGGTCTGGGCTACTTCAACTGCTTCACGTACAGCGTCACCAAAGACAACAACTACTACTTCTTTCTAAGGTGAGAATCACAGGAATCCTCTATTTTTTTGGTCAATTATTTAGTGTATCGGATGCGTTGAGGTTTTTCACCTGGTGCTGAACTGAGTAAAATTCACTTTTTATAAGACCATTTTCTAGCAAAAGAAGCTATCTATTCCATTTGTTTTATTTTTCAGAGAACGAAATAAAGGTTGAAATTGTTTTGTGAAACTTTGTCGGTGTTTGAGAGTCAGGCATCCACGTTATGAAGACGGTTTATAAACTCAGACAGAAAAGATGACAGGACTGTCCCTTCCTAATGCAATCCACGAATTCCAACAAGTAAATTATTTGGTAATAATTGATTGTTAATAGAAGCTACATGCAATGTTTCAATCTCTGTAATCGCTGTAAACAATGGGATTTAAAGTTGTCCCTCGCCAAACTACGCCATTAGTACCTGCAGCCAACTACTATCCAGGTTGCATTCAGTCAGATTGATCCTCCATGTTTTGAATGTAGAGCATTATTGCCGTTATTCAATAGACAGTTCTAAAGGAGATGCTGTATATATTGAGGAGAGAGAAAAGAGACCAAAACATTGTGGCAATGTATGAGTATAAAAACAACTAACTCCAACTGGACTATCCTTAATGACAACCAAGTGTTCTCTTTTAATAATACATTTAATAACATGTCGAACGTTAACCTCAGATCTCAAAAGGAAGTATGTGGCAGGTTAATTCTTAAGTGTCTGTATTTGGACAGAAACAACGCTGTTACTCAGGAAACGTTGCATTCCAGCCAGTATAATTATAGAGCCAGACATTTCCCAATAGCTTAAAGGTAAACTTGGTCGGTACGGGACCACCTTTTGTCTTGCGGAGAGACAGCAGTTTGCTGCTTGATGAAGGGAACATGTGCTGACAGGTCAAGATTTCTCTCTACTCTTTTCTCTCAAACAGATTAAGAGTTAGATATTCAGTGGGGGGCACTGAAAAGCATTTCTGAAGTTAAATGTTTGGGCTGTCCCACATGAGGGTTTGCAGCAGGGCCAACTTCAATAACATATGGCATACGTTGTACATGAACAGAATCACTCTCACATTCTGTGAACGTGTATCGTCTGATGTTGGCTTTTCAGATGATATCTCTGGCTTCAGTTAAGTACACCTCCGGGGGATGGCCTAACGGTCCTGTGTTGTGATGCTATCTGGTCGTTATCCCCCTAATCAGCCAGGGCGACCACCATCGGAAAACGTCCTGAAGCTAAAGTCCCCCCACAGTTATGTTTAAGTGGAGAGCCGAGCATGATTAGGAAGCAAAGATTACTCCATTAAACCAAAGCAGTGGTATTTTGCTAGTTGTTACCAGAGAGCATTTCCAAAAAAAAACGTATGCTAATTGTTTCCTTTCAAGTAGACATTAGCCCAAAAGCACGTAACTGAGATCTACGTGAAACAAGACCCGGTTTAGATGGATAATAAATCAAGTTTGTATCCAACTTGAATCTTTTACACTTTCTGTTTGGATTCAACAAAGGGGATGTAACATGTTTTTAGTGTTCTAGTAGACACCATAGCAAACATTTGCAAAAATGCAAAAAGGCCATATCGATGTTTTCTAACTCATTCCTGCAGCACTGTATTAATGAGCTTCAGAGATGATGGTAGGCAGCTTTTGTTACATTACATGTCATTTAGCTGACGCTTTTATCCAAAGCGACTGACAATAAGTGCATTGTACTTGTTACTTTTGGGCACAGCCACATTAGCTGTTTGCTGTCTTTTCAGTCTTGTTGCTAAATTAAGCTTATCCATCTGATAGCTTCATAATCATTCTCTGCTTCTTATTGGCTTACCCTGATAGTCCAACCCTTTCAATCTTCCTTAACGTACAATCATTGCAATTATCGCTAATGTTAGATCCTCCGTCAAAGACCGTAAAATGGATCAGTGTAGAGTTTCATACGAGCGTTATTGAGGTAGCTGTAGATTCCCAGACGCTGTAAGAACATCTAAAAAGTTATCACAGCTGTCTCTAGTAACCATCTATTTCCTGTTGTAAAAGCCCCAAAACACTTATCACAGGCCAGAATAGTCTTGCCAATCAATCATGAGCATGAACTCCCACGACAGAACAAATCCAAGGCCAACGTGGAGAAAATGCTGCTCCCCGTCTCCCTTAGGACCTCCTTCTGACCTCTTGGTCACTGTGCACATACCTGGCCTTTGACTTCTTCGGTTTAAGCAAAACATCAGCTTTCTTTGTGGTCTCTCAGCATGCACACACAGTCTCTGACAAGAACCAAACTTTTGGTGTCCCTCAAGGGATGCAGGATAAAATCCAGATGTACAGAGACACGCTGATTCAGGACCTCCTCCCTCATACACTTCACGTCGTAGGAAAAGATATGAAACATGTACGGTAAATCCCTTTGGCTTGTAGTTAGCTGGCTTAGCTCAAACACATAATTATTTGATTTATATGAAAAAGAAACATGGCTGCAAAAAAAGTCTGTATGTGGTTCACTTCTCTCTTTATTTTATTATTGATTGATGTCTGTCAACGTTATAGATGAAGGGGTAAAACCTGTCCGTTTAAAATCCTGATGACATGAAGATGAAGTATTACCTGCACTCCTTGCTTCCGGACATATCTACTTATACGCGCTTCTGATTTTAATCATGCACAACTTTTTACCGTATGTCCATTATTGCTTTTATTCTCTATGAATATAATCCTCCTTTTTTCTTGCATGCAGGATGGATGACAACTACAATATTATCCCTCATGGCGTGAATTTTCAGGACCCCATTTTCTCTGACACTGCAGAGAACCACCGCACGTTTGCCAGCCTTTTCCAGTATGCCAACTGCACGTCTGGTACCCAGGTCCTGAGCTACTCCCCGGAGTGGGAGGCTCAGGAGGACAGCAGGGTATGTAGTTCATCAGAACCACTACCACAGACTAGTTCCGAGCGTTGTTTGAGATTGTGATAAGTAGAGTGCATCTTCCTTGATTCAGTTTCTGCGGATGTATGGTGCCGAAACAAATAGTTTGGGAAAAAGGGTGGTGAGAAAATCCCTCACTGAAGTAAAACCAGAGAAAGTGGGTAAATCATATGAGTTATGAGCTGGTTATGACAAAATGACCTGAATCAACCAGCAATCAATTCAGCTACTGTTTTACCAATTGTCACGGCTACTGGTACCGGTGCACGACGGGACCCAAAAGCACGACTCAGACCAAGATGGGAGGAACTAGTAGGTTTTAATCAATGGGGCAGACAAGGTCAAAACCTGGAGATCTGTCAGAGGGCAAACAACTTGGAAAACGCTGGAAAACTCTGCAAAACACACGAGACAATCTGGCAGGGAACAAACAAATGTGACGGGCTTAAATAGTGAGTGGCTGATGAGGGGATGTGCTTCAGGGCAAGGAGAACCAGGTGAGGGTAATGAGCTGATGATGTGGGAGGATCTGAAATGACAGGGGAGTTAGATAACATGCAGTGAAGATTAAATTAAACATGCAGTGAAGATGAAAATAAACTATGATGTGGTCTATTGTGTGACACCAATAAATGCTCATTCATACCGAAACACAAATACCTGGTTCTCCCTGACTCTAGATTTCTTGCATCTCACCCCAGAGTCCATGTGTCCAAACCTTTGGCTTAATCAAACCGATCTAGGTCAGCGCCTTCCAATCTTTTGCTGACGATTCATAAAAGCAGAAAATCTGCTATGGGTAAAGAGAATGAAAACAGAGTTTGTATTTCCACTGACATAAAACTTTTGGATCAGGCCTTTGATTATAAATATTTAGATATCCTTGCTGCTTTGTTACATTGTTCTCATTAGATTAGTTTTCCTCCACACAAAATAAAAACAGACCAATGTCTGAGATTGGGTCAGATGTTAGACAACTGACCTAATCTCACATCAGAACAAAGCCACTGACTGCAGAGAGCCTTCGTGAAGGATAAAGCCAACGTCAGAAATAAAAACCTTATTTTATTTTGTTAGAATTCTCTTCAGTTACTTTGGTTTGACTGACTTTTTCCCCTTTTGATCAGGCATGGCTCCTTTGACATGTCACTTGAAAATACCAGTCTTGCTTTAAATATAATCCCTTTTGTTAATCACATACTGCAGTTGAGTTTGGGTGATTTCAGACTGGATGAAAAAACAAATTCTCTCTCCAAACCTCCAAATACTGATGTTAGTCCGACGCTTTAAACTGTGCTCCACCCACAAGCATCAGTTTTCAATGTGTTAAGGAACGTGTCATTTTCCACTGGATACATGCATAGCACTTTTCAAAATAATCATCCATCAGGAAGTTATGTTTAGGCAATAAAACCACTGTAAGCCTTGACACAGAACCTGGGTGCAGAGAAAGACCGTGATGTGCCATTTTATTCCTCCTCCTTTACATAACTTGATTATTTTGCCCCTGAACTTCATCTTTTGCTCCATAAAGTGCCATACCCCTTTCATATACCTTATGGATAATATGAGTAAAAGAGTCCATATTATAATATTACAGGTGACCGGCAGCCAGACGCACATTTTTAACATTTCCTCCAAACCCTCTGCGGTTGTTATCTGAGGGAATATGCATCAGCATCTCACGGTGGTCCCATGTGGAAGCTTACATTGGTGGACGCTGGAGCTTATTTTGTCAACAAGGAAAAGGTTTGCAGTCATGTTAGGTTCCAGCTCACAGTTACGTCCTGCTGAAACAGACGGAGCGTGTTGGGGAAACCATTTTAACCTCAAAGTCATCTTACATAGAGAAACATTGTGTGTTGTCTTTGGCTTATGTACCGGCTGGTACATAAAGATTGTAGTATGTCGTGTGCTAACACTGAAAATTATTTCTCCTGTCCACTGGCCCTTCCTCTTTTGTTCTTTTCGGGCTACAAGCAGCCACACATTTTATTTAACTTTCTCAGACATACTCACAAGCAAAATATGCTGAAAGATTTACGAGCTGTTCGGAGCTGTGGTGTACAGTGTTCCTTAGAGCATGCCATGTATTCTCTAATATAACTTATTTGAAGGAAATCCAGCATGAAATACAATAGATTTTTCAGCTACCGCATCATAAATGCTACAAAAAAATACAGAATCTAACACTATTCTTTAGTTATGGGAAATAAACTCTATATGATTTAATTCATAAGGCAGAGCGAGATGAAAGTCTAGTGTAAGTCTCACGGTACATAATCTGATACTGGCCTTCCTTGAGCAGATAACTTGAAAGTAATTGATTAACGATTAATGACAGTTCAGTGGTCGAATGGGTCACGGTTCATTGTGTTTGTCCGCACTGCTCTTAATTAAATGCCCCTCTCGCTTCTCCTGATCATTCAGCTGATGTGCTCGGCAGTGCAGAAGGCTCTGTTTGAAGAGGAGGAGAGGGTCTGGGCTCTCTCCCAGAAGGTGCGTTCCTTGGAGAAGGCCAACGACCACCTGAAGGAAAAGGTGAAGACCATGAAGCGTCTGCTGCGCCAGGCCCAGCGAGAGACCACCAAGGAGCAGCAGACCCTTAGCCTGAAGAAGCTTTACGAGTCAAGGAAGCCCCAAACTCACCCCGATCAGGACACTACCCTGGACCAGAGGAGCCAGCGCCCCAAAAAAGGTCCTCTCCAGAACGCTAAAAAAATAGACTACAAATAACAGGGCTGCTCAATTGAGAGTAATACAATGAAATTACATTCTTCATGTCTTCAACACATTTAAAGACAACGTTTAGGATATATTTTACACAGTTGTCCCAGATAAAGTAAAGTGAAGGATTAATGGAGATAAATAATTTAAATGGTTTCACACTCTTTAGAGACCTTCATAATTGCCATTATGATTGCTTTCTCTGAATAACCTTTAGCTTTGTTTTTAATTAGTGTAATTCAGTTGGAAAACAGACATTTTCCAAACCTTGAAATAGCTCTCAGCTGACAGATGGATGCACTGTTGAAAACAATTTGGACAATGTCATTGAACATTTAATATGTTGTTTCTTTTTTGTGCTGGACACATTATACATTACGTGAATATTATAATTATTTTTTTAGTTCAGAAATATCATCAAAATTCTCAAAATTTGAGTGCATATTTTATGGGATATTATAATGTTTTGTGTTTCACGTGATGCTCTTACTGTGTAAATTTACCAATGTTAAGAAAGTTGTGAGACCTAACCTTGTCAAATAATCATTTTTTTTCTTTCTTCTTTACTTGAGTATATTCATACATAAACTATTCCTTAAAAATAAGGGAATTGCTTCCCAAGAGTGCCTTTTTTCCTCCCAGAAAAGACATGGAAGTGTGTTTTTTGTATTTGAAAACAGAGTGCTGAGCATTCATTAGGTCGAGCCAGTGAGCATGGCGGGGTGCAGGATTGACTTTTTCTGTGTCATAAATTAAAGGTTTGCATTTGTTATATTTTATGTATATTCTTTTATTATAATTGTTGCTTTGTCTAAGCTACATATGGTTTGCTTCGCCGATGGCATAATCATTTGTTTAACAGCTACTGTATATTTTTAATTGTGAATAAATTAGCTTTTACAAAACTTATCATGTGGTTGCTTTTAGTCATCCCAGTTGATGTCGTCTTCATCGTTTGGAGCCTCATCCAGTCAAAACAATGTTCTGTTGTATTTGCCATAGCCAATCGTAGCCTGGCTGCATTAAAACTTGCCTCACTGACTTTTCTAGACCTTATTATTTTCTTTTCATAAGAGACATTTAAAAAAAATATAATGTGTCTAGCCAAACACCGGAACAAGATGAAGTCGAGTAAAAGATTTAAACCTCACTTGTAACTTTTCCTGTTTTCCATGTATTCAAGTCAGAAATGATAAATGTTTTTTGTCATGCACAATGTAAATAAATCAGTTTTTTTAAAGAACTGCGGCAGATTTAAAAGGAAAATAAATCCTGAACATGAATTGGACCTATTTTGACCTATTCTTATGCTTTTGCCCATTTTTTACATCCATTCATAGAAAACACAAGGCCATTTGAGATGTACAATCATCCTTGTGGATTAAATTCAAGAAAAGCCGAACTAAATTTCTCCCTTATGGAGGTGCTGTATAAAGCAGAGGGAATGACAAGCAGGGCTGGGACGGCAGGAGGAGAGAAACAAAAATGTTTTACGTCAGGATCTCTCGTTGATTGCTCTGTCGTAAAGCAAACATTGAGAGGTGTTTCTCTCGTGCATCATTTGACCTCTTGAGCAAAGACAAAAAGTGCAGCAGAGAACAGCTTCTTGTTCTGTCTCCGTGTTAGCTCTGTCTTTTCCCGGGGGAAAACCTTTCATCAGACAAGCTTGCCTGCAGCCATCTGTCAAAATCCCATGGATCTGTGCCAATGATATACACACACTGCTTTCTCAACATAAACCACCATGCAGAGCCAAGCTGCAAAACAGATGTCGGGCAAGACGACGGCCTAGTGGTGGTCCCTTCCAGAGGACCAGGCTATCTGTGGACATGGTCAATTTATCTAGCTATGTTTTGTGTTTCAAATGCTGTGACTTTCTCTGGCGGATCTGGTTTAATTTAGTTTTTGTATTGATAATGATTGGTAAATACAGTAGGCTATATCTCTTTCCCCTTTAACCCCAATTCCTATTTGTGTTTTCTCAAACGGTTACATTTGAGTATTTTCTTCGTCTGTCATTCACCACCCTGCACGAACATATCCACCACAGAGCTTTCTATTGTTTCTGAATATAAAATTACATTACTCTTCACTTCACATGGAGCTTGTCATTCCTGCTACTTAAAAGGCAAATAGACCAAGACATTACAGTCATGCAGCCAAGTGGCTCCGCACAGTTGTGCTCTTTTTTCCCATAATCCGCAGACGCAGGTAAGGTCAGTATTGTGACTCCAGAGAGGGAAATGCAATATCTCGTAGAGCAAAACTGGACTAAGCTCACGGTTCACTTTAAGGCAACAATAATGAACATAACACCGCATTCAATTCCACAGCCCAGTCATGGCCTGCAGAGAGGTAATTGTTCACACCTGAGAATTTGGATTTTTGAGTTATTTGGGAAACTATTTGTCATGACCATAGTTCATGAGTAAATGCCTTGACGTACAACCTTTTATCTAAGTTGCACTAAGTTTGTTTAGTTGAATTATTCGGCGCTTAAGGGAAACCACTGTTTTTCCTTTAACAAACTACTTCTTAACCCCCCCCCCCCCCCCTTCTCCCTGATTCAAGGCTACTCAGAGGATTCTTCCTAAAATTCTTGCGTGTGTTGCAGAGCATTTCACCTCCAGAACAATAGGTGGACTAACGTTTTTTGTCAAAGACGACCTAGAGAGTCACGTCTTTGTGTGTGGAAGTCGTTGGTGTGTTTATTTATTTATCATATACTTTATTTCCCCGTGCATCGCCACTGCTGCTTTTCATCGCGGACACATTTATCCCGTATTTTCCTCCACAACTTTTTTCACCCCTCGACCGGCAAACCGGCGTTTGCGGCGATCTCCCTCCATGAATCGAACCCGCTTCTACAACTCGCCAATGACGGCTTGTATAAGTGGTCATATTTACGCACAAAAGCTCTTCAATCTGATCCGTTCTCTCGTGAACATTCTTCGTTTTAATAATGGGGGTATTGTGCTATGAAAACGGAAATGTGAGACTCCCTAAAGGATGTAGTTTGCAGACCAATCGCAGCCTTTGCGGGAGGCTTGCGTCGCTTTCGAGTCGACGCACGCAAGCACGCAAGGAGGTGTGAAAAGGCACGCAAGGGGCGTCTGCGTTTCATTGCGTTGCTCTGAAAACGCAGAAGCATAAACTAGGATTTAGGTGTCACAATCTGTGCTCCCTCCTTCTGAGGAAGGGTTTCTGAATCTATGAGGGGCCCTTTGTTTCACATATCTAGGCTAAGTGTTTCAGATGAGTATATATAATGTTTTATATATGCCCGTGCATAGGTTTAAAGAGTATATATGTATGTGTAAGTGTCTCAGAAGTGTGCGCGAGAGCATTTCAACAGCGAGCGTAAGAGTGTTTCATTAATACGCGTAAGAGTGTCTCAGTAGTGTACGAGAGAGCATTCATTGTTGTCCATGAGAACACCTAGTTGACATGATCAGTTCTACATTGGTCACCTCCACATCAGGGGAAGATAGCACCCTCACAAACGCTGTTCCCGAATGAGATGACTCAGAATTCCACTCTGCATCCTGCATGATGTTTGCTTTGATCTTTTGTCCCCACTAAAATCGGTAAAATCCCACTCTAGATGGTCAACAGTTTGGAAACAACACTATTTCATGATTTCCATGTTTCCATGTTCGTTTTTTTTATCTGCTGTGGTTGGACACTGTGTCATTTGATGGACCGCGTCAGGGTTCTCTCAGCTCAACTCTCAGCACAGGTCATTATCAAATGTATGACTAATGTAAGTAAGATGTAAGTCACGTTTCTGGTGATTTTTGACCCTAATTGCAGGCAGGATTTTCCAAAAGTGGAAAATTTGCAGCTTTCCACATACTGCCAGATCGCCTCCATTCTGCTCTCCACCCTCTTTCTTATTACCAGCTGTGGTTTGCACAGGACTTTGAGGGTCTGCAACTTTTCATAAACTACGGGGCTTTTTGCTTCAAGAGCGACTGCATTCAGACTGATTCTCTGAAAAGGCTCAAAGTCCACACTCAAGACAGAGATCCCTGAACATATTTTTGGATTTCAACAAACTTGGGAGAGCAAGTCTTTGAAATACTTTCACATTATCTCACCCACTGAGAGCAGCTAAAATGAGTCATTCAGCATGTGAATTGTTCCAAAACTGCACGTCACTCATCAGGGTGAAAACAGGGACGGGGATCTAACTGTGTAGTTTAGTCTCTTTCCCTCTGCTGTGTTCCAGCACCTCAGGGACTTTGACTTTCTCAAACTCAAAACAGCCTGCTTCTATTTCGAAACAATGCAAGGCCAAAGGACTGAGGGCAAATGGTTCTGGAAACCATTTTAACATGAATGATTTTTGTCTTCTTTTCTGTGTTTTGGTCCAAAGAAAATATTTGGCCCAGATGCTGTGAGCTATCTGACGCTGCATCCAAAGAAAATTGACAAATTAGATTAAAAAAAAATATTTCAGTGATTAGGTGTGTAAAAAAAATGTGCGATGGGGGTTGTGTGCCTGTGTGTGTGCGTGTGTGTGTGTGTCTGAAGGATGTGTGTATTACTTTCAATGTGTGGGAAATTTCCAAAGACAATTTGAGCTAATCAAACGTATTGTTAACATTATTCAACCCTTCAAAACATCAACCTTTTGCTGCAACCCACTTTTGGGTTTAGAATCAAAACGCGCATATTAGTCTTATTCTTGGCTCTATGTCAGTGTACACTGCAGTGTCTACATAATGTGAAATAGGAAAATAAACCGCACGTCAGACTAGACGTGATTTGTCATTAGGGCCTGAGCCGACTGAAAGTTGGGCGAAGCTCTTTTGTGTTTCGAAGAATTATTATTATTATTTCTCCACTTTAATCACACTTTTGCGGCTTTTGTCATATTGAAAAACGAAAAATGTCGATATTCTCGAGCTCGCGCAGGATAGAAAAAGGGGGATAAATAAAGGGTTCTCTAGCGCCCCCTGGAAGTGCTCCCTCTGGAGAAATTTTTATCCAGCTTCACTGATTGAAATTTTGCACACAGAGGCTCTTGGGTATGGTCTACAAAAAAGTCAATCATGGTATGCAAATGCACCTAACTAGATTTTCGGCCATTTTGAATTTTGTGAAAAACACGTTTTTGCGAACTTCTCCCAGACGCTAGGTCCGAATCACGAAATTTTCAGGAAATCATTATTAGGTCAAAAACCCAAGTTCCTGAGCCTACCCTACTTTTTGATTTTATTTATTTGAACATTTGTGGAAGCTGCAGCCAATCTCTGAATTTTTGCTTGTATTTTGCAATTTCCATCTTATTTTGGATTTACAAACAAACAAACACCTCAGAGAGTTTAAGCCCGATCAACTTCATGTTCGGGCAAATTGATCCTGACACCTCTGTAGTCAAAAGTTATTACAATAAAGATTTTGTGAAACTACCTGGGCATGGCCTGGCGTCCATTTTGGTCGATTTCGGTCGCATGTAAACTGTTATAACGACCATAAAATAAATTGTAAAAAACTGTAAAAAAAATTGTAGCACTTAATCATACTTATAAGGGCTCTCATCTGTAGCAAGTTTTAAATCGGCTTGGAATGCACTCATTGTAAGTTGCTTTGGATAAAAGCGTCAGCTAAATGGCATGTAATGTAATCATAAAGAGCCCCCAGCAACTGCTTTGATCCAGGTGTGCAGATATCTCCTCTATATCAGCAGAGTAGGCTTGAAAATAATGAATCACGTTGGTCACAATTGGCCATTGTGGCCATTATTACGACCCCGTGTCCGTCCGTCGGGCAACCCCCCCAGACATGCAAGGGGAGGCGAAGGCCCATTCATCGCTGCTTGCAGCTTTATTGAATTTGTTGTTACCTCCACAAGGAAGGTTCAATTTTCATTTGTTTCTGTTTTAACCTGGAGTTTGAAATTTTGTTGTTCAGTTAAGTCCCCAAAGGACAATTCATTGGATATAGATTATTTAGACCGGCCCTCATAGAAGTAGGCCTACTGGTTTACCATATTTTTAAGTTAATATCTTCTGACCAGAAAATTAGCGGAAAAAGAGTAAAGGGCATAAACAACTAGTAACAAATGTTGACGGACAACATGAATGTAGTAGGGACATAAACCTCCCAAGAACACAGGAAGAAGAAAACAATCGGTTCCTGGTGACAGACAGAAGGCTGCGCTCGTTCTTTAATTGTGCACATAACACATTTCATTTCAAACCTTACATCGACACTTTGACATAAGGTGAAAAACCTTGAATAATGCCGGCTTACAAAAGAGGTTTAAAGAGTATGAGCAGCATAGTTGGTCATGTTGGATGGGGTTAGCATGAGCATGTTAGCATGTTGATGTTAGCATTTAGTTTTTAGCACAAGTATGGCTTATTCAAGTATAAATGGCTGACTAAATTTTATCTGATTATTAAAAAAAAAAAAAAAAAAATTTGACTAGTTCATTTTTAGCAGCCAAATTCATGAATTTTGTCACGTTAGGAATTTGCTCGCAGCGCTCTTTAGCAGAAGGTTCAAAGTGCCGACACCCTCCCAGTCATCATGTGAATGACGAAGCTGTGAATAAGTCATAGGCCCTTTCGGCTAGGATTGTTTCTCTGGAGTCTCTATTTCACATTCCATGCGAGCATGGGCAACGGTGCTCCATGATGGGTGAGGATGTGGTGGAGGCACAGTCTTCATCAATGTGCTGCTCCACTCGTCTTGTAGAGGAAATTAAAGCCAGACATAAAAATATGTGTTTTAGTTTCAGAAATGTTTTCCCGTCCCATCTTTTATTTCGACATACATCTCTGCATTGTGCCAAGTTTCCCTCTTGGCCATGTTTCCCATTATTTTTCCCCCCACTATTCCACATAGAAACAGCGCCTGTATCTTTTCAGTATATTGTGATTCGTACGATTTCTCTATTATTTTGAATCAGTCCCATGTTCCTGGTTTGACCGCATCATTTTTCCTCTGTCTACTTTCTCCAGAATGAGGTTGGCCATCAGCTCTCTGGTCTACTCCATCACAAACGCTCCAGAGCCAAACCACCAGCCTCAAATTACCCAGTATTCCTCGGAGATTAGAGGGTCCTCATGCAGCTAACTACGAAATTAACATTTATGACAAACCTCACGAACCACAAAACTATTTCATGAGAGCAACAGTGCCACAATTTCAAGTAGTATCAATTTCAAGTATCACCGCTATTCACATGCTTTCTTGCTGGTTTCTTGTTTTGGACAAAGGATGTGACTAACTTAAAAAAAACATATTGTGATAATATTCTGCCTTTGAAGCCAATACTGTAATTACATTTTTCATCACGTTTTATAATCATAAATAAATATGTATATATTTATTTTTGAAAAAAGATATGTGTGCTAAAAGTGAAGCTTCTACTGCAATGTAGGTGTAAGATAGCCACAGTAGCTTAGCTTACAACAGGCCCCAAAAGCACATGGTGTAAGTACACCGTGGTGATAAGATCATTCTTTCGCTCTTCACTAGAATTAAATATTTAAATATAGGACATACTCAGTTTGGCGCCAAGCCTCAGAAACATCAGTGAAATACTCAAAGATATAATATTAACTAAGCGTATTGCTTATCTTTATATACCAATTGCAATTATTCTCATATTAGTCCCTCATGCTTTCCCTCGGGCTTTGTAACCCACTTTCACTAACAATATATAACCACTTTCAGTTAACAATATATTATATAATTAATGTTAATCATACAGCATTCATGTAATGCATGTATATCTAGCAGTTAAACACGCGTAATGAGCCGCTGTCCGCACGTTGAGACAACATGCTGGCCTGAAGAGCCCCTGCAGCTTGGAGCTCTAGTCACTTGTTTATTCAGTTAATTAATATTGAATGTTTTGGGTGTCCAACTTGCAGCACACAGCGGTAGTACACACAAACAGACATGATTCCTTGCTATAAATAGTTGGATACATTATGGTGAACTAACCTGTTTTTAAACTAACCTGTTTTTAGAGGCAATAACAATTTGATTTTACATTTTTAAACCACTTCTATATGTTTTAAAGAACATATGTATCAATTGTTCATTTATTGATTCTTTCATTAGTCATTATATTTGTATGAAGGTGATAATTATAGGCTATAACACAATTGTTTTGGTTTTCTCCTTATTCCCTCTTCTGTTGGTCTTTGGAAACTACCTTTTGTTGAAAAATAATAAATGTATATGATATTAATACATAAAGACATGCCACCCAATCTAAATCTGCAGACACTATTGTTTACTCTTTTCAAATGGACAAACAAATTAACTTAGACAGATTCATAATGCATAGACAGATATTTTAATGCATGTTTCACTTACAAATTAGTTTCAACAACACACGATACATTCCATCTGTGTATACTGGAGATACCGCAGCCCGAAAGAGCATTTCTCAAAAGGCAAAATATTTATGGTACATATACTCCAATTACACATTAGTCATTCTTTACAAGCAATTAACGTGTTCAAAAGAGAAACATCAAACCTAATCACTTTACTATTCTTTGAAATACATTTGTTTTGAGTACTTTTTGGATTGACTGTGCTTGTAAACCTTTTAATATCGACAAAATGAATAATTATCTGTAGACAAATCACAGGAGCGTAATTGCACTGCTTGAAATGAAGGACAGTGTTTGTGGCTATATGTCAAAATAAGTTTTTTTGTTTTTTTTGTTTTTATTATCGGGAGATAAATTGATATTGTCTGCCAACTTTATTAAAGCTGCAGACAACCACCTCCCTACCTCAGCTTTCATGTGCTTGTGTTGGTCTTCCTCTGTCACAGTAATTCAAAGTACAAACAATTCACACTGAACATCCCAGAGGAATAGAATACTCTTTGAACCACACTTTACGTCCAAATACATGACAACGTCTATCCAATAGGAACACAGGATAATTTCTTTTTAAAGCAGCATTTTGAACTTGTTTTGAAATGTTAATACGTTTGTCGCTCTACTATTCTCATCTGCATGAGAAACTTTTGATGAGAATTTAGAACTTTTTAAAAGTATACAAATTCTGACAAAATATCCTTTTCACAGCACTCATCTCATGGCGACGGTCACAACAGTACTAGTAGTGTACACACTATTCCTTGTTGATCAATTAAATTGACAAGTTCAAACCACATCATGCAACTCATATCAGTAAATATCCAGAGTATTAGTGAGAGAATGAAACTATTATAATTAAACTGCGATTCGTCAAGGACAGGATGAAGCACGCAGAAGATGCATGTTGGTGCAAGATCTCCAAGAGTATAGTTCTTCAATTCCTTATCAGTATCAGGACTGAAGTACCTTTTAACAAATGTGCATTAAGCTCCTCTACATCTGATACTCAACACTATTCTGCTCTTGACACGTTACATTGTGAAAGAGCCAATAGTGCTATTAGTTTTTCCATGCAAGTTTTATGAATATATACTCTTAATGCACATACAAACATAAAACCCCCAATGGTGAACAGTAAAGATGAAGTGAGTCAATCTGATGCATATTTAAATCCTTTAATTTGAGTTTCCTTTCTAAACAGGCTGCTGATGGGAGGAAATGCGCCTGTAAAATAATTTATGAAGAGACAAAGGGTACAATACAGTACAGAGTAACAGATGCATATCAAATTTTAGTTTCAGTTTTTGTTTAGACGTCTTGCATTGACAGAACCAAAATAAACCGTCAAAGTCAGCCTAGTCTCCAGCATAAGTAAGCACACTGATTAATATTTTTAAGGTTTGAAAGTACAATTTTTTTGCGCAAAGTGAACAAGGATTTGTATTTAAATTCATGAACACGGTACTTTAATCTGTATCATTGAGGGAGCAGGCTAAATGTAAATAATCCATAAGGGATAAAAAAAATAATTTAAAAAATGAAGCTTGCCAGAAATGTATCTGACAGTTTCAAATTCATCTTAATATCCCTTTAACTATAATGGCACTGTACAGTACGTATGCAAGCCCTGCCATCGGAGATTACAGTACTCAAATCTGAGACAAAAAGCATGAAATGTGATACATACAAAAGTCTGTCATTTAAGAAACCGACAAACTTCAGACGCCACCTGAAAATATACTTCTCATAGTAAAGGCACCTTAGACAAAGATATATCCCTGTGCTTGAGTGGTTAAAGGGGTTCTGGGTCGAGAAAAGAGAAGATGTTGCCTCTCAAAAAACCTAACCGCTGCATGGAAACAATACATTGCCTCAAAAAAGGCTACAGAGTAGATAGATGGAGTTTTCATTGCATAAACTATTCCGTACCGATTGTCTAAAAGCTTGACTTAAAGACATAGAATGTAGAAGATTTGACTCAAGTGGATGTCAACATAGAGAAGTTAGCTATGTTGCACTATGTGGTTCATCCTTTAACAACTTTGCACACAACACCCCATAATTTGCATTGTACTGCATTACTGCGACAGGATATATTTCTAACATGACAAAACATGCAACGGGGGAGACTCTCTTGATCATGCAGACATCGTCTCTGGATTTGCACTGCTGGACGTTAAAAAGACAACCGAGAAATATATAAAACAATAAAACAAAGGGAGAAATTGACCATGGGTAAAAACACTGTCCAAGAAGCTCTGTCCTGTTTCTGCAAAAACGATCCCCTGACTCTCTGGTGGAGAAGGTTATCTTCCTCCCTTTCTTTTGTATCTCCTCCCCATTTCATTTTATCTCAAACTACCAGCCTGGTTTGTTGAAGTAATCCTTCGGTGCATGATTAACCTCAAGTCTCCCTACTCCTTTAGCCTCAAATTACTTATTCACTCCTTTAATCCCCTTCTAAGGCTGAACAGGCTTGCCCCCCCTGCAGGCGTGAGGTTGGAATTATGCAGTGTTCCGAACCAGATAAGGGGGTGGGGGGAGGGGAAATGGTGCTTCCACCGAGAGGGTTCAATTTTGAAAAATGCTGGGATTGGTCAGGTAACTAAGTGGAACAGGTGCAGGTATCACACCCTGCTAGTTGGGTGGCAGCGAAAGGAGCAGTTGGAGATGGGGTCAGCTCCACCCTCGACGTTCTGGGAGCACCCTCCCTCGCAGGCCTCTGAGAGAGAAATAGGACGTACTATCAGTTCTGTGCTTGTTTTTTTCTTTCATCTAATAAGTGTGTTGACTTAGGAATGGTAATAGCTGCAGTCAAACATTTGTCCCTGTGCATGCAACAGGGGCAACGGTTCCAGTAAACTGCTGTTTATTGAATGCTGTGGTTACACTGTGTGAGAGAAAAAAAATGACACAATGGAAATGGAGCAGCACCAATAACCACAGGTGGTACCTGCATCTTCCTCCGGCAAACTGGGGTTGGGTCCCTCGCTACTGGTGCCCAGCTGGAGACGCCTCATGTGACGGACCACAGCTGTGGCGTTGAATGCTTGCTGCAGGGGACAAGAAGGCGATATAAATGAGAAAACCCTGCATTGCATTCGTTTGCACCTTTAAAGGGCAAACACTCTGACTATACCTGACATCAGCTTAAAGCAGTGGTTTGGCTATGTTAGAAAAACAAAAAGCTAGAACTAACTTTTTCATGGTAGTGTGTGGAGGATAACTTGAGTCTCACAGCATGAGGGACCAAGCTGCTCTGGTATACTCGTGTCAGTACCAGACAGCAGAAGGTCAACAGGCTGTGACGGGTTGTATTTTAGAATATCCTTCAAGCTCTTTGTTCGGTAAACGGGTACCAAACAATGTTCCAAGCGGAAGAAACTCCTCATTGTGAGCTGGGATCAGCTCAATTAAAGAATGATTTTTACCTTCTCAGAGTTTTAAACCATTGAAAAGCCTGTTTTCCTGAATGCTTGCAGCTTTCTTTGGAACCACTCAGCCAAACAGCTTCACACTTGAAGTTCCTCAACACACCAATCAAGTGTAGAAACAGATGGTTAAAGGTTTATCTCACAACCCTTGAGCAGTCTTGACCCTAGTTTCACCCAATAAATTTGTTGCAGTCAAATCTTTAATGTGTCTAATAAATCAAACATTCCATTTCCAAAAGGTCAATTAAAACCATATTCTTTCAATATAAACTAAATTAAAAAAAATTAACAAAGAGTTAATATGGCATACATCATGCATGTAAGAAAATCTGTCTGACTTACCTTCCACTTGCTCTTAGCAAAATTCTTCTTGATCTGAGCACTGACGGACTCGTGGATGTTTTTTTCCAAAGCAGTATCGCCAGCGATCCTGACAAACAGAGTAAGGAAAAATCACTGAAGCTTAAGTGTCAGTTTGAACCAGACAACAGAATGAGTGAATCGTTTTAGAGGAGTACATGACCAGTACCAGGGGTGTTGCAGAGCCTGATCACAGGTGTATCGGATGTTGGGGTCCTTCTGCATCAGGTGGATTATAAAGTCTTTAGCTAAAAAGAAAAAGGTTACAAATCGTAATATTTCAAATGTCACCAGTTAAAGAGATGCAACAATATTCAAGTGAACAGTGTACTGAAACAGTAAAAAAGCAGTCTTGAGGTAATGTGCCGGAAAAATCTGCAGCTGAATGAATTGTCCGATTTGTTCTAAATGACTAAAAGAGATCCTTGCCCAAAACAATTCCAGGAGGAATTCAAGAGCCAGGAAGGTGGGGATTGTATACTTTATTTGCTAATTTAGAGAGAAAAAAAATTAGAAAGTTCTTTCTGTAGGAGAAAGAGTTTGACTGACTCTGAAACACATCTCGGTCTTGTACTTGGCCTCGCTCAAGGTGAGATGTGTCAGGCTGCTGAGTGGATGCGAACAAGACCTGGCTGCCTACTTATTTTTACTGCTGGATGAGAAGGTCTGCATTTTGCAAAGAGGGAAGTTTTCAAGGTGATCCGAGGTTAGGGAACTTCTTGACGTGCTTTAATAATAGAGTTGCCTAGGTGACCAGTTTAGATCTTGCACCTTGAAAAACAAAAATTATACTTCTAATCACATATACATCTAAAGCAAAATATACCGTTTTTTTGTTTCCTCTAAGAAACATTTAGATTAGTCCCTTTTGAGGACTAAAGAAAATTGGCTTGATAAGAGCTATACCTGAATCCGAGATGTCATCCCAGTAAGGAGAATCAAACTCGTACTCTGCCTTCAGGATCTGTTCGAACAGTTTGGCATCATTCTCATCGTAGAACGGAGGGTAACCGCACAACCTGAGACACAGTACAGAGCAGACGTCATGCTTTCCCCAATTTTATAAAACAACTATAAAGTTACAAAAGCGGCCAGCATGCAGAACATGGAGATGAGTGCACCATTGACATGTATCCATGATGTGTTGGGCTAGATTCATGTCCCACAAAGTGTACTCACAGAATATAGGCTATAACACCAATAGACCAGCAGTCCACTGCTTTGCTGTAGGGTTTCTGAGCCAACACTTCAGGGGCTGAAAGAACAAAACAAGGTAGTACAAGTTAATTAAGAGAGACGTTTAACGTGTTTGACACACGTTAAGCACGATTAGTGTGTAAATTACAGAATTAGTGTTTTTTTTAACTGGGATACAATTATTTCTAGCTGTAGATGGTGTTTTATGAAATATTTAGCATTGCAGTACCCTCATTCAGATATTGCCATTGAGCTTATAATGTGTGAAACAGGGTTCCCTGCCTTGTAAAACTGGTTTATTGAAAGAGACTGTTCAAGATGTCTCTGACTTCTTTACCAACGTATCCAGGTGTTCCGCACGCTGTTGACATCACACTGCCAGAGCACTCAATTTTAGACAGACCGAAGTCACTGATCATGATCTTGGAGTCTTCATCCATACTGTCGTAAAGGAGATTCTCCGGCTGCAAACAGGATGGACACAACCAAAGACAGAGAGCTGAGGAGAGTGCCATCACACGAGACATGGAAACACTCTCCTACCGCTCTACTATCACAGGACTGACCTTGAGGTCACGGTGTACAATGCCCATGTCGTGGAGGTATTTGACAGCATCTAGAATCTGCTGAATGAGCTTACTGGCATCTTTCTCCGTGTAGAAGCCCTTCTCTATGATACGATCAAAGAGTTCCCCGCCAGACACCCTGGAAAAAAGAGGGAGATTCCTTGGTCGAAGTAAAACTTGTGGAAACTATTTTGGTCCATTAGGACAGCTAAAGATTTTCCTTGGTAATGAATGCATCAAAAGAATAGGGATGAACAGGCATATGGTAAAGAAAATACATAAAAATCAACAAGTTCCAGAGTTGAAGGTGGCATTAAGGACTTTGTTAAAGAAAATCCTCACAAATCTGAAAAAGGAAACTTGTTTAACATGTTAATACTGCTAATATACTGTTAATGAAAGGTACTGCAATTACATATCGCTCACCGAAAAAAACTATTTTCTTGCGGAGTGAAAAATGTTTGACATGGTGTGATAATAGCTGCTTGATAGTATACTTAGAAGCCACTAGATGGAGACTTTACCCTGTCAACAGTATAATCTGGAACTGTTTTTAGCAGACAATATGAAACAGACACTTTTTTCCTTAACACGCGTTACGAAATGAAGAAAAACAAGAAAAGGAGGAGAAGCAAAATAATTTTCTAAAGTTGTATGTGCAACATATTTTAGATGTTAGGTCAAGGTAACAATGAGTACATCCATTACATTGGTGAAAGAAAGGTAGTCCATTATTCAGAGAAAACATAAAACGTATTACAAACTCACCACTTGTGTTCATAAGTAGGTATAATACGGTCTTGTGTGTGTTACAGGGTGCATTAAAAGGAAGCTCTAGTATAGGTTCAGTAAGGAAGACTCACTTGTGTTTAGGTAACAATGAGTACATCCATTACATTGGTGAAAGAAAGGTAGTCCATTATTCAGAGAGAACATAAAACGTATTTCGTATTACAAACTCACCACTTGTGTTCATAAGTAGGTATAACATGGCCTTGTGTGTGTTACAGGGTGCATTAAAAGGAAGCTCTAGTATAGGTTCAGTAAGGAAGACTCACTTGTGTTTAGGCTTGTAGTTAATTTGTATGATTACTATTAACTCCTCACACATGCACACTCATTATTTCGCTGCTGTCATTGTTAGGGCCTGTCAATCATGATATCAGCAATGATATTACTTATTCAAATAGCAAAATGAAGCAATTGCATTGTGTGCCAGTCTCCTGCTGTTGTCTCTTTAAATAAGATTGTCTCACCACCTCTAGTACGTTCACGCTGCTGTTACGCACCCCTCCCGCCATCTCCTCCTCCCCTTGTGGAAGTGTCAAAGACTGACAAGATTTTATAATCACTTGTCAATAATAAACCATTGCCTGATTGCATGTGGCATGAGACGTGCAGCACATTGAGACTTTGAAACATAACATGACATGAACATGAACATGACATGCATTAAACACTCACATACTCACACGCGAATACTCACAGTTGCATGATAAGGTAGAGGTGTGATTTACTTTCAAATATCTCTTCCAGAGATACGATGTTGGCATGTTTAATCCTGCGAAAACAAAAAGGAAAACTTTTTTTTATTCAGCCATTAGTATTTGACCAGATTCCACAGTCAGTGTATCCATCACAGAGTTTCATCCAATGAGCACATGCGCTTCACTGGGTGTCAGCATTACCTAATAAAGGGTCCACTGGTGCGGGTCAATACACAGAGTCTCATATTCACTTATTAATGATGCAGATTGCATGTTAATATCACATTGGTGAGTTTTTTTGTAAACTAGAGTTGCTGTTAGTGTATTTTTGCATCATGAAGCAGCAAAGTAGCTTTAAACTTTTCAATTTTACTTTGAAAAAAAATGGTTTCACCTTTACCATAATAGTGTACCTGTAAGGTTTGGTTTTGAATGGCAATAGTATTCAGAATTTTGTTTCCTTAATATAGTACCTGGTACCTTGTCAATGCGTGGCCAATCCTTGACAAATGTATTGCATTGTTGCTTGTATTTGGTGCGGCTTGTTTAGTTAAAACCATGTTATTGTTTCTAAAAGTAAGGGCCATTATGGTGAAAGGTTTTTTTTTTGTTACCGGACTTCTGACATGCTACCATATCAGCATTAATATCAGAAAATCAGAGACAATACCCTGACCTAGATCCATGTCAACGTGTGTGTTTTATTATCATCATATTACTACCTTGTGACCACTTAAATACTCTCAATTTAATAAAGGTTATAAACAAAAGTTTTGTTTATATTCACAACAAAGAATGTGTAGCCTTGAGACCTAACAAACCTTTCTTGTGTTCATCATTTATGTGTAACCCTTATGTTTAATTTACCTCAGTATATGTACTATGAATATGTGCTTGGATGCAAGAGGACGAAGAAAACCACAAAGCCATGTGTTTGAGCTGTACCACAGGTAACTGTGTATAGTCTGAGTCAATATGAGCTCATGCAGGATTACAACAATGAACTCTGACAATCTGCTTGTAAAAATACGTGGGCGTCCTCATGTATGTGCTCTGCTCAGTGCGGAATGAAAGATGGACGCGGTTAAGTATGAAGGATAAAAAATGGATTCATTATTATTAGTAATTATTATTTTTTGGTATTTTTGTTATAGTTTCTGTGACAAAATAATGAATACTTCTTACAAAATTTGCAAGATCAAAGTCCCTGCAGTGAGAGGAGGTGTTTCTGCTGGTGGTCCGACACACACAATTATTAGGAGATAAACATTAATTGAGAACGACCCACTTGACGTTTCATGTTAACAAGTTTTTTCAGAATAACAACATTGCACCAACTCTTCCGGCACGAATACAGATGAGTGAGCACCATGTGATGAGTCACCGTATATGCACATGTCTGCGCTTAAGTAAATATTTGCTCTAGATCAAACTACCATTACACCATTACAACAAACAGGCTGAGTTTATCTAACACAAACTGGGCTATTAGACACGAAATTGATATTGAACTAATTTTGATATTCAATTCAGAACACCGGGACCACTGGTTTGCACAGGTTGGAAACATTTAGTTAACAATAAATCACTGCGAGAGACAAGAACAACTGAAGAAAAATCAAGGAATCACAGGAAGGAGGAGGGGAGATAGTGTGGGCTGCATGATCCTCTGCTACCGTTTCAGTATGACCATGTTTATTATGTAAGAACACTTTTAGGTGTCTTCTGTGGTCAAAACAAGAGAGCTGGTTTACGTCACTGTAAAGGTACAAAATCAATTTTAATCAATATTTCGGACTGATTGTCAGTTTGGTTGTTTTCCCCTGAACAACTGGCTATGACTACACCATTAACTATACTGAATAATCCAAAAGGGGGAAATATATTTTCAAGATGATGATTTCTGGAAAAACAATAATTTCACATTAAGTGGGGTAATTTGATCCACTGTGGATATGGAAAAAAAAAAATGGTAAATGCAGCTTTAAGGAAATACAACTCAGTCAGACCTTGTCCCAGGCTCTGTGTACCTAGGGGGATTTGAGGGTGACGTGTTAAAATGAGTAATGAAATCTTTATACGAGTTCAAACTACAGACGAAGGCAAGCTGACAATGATTTCATGCTTACAAACGCCCGCCTCTTTCATTCCTCCAGCCTCACCTATGCACGGATCATAGCTGAATATTGGCTTGGAGTGGAGTGCTGTAACCCAGGTAACAGGAGCTCTAAAAATAACTCGGGACGCAATGTAGATCATTTTCCCGATGCTATGTAATTCTCCTCGTCTGAAGACAATACGTTTGAACCACTACACAAGTACACAATTACAGTATGTAAGTCAACTGAAATATTGTTTTTGCTGTTGTGTGTACTAAAATTAAAAAGGGTTGCTACATCCATTTTATAAAACACTTCTTGTCACACCACCATAATGAGGTTAAAAACATGTCCTTTAAGTGCAGGCAACCTGTATTGCAAATGCAGGTTAACAGGTTTCACAGGGAAAATTTGTTCAGTAGAAACTAGTTTGATTAACTAGGAAATTCATTCCTGAAATACAAGTGGGTTTTGAATTCTCTACTTAGAAACCAGTAGATTAGAAAGTTTTTAATTTTCCTTCAGTACTTGGAGAGAGCAATGGCCCTTTCTTATATATTCTACTGAATATATAAATACAAATATATGGATCAGTCTTACAATGATCACAATGAGTGAAAAGATGATTTTCAATGCATATTGGTACAGAATATATCATGTACGGCATGTATGATGTCTAGTAATGTGACACAACTTACATGATGAAGTAATGGAGATACAGCGAGGAAAAATGTGCCATTTTTGTTGTTTGTATTCGAGATGCAGGCTAATGCTGCACATGGGCCAACATGTAAAAGTCCGTTGTTACACTACAGACTTGGCATTGTACTTGGTTTGTTTGACTACTAAAGGAAAATAAGGTCCACTTACTTGTGCAGGACTGCGATCTCATTCTCAATGCTGTTTTCCTTGCCCTCCAAAGCCTTCTTGGGGATACACTTGATAGCCACCAATCTCTGGGTCCTCTTCTCCTCTGCCAGGACCACCTCAGAGAACGCTCCCCTGAGACACAAACACACAGGACACTTGGTTACACCGCAGTTCATTTATCTTTGCGTGCAGAGCTCTTCAAATGCTGTGACATTGTGGAGAAGTAAAAAAAAAAAAAAAAAAAAAAAAAAAGGGAAAACCCTGCTTTGATGGCCAAACCCTTGTGATAACTTGGCCACTTACAATTCTGAAATTTTAGCCTGGTGATGCCAGATTGGGTTTATTTTTTAACTTGAGCCAACTCCTGAAGTATTTTGGTTGCTGGTGAGTCAACTTTTGGAGAAGGGAAAAATTTGCAAGATGAATTTGAAGCAACAATATCAAAATATTATCAAATGCTTGTTCATTTATACAAATGTGTGGATCACACAGTTCATCATTCAAATATATTACAACCATAAACAGAGCAGCTAACCATGCATTGTTCAATCCAGCATACATGTGAGGGATAATTACTAGGAGTAATGTCATTAATTACCAGGCATTTTGACATTAAATCATCCAGTAAAGCATGCTTTAATATGTACATAGATACTGGACAGGTACTAGCTCTAACTGGACCATTTTAGAATTAATGTCTTCCTCATTTTCTCTGCACGAGTCTCTCTGCCAACTACAATCAATAATGGAAAACAAGTTAAAGTTTCTAACTGGCATGTTATTTTTAACATTTTACCATGACCCCATTTAACAGCAGTCAGACATTTTTTACAACCTCCTGGGTTTTTGGCCGAGGTTCAGAGAGGTTTTCGACAATAACTGCGTGGAATCCAAACCCACAATTATACTTTAGAATAAACTTTATTAACCAACACGATTAGTAACAGAACTGTGAGGAAACACATTGTGCACGGAGCGAAAATACCCTTCTAACATGAATACAGAATTAGTCTGAGCAAAGTGTGAAATATATGGCAGGATTGTCCCAGAGTAACAAAGATCGATCAAACCTCATCTAAAGAGAGAAACTTTTCTGGATGTAAGTGTGGGAAGTTTACTGGGAAGTTTGCACATCAGATCTTAGTCATGCTTCCTCTTATGTTTTCCATGCACAGTCCACTCTTCATCAGCCAAATGTTTGTTTTGGAACAGGCTATTATCTACTCAGTACTTATCTAACAGTACTGCCAATAAACCTGCACCACTAGCTGCTGGGGTACTTTTGCAAACTGAATGTCAGCAGTCTTCCAGTATCTCCTCAGCCACATATAGCTGTATGTGTGGGCAGAGAAGAACCACAATCATCTTAAGTGGGAATGGTTTGTTTTCCTCAGGCAGACCTTCAGGGAGTTTTAACAGGAAGTTAAGAGTGTGTTTTATGAAAGTGCACCATGCACATGCACAAGGCGTGTACTTTCCGACTTACAAATGTTTATGTTGGTGCTGATGTATTTACATTGACTTCCACAACGGTGGATTGGGGGATTCGGTTTTGAAAGTGGATACATCTAGAAGGTGGAGAAGGTACACCAGTTAAAACAAGTAGTGACAGCTATATACACTACTAATTGCATCTTTCTTACACTATTAAAAAAAAAAATAGATTTAATCTGGGGTTCCTTAACATACTTTTCCAGAGTGACCTACATAAACCTTCCTGAACCCTTTTGCTCATTAAAGTAACAACAACACGTAAAACTGTCACAGAGGCCATTAGCTTTGGCCTGAATCCAGCTGTGTGGAGGAGGTTGTCAGTGCTGGAAATTCCGTTGTATCATCTGGAGGATTTAGTTGACATTCTCCATGCTCCCACCGAAACGAAAAAAGTTTCAAATAGCAAAATGGTGGTGCACAAAAACATTGGGAAAATCTGTGAATCTGTGAATGTGTTCCACTGCCTCATAGTTCTCTTGTGAGGTTATGACAGAGCAACACCCACGATTTTTTATTATTTCCCTAATTACAATCAGTGAAACAAGGAGTTCAGCTGAACCTCAGAAAAAAAGCCTCAGAAACAAAAATAGTTTCCCCTTGACCAGTCTTCAAATGGCCCTGCACATTGTTGGTATGCAGTCCCAGACAACAATTCCTTCTTTATGAAAATCAATGACCTGCAAAGGAACATTTCGATTGTTTCAAGCAGCTATCTCATATACAACACCATTTTAAAACAGATCAATTCTGTACATTTTGCAAGCCAGAAGTTGTGCGCCTAAATATACTGCCAATGGCGCCTACTTAGAACAACAGCTCACTGTTGTATCATCAAATGATTGATGCAGAAATGAGAGAGAGAGGGGAGGGTGAAATTTTGCTAAATTTTAAGTTTGATAGAAATTTAGTCACAAAGAAACTGTTGAAAAAAAAAACATCACAATACTTCAAAAATAATCATTGTCTCTCCTTTCATTCAAGAGCCTTTCAAAACATTACAATAATTTACTACAATAAGGATTGACATTAGAAGATACTTTTCTCCAGCTGTGGAACAGAGGTTAGTTGATGAGGGCAAAATACCTTCCAGTGGATTAAAAAAAAAAAAAAGTCCATTTCAACCCTGCCCCTTGCACAGTGCAGGCCCAGAAAATATGATGGGCAGAATAGGTATGAATACTTCATGAATGCTGAGTAGTGCGAGTTTGCCGACAGTTTAAGCCCAGGGAAGGCTTCAACTGGATTATGAGGTAAACACCTTCGCTTGCCGAGCCTCGCAGGACATTCTTATCCCCGTCATGGGAAACATCCATCCATCCATCCATCCATCCCCACACACACACACACACACACACACACACACACACACCCAAGTGATGGGCGTGTTCTCAGAAATTAACAGTGAAAAAACTTTAAAAATATGGACAAAATGTAAATGTCCTGAGCTTCTAGCATAGCAAACATTTACATGCCAATGAAACACACTTCACTGACGGGCTATTGCCCACAATTTCCAAATCTAAACACTTTCTAAACCAGGCTTTAGTGTAGACAAGCACTACGAGATAGTTCTACTACTGCAATGGAAGATATAGAGCAACTTAATGTAACATATGTGGAACAAGAAACATCCACCTGCTGCCCATTATTGCTTTGGTTGGTGCTAAACACAAAACATTTCTGAATGAATAGAAACAAATTTCCCAAATGTAATAAAAAAGGGTTCCATTTAGTCGACTTTGATAAAAAAAAATTAATATGCCGGTATATCTTCACAATCCCTTAATATAAGTGTTGCCATGGTTCTAATATGTTTGACACACTGCCAGTAACTGTGTCCTTTGTTTAAAACAATGTTTTAAGTAGAGGGGCTCTAGTACAAACTCTATTTCTACACAAACATGTCAGCCATATTTAACTCATTGCTTTTGGTTTTATGGTCATTTTCTAGTTCAGTCTCAAAAGCTCTATGGGCCAGTCTTAAAAAGCCTAGATGAACCCACTATAAACTAGCCTAACAGCAAAGAGAGACCAAATTAGCAAGTAGCTGCTGAAGCATCCCAAACCTCTAGAGAGCTAAACTATTTAGCCTGAAATGGCAGAGACATGATTCCAACAGAGTGCTTAGTAACGTTTCCTCTGCTGTGGATGCAGATATTGAGTTTACACATTGGCCGTTTAGTGGCTCAATTAATGCAACTTAATTCCACACACACGTCACTATCCAAATCAGAAAGTGGATTGTAATTTAACTGCAAAGCAAAAAATAATGCTTCTCTCCGGACGTTTTCTGGGGTCAGTTTGCTGATATGTGGACAGCTCGTAACTGTGGACAGCTCAGAGATTATAGGCCAATGGCGGATTATAAGATTTGCTGTGGGAAGATGTACAAGACAAGCCTGCAAGTGTACTTCAAATTGTTAGGGGCGGATATGTTGCTGTGAGCAGATGGAGATGCATAAGTGGGCCAGACAGTGGGACTGGGCATACGTGCGTGTGTGTGTGCGTGTGCGTGTGCGTGTGTGTGTTTTCCAGGAACTAGAGGCTATGCCATGCTGAGCTGTGCTATGCTGAGACAGACTTCTATTGGAATTAGGTCAGGGCAGGACTGAAGTGCCGGGGGTTCCAAAGGAAGGAATGGGGATTTTCCAGATTGTTTGGAAAGATTTCCCAACCCAAACGGTTAAACTGTCATTCCCACGAATCCTTGACTGCTGGAATGAATTTGATTTTGATAGTTGTTGTGGACCAGGATGCTATCTGCACACCTTTGGAGCACAAATAATGTCTGAGCACCAAACTAAAAGTAAAGTATTTATGGCTGAGACAGAATTAGAAGCGCAGACATGGTAAAATGCTGTCCTACATATGCTTTGAGGTGCAGGGCACTTTGTACGCCACCTCCCCTCGGATAAAGAAGGTATTATCTCTGTTCTCATCCTACAGCTTGGACACAATCACACCTTGTAACTAGAGAGCAGCTAAACAAGGAAAGGACAAATTCTGATAAGCAATTCCTAGAAAAGGCAAGTAGTGTGCATGTCAGGGCCGAAAAACAGGGATTTGATTAAATGGGAGATGAAGAGTTGAATTGAAATAACAGATATTACAATGAATATAAAATATATATGTGATATAAATATAACATCAATCTTGGGGGGAGGGAAAGAGTTGGGATACAGACAGCAACAGAGAAGCACAGAGAGACAGATGAAAAATAGATGCCGTGGGACGGTGCTCGTGCTGGGAGACTCATCTGCTCTATAAAAGGTTGCCGTTTCCTTTTGTCGGAACCACTTTGTTAATCATCATTTTGAATGAATTTGATTCTAAATCAGCACACGAAAAATCAGTCCGGACTAAAATTCCCCCAAACCTCTTATGTGGGATGTGTGTCCGCACCTCTTAATTACAGAACTGATTGCCGATATTAAAGTGTAGTTAGAGATGGATCGGTCACAGGCTGCTCTGCTGGCTCATTATCTGGAAATTAGGAAGATAATTTTCATTATTGCTTTGATGTTTAAGATTCACAGTAGATACAAGTCTTGTTCATCTCATTAGGAAGAAGCAATAGCTGCAATATGTTGTAATAGGTTATCTGTATGAAGATTGATTTAAAAGAAAGCACAACCCACTGCACCTTTAGCTTTCTGGATGATTGCCTATTGTAATCAATGGATTGAAATATATTCTGATTAATAGCGCACATAATAAACGGTTTCAGGTTAAATGTGACAAGTAAACTCTAAAAGGACAACGTTATATCAAAAACCTCCCTTAATATCCTCTGCTTTTGAGTTGAAGTTGAACGCTAACTTGTACTCATCAGGTTCAGGTATTAATAAACAGCTGTATTAAAAACATTATTCCTTTAAATGTATAATTCATGTTAGGACTCCCGGCATGCTGTTGTGTCTTGCACCTATGGTAACAGCCACCACCTGACCTTTAATAAATTGTCGTGAATCTCAAGCTTCATTGACGAAAAAACAAATAAAATCAATATTTAAATCTTGCTATTAAAAATGACCAAATATGCTTGTTGAATTGTTCCAATTTAAAGAGAGGTCTAAATGGAGAATAACCCTTTGCCAGTTGCATACAATATCTGTCATTTGTATTAATTTCATATGTAATCCAAGTGCATTTGATATTTAGACAGAGTCGAAGCCTTACCCACATCACACAATTTGTAGACATTCACGAATGCCTCTGCAAGCAAAACTGCACTCACAAAAACATATACACCCCAATGAGTGTTGAGTTATTGAATCTTTCCACTCCACCAGCAGAGAGCCCTCAGTTTGAGTGGTAAATTAGCATTAAAGCCCATGTACTTTAGCAGAGAGGCACAAGTGGGCGGGCACAAGTGGAGCAAAAGGTTCCTCTTCTGACAGCCAGATAGTGTCCGAGCCGGCTTTATGATTAGTAAAAGAACAAAAATCTTTGTGCATCCTATATAGATCGGGAGATCGGAAACATCAACATACGTGTCTAATGAAACTACAACACAATACAACAGAGTGTTTCATCATCTTTGTGGTCTTCGCTCAACTGACAACAGATAAGCTGGTATTGGTAAAGAAAAAACAACCCGAGTCTGTAGTCGTGATGCACAAAAAATGCTTGGCTAAAGTTTTAAAAAGATATCTTCAGTCTGTCAAATCACATATAACGGCCTATGGGGGCGAAAGGAATCCATGCTTTGTAAAAAGAGTAGATGTGTGATGCGTTCATTGATGGAGGTAGAGGAGAGAAACACTTGAGACAAAGGTCGTCAAGAAGAAAACAAAAAGAGGAAAGAGATACAGAAAAACTCAGACCCATCAGTGCAGAATGAGCAGATTAAATAACCACAGCAAGTGTCGTCTCACCCTTAACCGTATGTTCACACGGACACACCACTTCAGATCAATCGCAGCCAATAAGCAGATCATACGGCCTGCGAGTGCAGTGGCTGCTGGGTCACCGTTTGCCAGTGACAGAGACAGGCGGGGGCCGATCCATCAGCCCTAACGATTTTAGATGATTACAGCACGCTCCCCTAGCCTTCACTTCACTTCCTCCCTTACTCCATCGCCTCTGTGTTTAGAAATGTGTTTTGAGCTAAAAATACAGAGAATTTCCCCTCGCTGCTCAGGGCATTCATTCAAATGTCAGAAAAGGCAACATAGCCCATTTGTCTGATTTGTCATCAGTAGAGAAACATTGAAGCTGGCAGCAGAGTGTGGGAACATTAGAATAAAATAAGAATGATAAAGAGATGCTTTTTGTCTTATAGAATTTTAAAGGATTTGCAATAACTTATTTGGCAGTACGTTACATCAGGATATCTAATGACTTCCACAGACCTATGACCTGTTAGTTGTTTGGGATTGGTGCAGTGCTAAAAATAGTTTCTGCATTCATTTAATAGTCACAGCTAAATACAAAAAAATATCAATATCACTTTTGTAAGTACACATCCTGAGAATCTATAAGCGGGTTTGCATGATGCTAAACAACGCTTGCCGGAAGGTGCAGGGTCAGTAAATGGTCGGGTGTGTTTGTGTAAAATAGGTGTTGATTTTGAGGACATATTCCGACATGTTATTTTGAGCTTTACTGTGGATTAATTATACTCTGCCTCCCCGTTAAATGATTCTTATATCGAGCTAAAACAGGGACACAGAACACACTGGGATCCCTGTTCCACAGAAAACTTGATGTGAAACCAGGAGACAGAGCAGGCGTCGGGGAGCTGGATTCACAACGGCACAAGGAAAAGGGGAGAGGGAGAGAGAGGTTTAACATAAGTAGGTATGAGAAAAGGAAGGCAAAATTGAGGCATCTGAGTTGATTGCAGTGACAGCGCTGTTGCCCCTGTGTGCATTATTCATTACCATCTGTTTTGATTACAAAAACATTCTGCAGCAGCCAGAGATTCAGTACCACTGGTTTAAGTCCCTAGATAATTACTTTTTGTGTCACTAAACTCAGCCATTTGACAGAAGTAATCACACTTACGAACAGTTTCATCCAATAATAATAATAATAATAATAATAATAATAATGTGTTTAATGATAATCTATTTGATACGCTGTCAGCGGAGGGACAGCAAGATTTGAATAGCTTCACGTTTAAGAGTTTTAGACATAACAAAGATAATGTTCAGTAATGAGGTTATATATGGCATATATAGTAAATCTAAGTAAGAGGAATTTCTGTATGTGTGTCATGTGTTTTTTTCCTGTAAAACAGAGAGTTCATCTTTTGCACAATGCACACATATGCAGCCGTTGGATGATTATTAATAGCAAAATCAAAAGACTTAGTTTCCATAGTGACTGTTTGAGTCCATTATGGAAAGTGTCTCCTGTTGTTACCAAGACAACAATCCAGCAATTGCGAATGAATGTGGCACACAGCTGAGCTGCTGATCTCTCCATCTACTAGCTCAGCACCAAACCAGGGGCAGGTGTAGGACCGAAGGAATGACAATGACAGGATTGAAAGTACGGACACACCTTTTCATTTATGCAAACATTTGTTGTACTTGTGCATTAATACAACTTAAATAAGGCTTGATGCTTCTAGACTGGATTTACCTGTACATTCCTAGCTTATGTCCAATGTACACACAAACCAGCCACATCCAGTTGTGAATCATTAAGCATGTAATTTCATCCCGGTTTACTTCTGTGAACTGAACATCCCGGTGGCTCTTTCTAATCCGGTTTATCTGTTCAGACGTGCTTTTAGAAATTAGATTGATTCCCATGAATCTGAAATAATCAAGCATTTTCCGTTCAACGCATATGCAAATTTGGCCGCAGGTTATTTAGCCTTTGGAGCTTTTCTTTTGAACAGGATTTGTCCTTTATAAGTGTGTTTACACAATATAGAAGGAGGGTACGTTTCCATCAACACCTTTGTTGCAATGTGTGTAACTGTGAAAGTCCCTTTAGTCCATTTCATTCAGTGATTGCAATATATCTTCTATTCTCTGGGTATCAATGACTGAAGAGGCTAAAGATGGCTTAATAGACTCACATTATGCGCTTAGGTTTAATCTAAAATGTGTTTACACATCTTAATCTTGGGCTAACAAGAGTGTGGCTGTTTGTAGAAGGTGCATCAAGGGAGGCACCTTGTATAAACATCCCGTCTCATGACACCTGGCACACATGGTGAAGGGTCATAAAACGGAGTCAGAGGATTGAAAAAAATGTTAACAACTGCAGTGCACTTTAAGTAAGTTGTTCTTCCAGAGCTAACCGGGGTCAAAATTGCCTCTGGCAATTTGGGAAAGCTGTGCAAGCGTTTTGTTGTAGGATGGGTAACAGGACCATTTAGAAGGGAGAACCCAGTGAGCCACAAGAGAGCCCCAGCAGCTCAAGAGGACAGAGATGGTTCTGTCGTGGTGATGGAATGTACTCAATTGTTAAGTGTCAAATTACATTTGGGTTTTGACAAGTGTCCTGTGTAGGTACCATAGTTAAAATAATATAACCTGTTAACATAATTTAAACATGGAATATATACAGGGTATACGAACACCCACTGCACTTAAAAGTGAAGAGGAACCGATTCCAAGGAAAAGACATGAAAGAAAATAAAATAGAAAGCAGTCACAGACCCATCTAACATATGCCAACATTCCTCCACGGGGTAAGACTCTTCTCGGAAAGCAGGCTGCTGTTGATAAGGGATTTAACTTGCATGTCTTTCTTCAAGATATTTACATTTGTACACTTATGTACTTGCTTTTTCAGGTCAAGCATTACTACAGAAATATTGCTAATATCCTTGAATATCAACTAACAAATACATCGAAAAAGAATTTCCACAACGCAGAAATGGACTCATGCCTGTTCAGCCATTCAGACTGACCTAGTCTGTTCATATACGTCAGCCTTATGTCAGTCGTGCGACCTGTCCATGATGAAACCCTGATGTCAGCATACACGTGGGACTGAATGGGGGCAATATTAATGCAGACACAGTAATGTCTTCAAAATAGAAATAAAACAAATGCCTCACATTACAAATACCCACCCAAAGGTCTCCCACTCACCAGCAATGTAGAGGTAAACACACGGTAATAGAATGAGAAGCAAAAATGAACTATGCAGTAAGAGGCTGTGACAATAATCTCACCAAGAAATGTGAACCTTGTGAAGCTTCATGTAGATAATCGCAGCACTATCCTACTACTGAAAATCTACTGCAATTTATTGCAATCATGAGACTAGACTGCATAAACTGACCCCCTTCCAAATAAGCCTGTTTATTTGATGGGAAATATCCTTTTGATTACCAAGAATTGTCCCTATAAAAATGTCACAAACTAATAAAAATTCTCAAAATTCCTCTTGTAATCATCACCATCATTTGACTGAGTACATGGGGAACCTAAAGGAAATAGTTAACCAGCGTGGACAGACTTATTTGCTTTAAATGTTGTGTTTTAAATGTTTTAGGGAGGTTCTCAGATTTCCTTAATTAATAAGTCTTAATGTGTTTAATTAAATCCCCCAAATAACTGTATTTTTAGTATTCCAAAAAGAGTTGAGGCTGAATATGCAGGTGCAATTTCATGCGCAATAAAACAAACAGATCTGTGCCACTTCACCTTCATTGGCATAAGTAAACGTGATAGGAACCATGAAAAACAGCATTGTTGCTACTGCTGGCTTTGCACTGACACAATTACCAAATGTGGGCTGCTGCAACACATCAGGTTCCCATTAGAGCCGGTTATGTCAGCTTAAGCATCATGCGGTTTATCTAGGGGGACTGACAGGAGCAGTCCAGTGTGAATAGAGCACTGACATTTACAAATACAGAGAAACGTACTTAGTTCAGATTGAGCAATTACACAGCAAACTGCATAAATGCTTGCATCGTAATTCATAGAGATTCAATTCCACACTCAAGTCTTGTTGTCAGAAACAAAACAAATTCAAATTCTCTGTGCCATATCTATCTCAGAACAGCCAACTGATTCATATAAAATGCAAACACAAGCTTCTGTTATGGTGGTGATTTCATTGCGAGTGTGCAACTGACATCATACAAAGCTAAAACACAAGTGGTTGTGCCAGTGGCACGGACTAACAAACTTACGTTCCCAGGACCTCTTTGAAGTCATACTGATCCTTCACATCTGTGGTCTTCTTTTTCCAGACATGGCAGTCGTCATCCAGTGGCATATTCTTGTTGTTACGGTCACAAACAATACTGGTGGAGAAAAAGAGGAGAAGCTCATTAATACCAATAGTTTTACACTTTCCATCACAAACTGTACTGTATTAAAAGGAAATTAACAGTTTGATTTTTCACTTGGATTAATGACGTCTGTGGATTTGTTTTTCATATGGGAAAACACTAACAGTATATGGATACATGTCTGGAACTACTCATACAGGAAATTTAAAGTCCTTGATATTAACCATCTAAAAAAGATTCAAGTTAAACTTAGGTGCTATTTGAGCATTATTATGTTGTTTTGGGGTTGGTAGCCTGAGTTTGCATTAGTGCTTTGAGTGTGTGTTCATCCCATGAGGAAGTAAAGCAACTCAATGTTAAGCACAATGATGCAAAAAGGATAACTTGTCTTTGCGAGTTTGGGGTGGTTTCTGCATTGTTGTTGCATTTAGATGTTCAACATGGCAGACGCCAGTGCAGAAGATCTGCTCCGAATGTATGGAATTACATTTTTTGTATTCTGACACATCATGAAAAGTAAAGTCTTACAGTGATGTTCACCAATCTTTATGATCAGCAAGCAAGGAATTTATGACCTGGCGTGCTAAAAGTCATGGTCAAATGGGGTAATCAGTAAACTACAGTTTCACTCTGGTTTACGGTCTCAAATATAATGGTTCCCTTTTCATACCACAGCCACATGGTGTAAGAGCAGCATGGAACCCCAGTGCTTACTATAGTGTTACAATAGTCTCGTCAATCTTACAATGATAACACTTTAAGATGAGCTTCTGTGTGAGGAGGCAGATATTTCAAAGAGCCAAAACTCAAATGCTCCTCCATCTATTAGATTCTAAAGACCCTCCTTTCTCTGGAAAAAGACACAAACAAGGTTAATTGGACTTTTTTCTAGGGGGGGGGGAATCTCTTGGCACCTCACGATTAGATTCCGATTCAGAGGTCAACGATTCGATTCTAAACAGATTATCGATTCTAAACCGATAAAACGATTATTGATGCATCTCGATTTTCTAAATTTTCTCAAATCTGAGTTTGCTACTCAGAGGTTGCTAATCACTTCCTACTTTATTTGATAATTAAAGCAAATCAACAGATGAATTGCCTTCTCTAATTTTTTATAAGAAAAAAAAAAATCTTTGTCACAAATATGATTTTCTATCAACAATGCAAGAACCAATGCTGCTTGCATTTCAACACAATATGGAAGTAGCCTATGTAAAAAAAATATTCATATTTCTTTTAAATGAAGAAAAAGCTGGTCTTAGTCTCAGACCGGTCCGTATTTGTAAAATACCGGAAAAAAGTCCAAATCTGTTAATATCTTGCCAACTTTCAATATGGATCGACTTTTTGGAAAATCGAAATAATGAGGTAAGATATGCACAGGCTCCTCCATAGTTCGGTGAAGTTGGCAAGATATTCAGATTCAGACTGACGGACCGGTCTGCGAGCTGGACGCAGTGCTCTTAATGTGCCGGTAATGATGGTAAATGATGGTTGTAGCTGGTTGTCATCTACGGTCTACTACGGTTACCGAAGGGGGGCGTTTGTTTTTTGACAACGTTTTATCTCATAATCCCTTTTCTTCATTGCGGAAATGGGCGTTGTGTGAATGCATCACTCCAGCCAATCCAAAGACGGGGTTTGTAACCAATCAGGTGTAGAGACCATGGTGACTGGCTCCGCCCTCTTACTGTCAAAAAGAAAAACAGCGAGCGCGTAGAAAACACCTTCGAGCGCGAGCAGAGACTAACCTGCAAATATCTCGCGCGAGACGAACTTTTGCTCGCGCGAGAGACTTTTTTTTTTTATTCCGATTATTAACTTTTCTGAATCGAGACCGAATCGTTCTAGAGAGAATCGAGAGAAATTGAAAAATCCATTTTTTTCCCCCACCCCTACTTTTTTCCCCCTCTTGCTAGAAGTCGGTTTTGGATGTTTGTCCTCGCCACACTCAAAGAGCTGGATTGATCAGAAGACCCTGCGTCGTTGTCATCTGAACCCAGAAAGCGTCTAGAACTCAGGACCTGGAAGACTAAAATAGCGGTGTTCGTATCACCGCGCCTCACTCCTCCTCTGTTCCTGCTGCCTGCCTGGCTGCTTCACACTCAGTCTGTGTGAGATGATGCAACGTGTTGTACAAGACCAATATTGTTCAAGACTTTAGATGATAACACAATTAACGCTTCTCCTATTAGTTCAGAGTAGACTCATTGAAATGCAGAATTATTAGCGAGTGGCGTTAGACGGCAGGCGTAATACTGCTCATGTGCTGATCATAATACGCGTCGATAAAGATGGGTCCTCTTCTACGTGCACTGAGGTGCAGTCACTGATTGCCGCACGCACACAAAAAATGTGGCACCCCTCTCGCCCGCCTGCACTGTCAGAAGTTGGCGTCGTACATGTCGCCATGGAAACCCAAAGGAGCTGCTGCTGTATCTGAGAGACAACATTGCTTTAGGTGTCTAATGGCTGGTTGCTTTTAAGGTGGAAATCATGGCTGCAGTGGGTTCTTTTGTTTGAAAATAATTTGAAGAACACATCACACTCAAGATACAACATGACCAGTTAGACACTCCAAACAGCATCTGCTATGAACTCACTTAACATGTCCCCAAATGTACGAGGAACAAAGAGTACAGTGGAACATTTCAACTAATAGCCTTCATTATTTCCCCCGCTGCATTTTGCATGTCATTAAAAGAAACTAAAGTAAAAGGAAGTAGCTCTAAACCTGGCGTGACGGAACAGCATGCAAAGGCATGTGCTTAGGGGAAGCGCTGAGAGGAAGTCTATTCTAACAAATGTAAATCTGCCCTATTGGGGCACTCTAGGGGAGCATAAAACAATACATAATACACTGCAACTCTATTCCTTAGCACATCTTCCACTCTACACCGGACTCTTTCTTTGAGAATCCAGGATACATTACAGAGAAGGATTCTTTTAAAAAAATGTTTTCATTGAAAATGTTCCACAGTGGGTCAACGCGTACTAATTCAAAAAAATACATTACAGTTTTTGTAAAAAGAATAGAGAGGTTTTTGTGCGTTCTGTACTGTTGAGATTCTTTCTACGGTCCGGATACGAGGTTGAGGACTTTGAGTGTGTTATTTTGACTAAATGCCTAGCTTGTCCTAAAAAAAAATGTTAATATACTAATTGACCATTTGTAAAGCACAGATAACAATCATTTGCTGGTTGTAGCTTCCTAAATGTGAAGACGTACTTGCTCTTGTCAGCACGTTTGGCATTTTATAAACAAATGAATTATACGGTGCATGGAAAAAAATGAAAAAAAATTTAATTAAATGGATCAACTAAAAAAAACTAAAAAAATAGTTGCATCTCTATCCATATTTTTATTATAAACAGGGCATTAACGTACATGTGAATTGGGAATAACAGCCTTCAAGGCTAAAAATAACTAGGAAATAATAAGGAAACAGACGCCAGAGCCAAATTGAATACTTCCTAACCACTACCTGTTTGTAATCATCTCACTCATATGAAGATTAATTGAGATTCATATCATTTATGTGCTTAGAATGTGTAATATTGAATCTTAAAATCTATGAATGAACTGGCCCTTATTTGTCACTAGCTGTAACCATTGTAGAATTTGACAGAAAACAACAACATGCAGCTACAGCTCCTTAAAAAAACACTTGGATTTTATTAGTCCACCTCATTTCACATTTCAAAGAACATATTTCAAGAAATTGAGGCTTCTGGGATAAAGTTGAGTAAAGCGGGTTAGCTTTTTATACAAGCAAATGCTGTGAATAGTTTAGAACACATAGGGGCACGTTTCAAAGTATGGGACAGAAGAGGAGAGAAACACATGCAGGTATTGTATGACCATATAGGCCAGGAACAGCCCCTCCATGACTTCTGGCGAACCAGTGAAGTGCTGTGAAAATGCTGTGCTGCTCAGAAAAAACAACCAGAAAGCAAAAGGATTGAAAAGGCTGAAAGTAGGGAGATGCACCGTACAAATAATCACAATCCTCGACTAGTATGTAACATGCAGCATTCATCCGTTACACAATAGAAAGTCGCTGTACTCACTGGTTTCCCATTCCTGTGATGTGCAGTAGACAGAAGAAACAGGACACATTTACACACGACCACAGTTAAGCGTGACGGAATGACATGGGAGTATTGAGTCAAATCTAAGTTATATTGGGGTTAAAATGTACACACCCACACTCACAAATAAGGAAATATATAAATATATAAAAGTAGAAAAAACTAAAAACTGACCAGTGGAACATATCTGCTCGCTATCTCCTAACTGGATGGCTCAAAGTGCACACAACAAACTACCTACATTCAAGTGGGCTCTCCTTTGTTTTAGCCCCAACTGTGAGAATATTCTGATGCAAAGTCAAGAACAAGAACTAGATGTCAACAGACTGCCTTGCGGTTATATTTTTTGCAATAACTTTCATGTACTTCTTTCCGGGCATCACTAGGTCCAACGCATAGCATCTCTGATCTTTCAAGCTCTTGGAATCTGGCCCAGAGACCAAAGCTTGGCATCATTTGTCAGTTCATGAAAGCCCCATTCACACATTTAGTACAACTAAAAAGTTATTCTTTGTCTAAGAGGGAGCTGACCCAGTTCTCTGCAGTGGTGGGTGGGCTGGTGTTTTTTCCGGCGTGCCAGGAGGACACTCATTTAAAGCATGAACCCTGGGGATGGTTACTTTGGTTTTCTCTGTCATGATGAGCATTTAAGATATGTAGTAATGGTTCATGTGTAAGCACTTGAACGGTTTGGTCCACTTCCTACTTACATGGTCTAGTTTGAATCTCATTTAACCCATTTTTAAAGTGTGTGCATGCCTCTGATTCTAAATAAACCTTCCAGTCGTATTAGAGTAACTGATCCACATCATCATCCACCAACTCTATGCATGTACAGGCAGAACACAAACACTGAGAGAAGCGGTCTAATCGGTCAGCTGGCGACAAAGGAGCACACCAAATCTGTGCTCCTTTGGTGGAGCTTATTGATAAGACGACAAGATCCCACGGGCCCAGATACCAGAGAGAGAGAGAGAGAGAGAGAGAGAGAGAGAGAGAGACGGAAACAGAAAAACAAAGACGGATGGGGCAAATAACTCAAACTGCACGTCGTGTCGGACCATACTGAAAGAACTTGACATTATCATCATCATCGCAGCAATGGTCCTCAACCTGCCTCCGTGAACCTGCGGCTTTTGTTACATGCAAGACGTCTCCTCGTGTAAACGGGCATCATAACGAGAACGATTTCAGCCTCAGGCGCGATTTTAAAGTCACGAAACCGCCAAACGGAGAACAGTTATTAAACGCCCCCTGAACGCCGGGGCAAGGAAGGTAAAGCGCCCATAAAATGTATCCGCAAACCTTGCTGATAAATGTTGCCTAATAAATATGAGCTGTCAAAAAAAAACAGGCAGGAAGAAGAAAAGAAAAACACGCTCCCAACATCCAACGAGCCTTTGGGGAAAGTCAGAGTGGAAGTAAGTGTCACGGCAGCGTAGCCGCAGGCGTCCATACCTGAAATTGAACAGTCGGTAAGGGTGCACCGTCCGTATCGAGTGTCCGTCCGTCCGTCGGTCTCTACAACTCGGCAGCGTTCTCGGACGGAACCCGTACTTAGCAACCTTCCCGGCAGTGCTGATCCTGACGTCATCGCGTGACAGAACTGTCAACGGACCAATCGCCGGGCGAGCTGCGGCGCAAGTAATCCGTTCTGCGATGTTACTGGTGGACTCTCGGCCACCTCCGCCGGTGCTGCGGTGCTCGAGGGCGTGTAGGTGTCGGCGTGCAGGCTAGGTCATTATTATCAGTATCCCTGAAAGTATATTATAACGTGGTAGTGGTGAATCGCGATTGTAAAATGCATTTTGTAAAATGCATTCTTTAAGGCTCATTCATTTGTTTACTTTAAATGTTTTATTCTGTTTCTCGTGCTTCACTTGTATACACAAAGCCATGTCCCTTTCTCGTTACTTTGTTTGTTTTTGCATCTGCGAATCTACGCTCAATTGGATATTTCTTTTTGTTTGTCTTGAGACTGGACCAGAGGGAGCGTTGTTTGTCAATCGTCTTATGACTGAATAAAACCACCAATACCAAACCAATCTCACTCGTCTGTGTAAGACGTTGCTTTCGAATAAAGTCTAGAATACAGCCCACACCGACTTATTTGTCCATTCACCCTTCCAGGTGCAAAGAATTGGTTAAGTCGAATGAATTTGTGTCGTCTCAGCATGTGGTGGTCTAATGCACCATCTAGTGGATTGTATGACGCAAAACGGGCTGGGCCAAGTCAACAGATGCTGGGAATAAAATGGGGTGCACTTTTAAGTTCAGTTAGTTAGCCAGTAAGTTCTTTCGGCAACGTCCTTATTGTCTTTACTGATTATAGTTTCTCCTCCAACATATCCGTCTGCAAAAATGTTCTGTGTCATTTGAGAAAAATGTCTATAATGTTGAAAAGTTCAGTAAAGCCTGCTTATTAATAAGCCGGATGAATTAGCTCTTGTTGTAGAACAGGTGTGTCAAACTCATTTTAGGTAGGGGGCCACATACTTGCTTGGGCGTGAATTACCGTAAATATTGTAATGTTCAGTCATCAAATCTGATATGTAGAGTGAACATTTAACATTTAGATTTACATTTAACATTTACATTTAGATTTACATTTAACATTTATATATAACATAACATTTAGATTTAGATTTAACATTTAACATTTAGATTTACATTTAACATTTAGATTATTTAACAACTTTGTGTTACTGCCAAACATTATCCTAAAGTTATTGCATGAATTTACATGAATTTCTCTCTAAATGTTTGAAAAAGTGACATATGAATATTGTCGTGCTTTTTTGTTCATATGATAATGCTAAATGTAGCAAAACTGCGCAGGATTTTAGAACGTGCAACATTTAATTCTATTTTCTGTTGTGTTTTCCTATTTGTCGTTGTGCGTTCCTATTTGCCGTTGTGTTTTGCACTTCGGGGCCACCGTAAGAGAGCCTTCACATCTTCCGCCGCAAACTAAAGACACACCTCTTCAGACTCTACCTTGACTAAAAGACTAACAAATTGTAGCACCTAAATTGTACTTGTAATGCCACTTATCTATAGCAAATTGTAAATTGGCCTATTTGATGGAATTGCACTTTCTTGTTTCTTGTTCTTCTGAGTTTGTATCCCTGGTTGAATAGACTTATTGTAACTTTGGATAAAATCATTAGCTAAATGACATGTAATGTAATGTAATGTAATGACCTGTTCGATTATCAAATCCATATTTATTTCATTCATTTAGTTATTTATTCATACATTTATTTATTAATCTATACATGTATTTATTTATTCCTGTATTTATTTATACATGTATTCATTTATTTACACATTTATTTATTCCTGTATTTATGTATACATTTATTCATTTATTTATTCATACTTAAGCCATGTTTTGTCCTCTATAGCTGCTGCAGGATAAACCCTCTCAGCTGGACGCCCCCGACTTCAGCTGCAGTGGATCACTGACTTCCTGTCTGACAAGAAGCAGCACGTGAAGCTGGGGAAACATGTCTCAGCCTCTCGGACCATCAGCAACGGTTCCCCCCAAGGCTGCGTTCTATCCCCTCTGCTCTTCTCCCTGTACACCAGGGGTCTCAAACTCGCGGCCCGCGGGCCAATTGCGGCCCTCAGGACGATATTTTGTGGCCCCATCCTTAATATGAAAGTGTAATGTTAGTGCGGCCCGCAAGTTTTATACTGTAACCCCACTGTCAGCTGCTGTGTGGGACATGTTATGATATTCTGGTTTCCTACTGTGTGCTTGTCCAGTGAACGTGGCATGCATGTGACTGACATGGGGTCACATGACCTTAGGTCTCCCCCGCTGAGTTAAAGGAGGACTAGTGTTGCAGTCTCATTCGGACCGAGTGTTAAGTTGTGTTATTGTCGACCATGCCGTTCGGACGCTAGTCTGGCCCGCGTTCGGTTGAAGTGGGCTGCATCTGGCCCGCAGCTGATTTGAGTTTGAGACCCCTGCTGTACACCAACAGCTGCTCCTTCAGCCATCAGTCCGTCAAGCTCCTGAAGTTTGTGGATGACACCACCCTCATTGGACTGATCTCTGGCGGGGATGGGAGTCTGACCATCTGGTGACCATTTTGGTACTTTATTTTTAACTTTTCAAACTTTTTATTTTTAACTTTTATTTTTAATTGAAATTCCTATTGCATGTTGTTCTTGCACTATGTTGCCTTATCTGTCTTGTTGTTCATTGGCTTGTTGGATGTTATGCAATGTTCCTGATTCCTGATTTAATGAAGTTGCACCATGCAGAGGCTGGGGGCGCTGTGGTGCGCACGGCGCTGTGTTGGAGCCAGTCGGACCCTCTCACCGTCGTTGGCAGTAAGCTGACAGTTGCCTAGTGACGAAACTATCGACCGCTTCTGATTTCCTACGTTTTCAAAATCTCAATGCTGGCATTGTGAGCTAATTAACTCTTAGTGCGAAATTTTCCCAAACGGATTTCAATTGGTTATCTCGTCTTTTCGTCTAGAGTATGGGACGAAATAAAACTGTTATCGTTGCCGGAAAAGTCGTGTAGCCTTATGAAGCGTTTTGAACAATGATGAATAATTATATTTTCATCAGGGTCGTTGGTAAAGGGAGCTATGGCGAAGTGAACTTGGTGAAACACAAAACTGACCGAAAACAGGTGAGGTACAAAACGTCTCTGGCATTTAATACAGCGAATGGTGGTTCAAAACAACGTCACGTCCAGCTAAGTTTCAACTAGCTTATAGCTAAAGTATGCTAAAATCTCATAGTCAGCGTCACGATCTTTTACATTATGTTTGAGCTTTATGGAACACACTCTATAAGGTTAATACCTCCAGTGCTCTGGGAGAGATGACGCTGCAAAGGCATACGTTATATTCAAGGTAATAACATCAAATTTGACAGTTTATTGTTTCCAGTCCGCAGTGACCCCCATGAGACATAGAAGGGGTTGAACGCACAAGGACAATGGTTTTACCCATTTAACCACAAAAAACTGCAGCTGATCTATGACTGGTATCACCCTGCTGGAAAGGAAGTCTTCTAGTTTGGTCTTAAGATGTAAAACAACAAAGTCTAATTCATGTGAGCTGCCATGTTTAGTATTTAGTAAACTAAAACTGTGTTCTACTATTGTATGTTTGGAAATGCTTAATTTCAAGCGTTTTAGTTTCTGATTTATGTTTATATTTTGTGTTTATTTTCACAGAACTGAAATGACAAATACTGATTGAGAGTGACTCCATGTTTTCCATTTTTTCCCCAGTATGTTATTAAAAAGCTGAATTTAACCACCTCCTCCAAGCGAGAACGGCGTTCTGCAGAGCAGGAGGCCCAGCTTCTGTCTCAGCTTCGCCACCCTAACATTGTGACATACAGGGAGTCTTGGGAAGGAGATGACTGCCAGCTATACATTGTGATGGGTTTCTGTGAAGGCGGTGACCTATATCATCGTCTCAAACAGCAAAAGGGCGAACTCTTACCTGAGAGGCAGGTGGTTGAGTGGTTCGTCCAGATAGCCATGGCACTACAGGTATTGTTTGAAACTTGAAAGTGAACACTATGCTAGGTAACACATAATTTATCTTCTTTATACAAGTTTGGGAGATCTTGGATTTTGCCTTGCAGTACCTGCATGAGAGGAACATTCTTCACCGAGACCTTAAAACACAGAACATCTTTCTGACAAAGACTAATATTATCAAAGTTGGGGACCTTGGCATTGCACGAGTTTTGGAGAACCAGAATGATATGGCCAGCACGCTCATTGGGACCCCTTACTACATGAGTCCGGAGCTCTTCTCTAATAAACCCTACAACCACAAGGTAATATGGTTGTTTGCTCATACACTGCATAGTTTATTTAAGACTGGTCATAGTAAATGCTTTATAAATCAATGTTATTTGTTTCTAGTCAGATGTATGGGCCCTGGGCTGCTGTGTGTATGAAATGTCCACACTGAAACATGCCTTCAATGCCAAGGACATGAACTCCCTGGTTTATCGTATTGTTGAAGGAAAGGTGGGTTTTATCTTTCTTTTACATACATTTTATTAGATATTCTGTACGGTCAAGTTTGAATGTTTTTGGTTTTAATACATTGTTATACTTTTCCAGATGACCGCTTTTTTACACAAAAGTATTTGATCTGAGGTTCTCATTTGTTTGTGGTTTCCTAAGAGTATCATAACAGATCCTGGACATTATTGCTAGCTCCGTGGACAAACTGGAGTTTGGAATAGTCTTATCCTTGTCCTGGGGAACTATAAATGAAAAACAGCATGCTGTTTTTCCAAATCTTGATTCTGAAAATGTAATTTGTTTCACAATGACAAAACTATTTCCCTGGTTTTGTCATCAGCTGCCACAGATGCCCAGTAGGTATGATCTACAGCTGGGAGAACTGATCAAGTGCATGCTGTGTAGGAGACCTGAAGACAGGCCTGATGTCAAACTTATCCTCAGGCAGCCCTACATCAAACAACAAATCGCTATGTTCCTAGAGGCCACTAAAGAGTAGGTAGCACTGACACCAGACTGCCTGGCTTTTATTTCTAACGTCTTTAAAGCAATATTTTGTACGCAAATTGTATTTATTTCTGTATACGCTTCAATTGGAACCATTACCAACTGACAGATATGAGTTTCTACCCCCTTTTTTCTGTTCCTTTCCCACAGAGAGCTTCAAGTCATATCTTCATTTATATGTTTGTTTGATTTGGTTCTTTACAGAAAAACTGCCAAGTCAAGAAAGAAAGCTGTTGGTGGCAGTGGTGATTGTAGGGCCACCAGTGCACCATCTGTGGTGTCTTCATTGCCAAAACCTGAGAGAGGTCCCCAGCTTGAACCTCTGTCTAGGGGGAAATGTGTGAGTGACTATAGAATAGTACAGCTGGTTTAACACTGGTAACTATTTTTTTTTCTCCACATGTTTGTGTATTAACCTTCAAGTAGTGAGATGCCCATTGTCCAGCCTGTTCACCTCGATCTTCTTCACTTCTGATGTCAGCCTGTGAAGCGTGACCATGTTTTTTCACTTAATCTTCAGAAAGAAGATAAAACACATGAACATAAAGTTTGGGACGGCTTCAAAGACGACACCCCGGTCCAAACGCCACAGCCACCCAAATCATCCTCAGCTGATGCGCTGAAAGCCAGCATCGCATCCCTGACAACCATCAGCAACATTAATGTCCAACTGCAAGAGGAGAAGGACCCCATGAAGGGACAGGTGCAGGAGTCCCAGTCAGTTGTGTTGCACCAACATGTAGGTCATGAGCCTATGACTCACACCGTGTACAAAGAAAGCAGGGGGAGAAGAAAACCTGATACCTCTCTACCTCCTTCCCCCGTCAAGCACCCTTTGAAGTCAGTATCAGGTGTTGGCAGATGGGGAGCAGATGAGAGGAGGGAGTCCAATGGGTTGTTAGACATTAATCCGCAGGCCACGGCAAGCCCTGGGGATACTTTTTCCCTCGATGGGGAGAAACCGATGTCAGATGTTGGTGGTAAGGGCGATACCATGGAGTTACTTAAAGAGGCTGACATGCAGAACCCAAAGCTGGGAGTTGGGAGCGAGTTGGCATTTTTCAACGTTGAGAGGAGATCCGCACACAAATCCAACGTAGATCATATTGAAATGGTTGTGGAAGTAAATATGGAAAGTGACACTGTTACTCTTCTCAAGGGAGCTCTGACACAACACCGTACCTCAGACATCCAAGTAAGTGCTCTTACTAATTGTGCTGAGTTTCTGTGTGGTTTTTTTACGTGTAAATTTTTTTTTTTAGGATAGCCTAGAATCTACTGAAAAGCTGTTACAGCCGTTACTGCCAACACCGGTGAGCAGCAAAGTTCTTGTACACATTGGAGGCCAAATTAGGGCCGTACGCAGGCCGTGTCACACTGGAATGGTTTGCGTGTATTGTGCAACGTTTTTTGCTGATATGTATATTTGTTTCTGCTCCTAGCCTGTTCGAGAGGAATTGCCCTCACCGACCACTAAGGGTCCAAACACTCCATACCAACCTCCTCCGTTCTCATCAGCCCCATGTATGTCACAGCAGCACAGAGGGAGGGACATCCGACAGCCACAGGGGGATCAAGACAAGGTGAACACAGATACATTAGCTAATGCAACTTTGGACCTTGAAATGCAAGTTGGGGTCTTAATTGAAATATACATTAATTTATATGTTTCAATCTATCATTTAGGCGAGTGCCTCATGGGTTAACAGGGGGAATCTGAGAGAAAGAAGGCTTTACTCTTCTAGAAAGTGCTTCTGCCTTTTGCTCAACTATTGTCAAGGCTCCTGTTTTCCAATTGCATTTGTGTATGGACACTCACAATTTAGGGTTAGGGTTAGTTCAAGTCAAGATATGATTGTTGCAAATGTCTGTTAAAATTATTCAATTATTATTGAAAACAAACGTTACAAAAGTAAGACTTAAAATATAACAATGAATAGTTTCAGTAGATTGAATTATTCTTATTTATTTTATCGTTCTGTATGTTTTATTGTAGTCCAAGGTGACTGCTCCCAGACCTTTACCGCCCCCTCCGGTTGAAAGCGTAGCCATGGACGGCAGGAAGAGGAGCAGGAAGGGCACGGGGGGCAAGAAAGCCAGTGCAGCTGTAACCTCCACATCAGTTAGCTCCTCTAAGGAGCTCCTACCACCGCCACAGGTAAGTGTGCTCATCCACCTGCTAACTGTACACAGCCTCCCCATATTTCTGAATATCCATTCTGCCTGAAGCATGTAAGAACCGTTATCTAGTTCTGTCATTGCAAATTTGAGGCCATAGTTTGGACGGAAAGATATTATATGAATATTAAACATGGTTTCTCCTCAAGTTCTTTTATATGCTAATGACTTTGAAATATGTGCCTATTGTAGCTGAAAACAGCAGGTACAGCCTATTAATCACAGAAAATATGGATCCATTTTATTTTCAGGATCGTCCTCTGTCTGCCAGAGAGAGGAGAAGACTGAGGCAATCCGTGGAGATTGCCAGCCAACCAGGTACTTTCTATCTTTTCTTAACCGAAGCCTGAAATCTATAACTGGAAGCATCTCAAAAACCAACAACGGTCAGCTTAAAGCTATAGGAGGCTTGAATACACCAAGCTTTCACATCTTCACATCTTCACATAGACATACAGTTAACCCCAGTGGGGGAACAAGCATACATGGGAATGTTTTAGATTTAATATTTCATTACATAACACAATCCTGAATCTATAAAAAGAAGAACATACGTTTGTTTCCTTTCTTGATTACTTTTTTTCTCTTTCCACAGGTGTTAGTGTTATAAGAAGGGCATCCTATGATGTCTCTTCCACCAAGGATGAGCACTGCAATGCTTCGGTTGCCAGATCTGTTTCAGCATCCATCTCTGGGGCCAGCTCTAAGGTACTGACAACCCATCACTGAAGCACTCAATTCTACATACGAAGGAAACGCCACTTAATAAAAGTCTTTATGGTCGACAAAAAAAGCTGGATGGGCCCCCTTAAGTCTAATCTGATCATTTTATGGTTAATTTTAAAATGATGTCTGTTTCAAAATGATGGTCACAACAGTGGGATGTGTTTCATTGAAGGAGGATAAATTGCCGGATCAAAGGTCAGATGAAGATGAATGCAGCTCATCCACAAGTTCCACAGAACGTTCAGAAGGAGACTGCAAGGAAAGGTGAACAACGACACCAGAGAGAATAACACACACCTCAACCTGAATGTAGTCACCGTACTGATTTATATTTCTATCAGCTTCGGAAAGTCTGTACGGACATATTTACTTTTTTCTTTCTTGAGAAAACATGCTGTGTATTCCATGGTTTATGCAGGAAGACTGAATCGAGAGATATACAAGATTTAGTCCACATGATGACCCAGACGTTGAACATGGATATTGGAGACTGTGTGGGCGAGGTGGACAAAGACAGATTTGGTTCTACTGCTGTACCAGAGTTTAAACTGAACAGAAAGTATAGGGATACCCTGGTGCTTCATGGGAAGGCTCGAGGGGAAGCAGAGAACTTGTCACTGCGTGAAGCACCAATCTGTGAGATACTTTAAAATATTATCATCAGTTGACCATTCTGGAGCCTTCTTGTGTTTAACAAACTTTACTCTCAAAAAGGCTCCACCTCTGGTCCAGCCAAGATCAGGAGAGCCATAGAACACTTAAGGACAGATGTGGTGAAGGGTCTGGGGGTCAAGCTGCTGGACCGAGTTTTGGAAATCATGGAGGTGGAGGATGACACCAAACGAGAAGTAAGCTTTTACAGAAGTTAATCACATTACACCGAATGAGTGGAATAAGCACTCCTTAGCATAACATTATAAGAAGCAATTTTATATACTAACCAGATGAAACTTTATAATTAATTTTCCATGCACAATATAATGAAGTGACGTTCAAACCCTCTGTAGAACTCAATTAACCTGCATGACTTCCTTTTCCCTGCAGCTGTGCCTTCGTGACCAGATGGGAGATGAGAAGTACCAAGCTTACGCTGTGATGGTGAGGCAGCTGAAATTCTTTGAAGATATTTCCGTCAACGTTTAGTGAAAATTCTGCATAGGCGTTTGCATTTCTATGACACAAATTGTTAGAATAGGCAAGCATTGTGAAAGATCTCCAAAGGTAACTGGAAGAAATTTGACAGTTTAAGTATAAATAAATGCTTTGACAAAAGGACATTATTGTGAATGAAAATTAGTTTCCTGTCAAAAAAACATTGCTTCTCTGCCATAGAGCAGCTGCTCTTATGCAAACAATCTTATGTAAATGAGAACAGAATGTATTCTTACTGTAGTTTTCAGGATTTCTATGCAAAGATTGGAGTCATGTTAAAACTCTTTAGTGGGTACTTGTGATTTATAAGGCAAGCTGGAAATGCTGTGTCTTTAAAGATACAAGATTACTTCTGATGTATTGTATTCACTTAAACAATAATGTGATGCAGATGTATTGTAGATATTGACGTATTTTGTAATTAATCAAATGTTTTGTTCACAACCTTTTTCCATAATGAAGATAATAAAATGTTTCCTTGAGATTGACAATAAAACTGCTTCGTACACTAGCGTATGCAATAAATCCTACAAAAAAATTCTAAATAAAAAAATCAAACATCCTATTTATAAAACAGAATATCAGATGTTTATTATTTGGACACAAGTAATTATCAAAGACTGACTTTTATTTCCCAACTGTGGCAAAAGGATGTATTATCATGATCTAACAACAGCCAGACAGGGACCAATGAGTTATTTATGTTTCTTCTTCTTGAGGGTCTCCTGAGGTTTTTGGGTGGGCTCCGGGTTGATCTCTGGTATAATTGGCTGCCAGGAAAGAGGATTCTTTCTGTACATGGGCCATGGAGGCAGCGTCAACTACATTACCGGACAGAAAAAGAGATATTAAAACATGTTGACTGGTAATGCCTTGCAATAATAACATTAAATGGCGCACAACAAGAAGACAAGAAACGCCAAGGGCAACTATGGTGTTGCCCAAGACAGTAAACAGACCCATGCACAATAGAAGAAAGGGAGTACAACTTGGCTATCTATCGATCATTCCCTCGAAACAACATCAAAATGCTAAAAAGAAAAAAAATCGAACTCACCACACAAGACACAACAAAGCCAGCCAAGACAATATACACCGTCCACCCAAACTGTTCAATGACCAGACCATACACGAAACCAATCACCTGGAAAGAGATCAGAAAAATTATCAGTTAACCTGACAAACAGGTAACAACTCATTGACGTTCTAGTGCGATGCTTTTCAAGTGCATGGTTAGTTACCGCTGAGATGAGTATTACTCCTTGGAAGATCTGTTCAGCCAGTTTCTGGCCTTTATAATCCTGCAACAGAAGGAAGAAACATTATTTTGGCAAAATTAACAAAATCGGCGTTCGGAGGGTACAGCTGTGCAATGCAAATACCTAGTGAAACTTGGCCTTCGCCCTCAAGCTTTAATAGCCTTTGCAATAACCTTGGGAACAGGTTAAATGTTAAAATAATCGAAATTAATTTAACGGCTAAAGTCAACGTCCCCAAAACAAAATTACGGTGACGTTATTGCGTTGACAATTATAGTCATAAATGCGACCAAATCCACCAACAACAGGTTAACATTGTGTTCGATGTTAAAACTTAATAGATTACAATTATTGTGCGGTTGGTTAACTTCTAGCTTTGGAGGACACGCTAAAGTAGCAGCTGTTACCGATATAACGTTAACCACTGCACAGGTTAGCTACCGATAGCATAGATGAGTAGCTGCCATAACTAACGTTGAATAGCTACCAAACACACACGCTAGTAATCTCTTACCATGTGCGAGGGAATGGACTTGAATACGGACAGCATCTTTCTTGTTTAGAGTGAACTAGCAAATCCGAAGAAATGTTTATTCAGACGCTTGCAGGTTGGTTTGCTACTAAAGCAGATTGATTTCCGGTTTCAACAAAAGATACGTCGTGTTGTGAAGGACCCCAACGTTTATTCTGGCTTAAATGACTGCGCGTCAATATATTTAGTGTCTACAAGCCATCATTCTATATAAAGCATTAGCCGTGTTTAACACTTACCTGCGGGGATTACATTTTATGTACATACCTAATCCTAAATTATCCAATCTAGTATGTACTGGAAAAAGCAAGCAGACGTGACGTTAAAACAGGCAACGGCATGGGCATCTATTGCTAACGTTACGTGCGTTTTTGCTGGCGGAGAGCGTTTAACTTGTTGATGTTGAGTTGGCAGTACGGCTTCACCGTAAACTACCATTCCTGTCCTATCCGACACCTTTTAATAGAGTATTTCACCCGCGGCGTATGTATTTTTAATTTATGCATCTGAACTAATTTGCTGATGGTACACGCAATCCGGGTTGATCTTGCTCCCCACTAACCAGCCAGCTGATAACGTTACATTACATTTTAGTCTTCGCTCAGATCAACTTTTTTGACGTATTTTTTGTTGTTTTGTTGTTTTATCAGACGTGCTGGAGGAACTGGTGAGGCCGGTGTCATGACACTGAGGAAAGGTGAGTTTGTCTCTAGAAGGCATGTCTGTTCTCTTGTCTAGATCGTGCAATGAGAATTTAATAGAGTAGTCAAAACTGGGAGACATACGGTGGCTCTGAAGTGCAAAGCACAACGGCAAATAGGAAAACACAACAAAATTAAATTCTTACGGAAAGGGTAGGGCCTTATAGCAGAGGACGGACCCTTCTGATTGGACAGACGGACTTTCTGTATTTTAACACGAAATGATACAGGGCTCTCAAGACTGCGGTCATGTGGACCGCATTTCAAAATGAAATGTGCCTCTATTTAAGATGTTACGGTAAAAGGGCTTACAGCCTTAAAGGCATTAATCGCCTATTTGTAAAGTGTTTTTGAACTTTGAACTGTCTTTAAACCATTTCCATGAACTATTACTGTATAGATTTTGAGAAAAGTAAAGATGAAATCAGTTAAAATGACATGATATTCGTCTTTTCTCAATATTTGAACTGTCTTTAAACCAGATCCAAAACTGGTAACACTCTGCTTTCACTTGATCCCAGTTCACGTTGACCTCCTCTATGCTTGTGTACATTTCCATGAAATATTACAGTATAGATTTTGAGAAAAGTAAAGATGAAATCAGTAATAATGCCATGATATTCGTCTTTTCTCAATCTTTGAACTGTCTTTAAACCAGATCTACACTCGTAGGACACTTTTAAGACTCTCGTAAAACAGCCATCTCTCCGTAACTTTCTGCAGCGGCTCTCCTGCTGCGCTCACTTCTACCCCTCATCACAGGCTCTCCCGCCACTGATTTCTTGATTGCCATAACATAGGGTGACCAGACGTACTCTTTTCCCCGGACATGTCCTCTGACTGTAGAGAGAATAGTCATTGGTCGACCGATCTCAATGTTGCCAGATACACGATAATTATCCTACAAATACGACCATTTTGAGCCTTTGGTACGATACTTCACCATTTCCAATCTGGCGACGAAGTGTCCCCTTTTTCACAAACTCAAATCTGGTCACCCTATATAATATCTAGATAGCGGCATTTCTCAGCTTTCATAATCAAATTGTGCAAATAGTTAGGGAGTCACGTTTTTGAATCCTCCATGTCACTTTCCGTCGCTCACGAAAGGCTTCGGATTAAGAGGGTTAAAAGACAGACAGTCCGTCTGTCCAATCAGAAGGGTCCGTCCTCTGCTATAAGGCCCTACCCTTTCCGTAAGAAGTTAATGTCGTTGTGTTTTCCTATTTGCCGTTGTGCTTTCTTATTTGTCGTTGTGTTTTGCACTTCAGAGCCACCGTAGAGACACTCAACAACCCTCTTCAGCAAATCTGTCACAGTTCAGACAACGTTGCCCTGTGTCATCCAGCTATAATTGAGATAATCTCTGTACTGTTTCTTCCAGTAAACGTGGTCATTATTTTGCTGCTGGCTGTTGCCTTTCTGATCATAGTTCAACGAAATCTCCTCAACCTCAGTGACATTTTACACATGGAAAACCCAGGTATGTTTCTCCTTATCTTCTGTACCTGCTTCTCAGAATATATGAAGGTTTTTTTGTTGCTTTTATCCCATCACACCAAATTCACTGTATCAAAATGAAACACGATATAATTTGTTAAATCCTATATATTTCCTCATTCAGTTGCTGGGAAGAGTCTTCCCTTTGAATCCGAGTTGTCTCCGGATCTCGGGCTGGAGTCTGTGAGGAAAGGAGAGGAGATCTCTGTCCTCATCACTGCTGTCGAAGAAAGACTTGGAGCTGTGGTTGCTGCCATGAACAGCGTCTATCAGAACAGCAAAGCCAATGTTGTCTTCACCATAGTGACCCTGAATGACACGGTGGAGCACCTCAAGTAATGACAAGACAATGGAGCTTCTTTTTCTCCTCATGCAAATTAAAGTAACAGTTGTCAGACATAACCTCATCTTCTTGTTTATACCAACAGTGTGTGGCTTAGTAAGACACAGCTAAACAATGTCAAATATAATATCGTTATCTTCAAACCTGAGCTCCTCAGTGGGAAGATGTCCAAAGATTCCCCAATGCTGCAAGATGCCCAACCTGTGAGACAAAAAAAAAATTAATCACAGTGATTTTTGAAATATTCATGTTTCTGTTTACAAATGTTGGTCTCTGGCTAAATAATGGTCTTTTTTTCAGCTGACTTTTGCCAGGTTTTACCTACCTGTATACCTACCCAAAGCAGAGAAAGCTATTTATTTGGATGACGATGTTATTGTACAAGGTAAGTCACCACCATAAAGAAAACGCATAAACTAATTGTAAGAGAATAGGTTCTCTGGAAGGGGATTTCCCGAATGGACTTCGCCTGTTCTGTTCTGTTCACAGGGAACATTCAGGAGCTTTATGAAACTAACCTCAAACCAGGACACGCAGCAGCCTTTTCTGACGACTGTGATTCCGCATCTGTTAAGGGCATCATTCGAGGTGCCGGGAATCCGGTGCGCCATCTCTTCCATGAGTTATGGAAAATATTCATGAGGTGGAATGTTTTCATGCAAATAAGGTGATATTTGAATAAATAATGCATCCATTCTTCAATAGAACAACTATTTAGGTTTCCTGGACTTCAAAAAGGATGCAATCAAGCAGCTGGGGATGAAGGCCAACACGTGTTCCTTCAACCCTGGGGTCATAATCGCCAACCTGACAGAGTGGAGGAACCAGAACATAACCCTGCAGCTGGAGCACTGGATGGAACTTAACTCACGGTAGGTCATCTTCAAAGAACGTTAATATGAGGCGAGGGGAATCTTTTGTTGGAGGTAACCAGAATTTGTTGTTTTCCTTCAGGGAGGATCTATACAGCAAGACACTAGCAGAGAGTATCATCACCCCTCCACTCCTCATTGTTTTCTACAAACGCCACTCCGCCATTGATCCGATGTGGCACGTCAGGCATCTTGGCAAGTGGTGATTAAAGGGAAACAAAAACACATTTTATTTTTAGATACGGATAGCACTGATTTTTGTTACCATGAAAGTGATGCTTCCACATACCATGGTATCCTCATTAATGGCCATACATGTATAACATTATTTTTTTAGAAGCTTTTATTGCGTTTTAAAGGAAATTGTCCAATATATTGACGCATAATTGGGAATTAATGTACCTTGCTAAATATATATTACACATTTTTTTAGACTTTTCCAGGTTTTTTTTAAAGCAATTTCCTGTTTTATAAGCATCTAGCCTGTTTAATTGCATTTTAAATTAATTTTATGTAAAGGATGCAAGTTTTCAGGTTAGAATATTTTAATATTGACTCAACAGTATGATCAATACTCGTGCCTTTTTTTTTTTCAGGCACGACGGGTGCTGGAAAGCGCTACTCCCCGCAGTTTGTGAAAGCTGCAAAACTCCTCCATTGGAATGGACACTACAAACCCTGGGGGAGAACATCCTCCTTTTCTAATGTGTGGGACAAGTGGTTCATTGCAGATCCCGTGGGAAAATTTAACCCTGTGCGAAAAAGCCCAGGGGACCACTAGACTGAAAAACGGGTTTCAGCAACTTTTCAAGGGGCTTCACTTTGACCTTGTCCCGGCAAGACCACGCCTCGCGAAATCTCAGGATGTAAGTAAAGCCTTTTCACCTGCAAGTTCTTAAATCATATATATTTGTATACTCGTGTACTCTCATTCCCTTGAACAAACCTTAATTCTATAACCAGCACATTAGTATTTCACCCACACTTCTCAATGACCTGTTTAGAGCAGAGTGCCTCATTTCGTCATCCTGAACAGTAAGACTCTCATTTGAAGAGTATTCTCATGTATACATGAATCCTAGTCCACATAAATTAGGTACCACGTGACAGTACATAATTCACTTATTTTGCATACTGGAGGACATTAGTTACCTTAGCTGTAATGATATACGTACTCACCGGCCACTTTATTAGGGACACATGCTCAAATGCTTGTTAACACGAATTGCCAATCACATGGCGTGTAGACGTGGTCAAGACAACTTGAAGTTTAAATCGAGCATCAGAATGGGGATGTAAGTGACTGATAGTGGCATGGTTTTTGGTGCCAGACCCACTAGTCTTGAGTGTCACAAACTGCTGATCTACTGTGATTTTCTCCTCATAACATCACTAGGGTTTACAGAGAAGGGTTCAAAAAAAATATCCAGTGAGCGGCAGTTGTGTGAATAAAAATGCCCCACTGATTTGAGGTCAGATAAGAATGGGCAGACTAATTTGAAATTATAGTGTAACGCAAGTTCCCGATCTCATGCTATTTTGTAGGTCGATCTCCTTATAAAGGCAACAGTACCTCAAATAACCACTTGCATCCCTGAATGCACAACACTTGATCTGAACCTTTGAAGAAATTGGACAATAGAAGTTTGGGGAAAATGTGCTGTGATATTCAGATGGTAGGGTCAGTTTGGATCCACAAGATAGAATAATGCACCATGTCATAAAGCTCGTATCGTCTCGAACAGTTTGTGAATGACTGAGTTCGCTGTACTCCAATGGCCTCCGCGAGCACCAGATCTCAATCCACTGTGGGCTGTGGTAAACAGCAAATTTGCAGCCGACTGATCTGAAGCAACTGCATGATCCTATGTCAGTATGGACCAAAATCTTGTGAATGTTTCCAACACCCTTATGAAGGAATGCCACAAAGAATTAACTGAAGGCAAAACCTTTTACTACCATGGTGTACCTAATAAAGTGGCTGAGTATAATGATAATAGTCCAATATTAGCCACAAAGGTACTTTCATTAATTCCTGTGGTTTTACTTGATTACATGTTTTACAGTTGTCTATTTAACGCAATTGTACATATAGATGAATGATTTTTTCCTCCTGGAATGACATTCGGCAAGCTAGTAATGGTAAATTCTTAATGTTCACTGGTCTATAATTGCCGTAAACCAACACTACAGTGCTGTACTACCTCATGCTGAACTTTGATTTCTTTCAAGCCAACTGACATCTCTGCAGAAAGTCATGTTTGTACATTGTTCTCATGCTTTATAGCCCTTCAGTTAGGATTTTATACATTCAGAACTTTCTATTGCATATCAAATAAAAACGAAGATTTCTCCAGACTTCCGCTTTGGGTGTAAAATATTTAGCGGCAACCTGCAAAGAAAATGCAGTTTAGGTTTGAAGAGCATGAGACTGCTGGCGTGTAACTTCGTTTTGGAAAAGATCTAGAATTAACACAGTATGGCGGCGTAGAGGGTTTATTACATGTATAGTACATCTATATATACACAGTAAAGAAAATTACAAATTACCTTGACATTTCAAACTGGCGATTATTCACCAACAACATCTGGAATAAGAAGTTGCTGGAGATTTACATGATGTTCATTGTCTGGGCAAGAACAAAATCTACTGTAAACCTTTCAATCAAGTTAACTGAAAAATGTTATGGATAAAAGGTCGGTCCTTGTCAGGAAACTGTCCCATTGTCTTTCAGATTCAAAGTTTAAAGGCAGGGCACAAATGCCAACGACTACCATGACACCATACAACGCCCTTTAAACTGATTCTGAAAATCAACTTCCCATCACGAGCTGCCCAAAGGCTGACACACCCAGGTCTGAGTGTTCTCCAGACAAAGAAAGCAGAGCTCAATTGAAATCTGTGTTGAAGTCATAGGAGTCATCGGCAGAGAGACCCATGTCAATGGGGACAGCCTGGAAGGGCACACGGGCTGGTGGTTCTGAAAGACAAGTAGGTGTAAAAAAAATAAGCCTAGAGAATGAGGTTCTACAGAATGATGTATATATTTTTTTAAACCAAACTTACTCTGTGCCTTTTCTGGTTCTTCGGTGTTAATCGCCTCCCCAGTGCTTTGTACAGGCTGCAAGAGAAGATGTTTAACTATTCAATCGTCTGTAAGATGCCAAAATTTGAAGGAAAAAGGGCACAGCCAGCAGGATCAGAGTTGGATTAGAAGTCTTCATTTAGAAATCGAGACTTGATTTTTTGTCCTCATTTCCCTTCGACCAGACTACATTATTTGAATCTGGTTGAACAAAAACTATTACCTTCTGATTCTGCTCTACTACTCTTTCTGTAGCACCAGGTTTTTCTTCAGGTGAATTGATGACATTCAGCAGACCTGCTGTTGGGCCTTTAGAGATGAAGCCTATACTGCAGGCTTGGCTTGGGAATTTAACACCTGAAAAGCAAACATTGTTTAACATTGAGTCTAAAAAAGGGCCATTAGGGTCTCCAAGAGGCAATGTTGCTCTTATGCAAAGGAAAACCATAGGCAGCGGACGGTCCAGTGCAGTTTTAAAAGATACGTTTACTGTAGGAATCAAATTATCACAGGAAACAAATTAAACAGCCAACATTACCTTTTAGAGTTTCCTCGTTGCCAGTCTTCAAAATGTTTAGATCCCAGCCGTTCTGCATTTCTGTGACAACAGCATCAGACATGTAGGCAGGGAGCCTGGGGTTCTCCGGTACCTTACAGTGGTAACTTATCTTCGCTCTGATGGGACACAGTATTTTGTGAAATCAATGAATATGAAAGCATGACTTTGTTGATTAATATAAATAATGTGGCTATATTGGCATAGTGTTGTGATCAGCGTTGGATTAGAAGTCTTCATTAATAGATCTAGACTTGTGTTTTGTCCTCATTTCCACACATGCTGCCACCCCTTTACCTCCATGAAAACCCTCACCCTGTCAAGTCAGCTAGGAAAGCTGTGGCGGCCTGCACCGTGTTAGGGACTCCACCCTTCTGCAGATATCCACGCTTTTTGGCAAAAAACATCAAAAACTCCAGAGAGTTTCTGAAGTCTGGGACATTATACTGCAGTATGATCTGAAACCATGAGACCAGACAACCTGGAATTTGTTAAAAAATCACTTCAAACTTACATGGAAAAAATAAAACTATCCAAACTTCACAATCCTCTGGTGCGATGGGAACTCCCGTTACCTGGCTGTGGTCACACTGTTTGAGCAGAGTTCTAACTGCCTCCAGCACAGTCTCTTGGCCCTGCTCCACCTGCAGGCTCCTCAGAGCCAAGGAGGCTGGTGCGTTCGATGGCGACGCCACGACTCCTGGGCTGTCGATTAGCGTCACGCTCTTTAAGATGTGCACCTCCTGCATGGATCTGAGGGGTGGTAAATGGTAACATTTGACTATTGCGATCTGACTTTTAAAAAAGCACATTAATATGCACCGATAAAAGTCTACAATTTGGTTTTCATGCTTATTCACCACTCACTTTGTGATGCCTCTCCTGACGCCGACATTGCACTCAAGGGTTCCCTTCATACTGTTGATGAGACTACTTTTCCCCACATTAGGAAAACCTGAGGGGAAAAAAAAGGGAAGCATTCAGATGAAGCACTTTATTTTAAAGAACAAGATAAAATTTCAAACAAAATTCTGTTTTGTGAATAAAGCTTTAATGCTCACCAACTACGCCCACTTTGAGTGACGCTTCAGTCGCTTTGTTAGCAGCAAAACTTGTAAGGAGCTCAGTGAGACAACCATTTCCAAAACAGGCTGCTGCTCTGGATCGGTCCAGGACTTCATTGGAGGCCACAATCCTTCTCTTTCTTGCTTGCTGTTAGAGAAGTTAACCAGACAAGTTCACAAATGTGGAAAGTCTGTTTCTGAAAAATATTTTTGCTTTGTTAACAAACACTACAGACGAGCTCTGCTTGTGACAGAGCCCCTTTATTGAGTGGTTTGTGGGTTACTCTTGGAGGTTATAACCAGTTATAACAGCACAAGCTGCTCAACCTTCTCAGTCCTCCATATTATAACATTAGATTTTGGTTTGACCACCAATGTGTCCAATGCACTACCTACCACCGTTTTGTCCTTTATCTGTGTTGACGCTTTGAACGCCACAACTGGATACTCCAGCTGTAAGCACTGTATCCACTTCTCCACATTTTCCTGCGGTACCAGATCTACAACGCAGAATATGTAACATTGAATCCAGACTGGACCTTTTTTCCCATTCAAATCTACTCATTGTGGCATGTTTTTAAACATTAGTTAAAGTGCCAATGTTACCTATTTTGTTCAAAACGAAAAGCAGCTTTTTACTGCCTTCCCTCTGCAGCACAGCTTCCTCCAGCTGTGGACACCTGCACCCTAGTGGATCACGAGCATCGAGGACTTCTATTAATACATCAGAGGCATCAATTACCTGAAAAAGAGTAAGGGGAGATCAGGCTAAATACATTCCTTGCATGCTGTAAAACACTTGATTTGGACTGGGAAGTTCTACCTTATTTAATTCAGAGCAAAGGTATGGTTTTGAGCTCTTGTCTGGGACAGGAAGATTCTCTGCCTGGTTTTCAACCACATCCTATGAAAACAAAAGTCAATAAACAGCATTGTAATACAATGATAAAGCGTTGCTTTGGGGGGGTTGGCCTTTTACCTGGCGGGTCTTCTTGGCCTTGGGTTCTGTTGCTTTACTGAACACCTCCTTTTTCTTGGCTCGTGCCTCTTTTTTGGCTTGTTTCTTTTTCTCCGTTTCGTCATCAATCTGTGACAGAAAGAAAGAAAAATGAATTATTCACAGCACATGGACTCTCTGGAAACCCCGTCACGTTATCTTCAGGCGGAGATGACGGGTTCGGTGTGAAAGTGCTTCATTACACCACCACATGGAGCCAACCTGCAGCCTCCTGAGCTCCGCCTCGCGGAGCACCTCTTCTTTGAAGGGAGCGCTGCTGGGTACGCCGAGGTCCTTCTTCGGCCGTTTGCGCACTCCTTTCTTATTTGCCTCTTTTCTTAACTTTCGGACATGTTCCCGAACCTAAAACACACACGCAAATAAATACTCTGACATTAAAATCGACACGAGTCGACACGAATGTTACATTAGCAACGTTAGCAGTACATCGCAGGCCTCGTGCGCAATAAGCTGATCACGTTGATTTTTAAAGAAACGGTGATGAGTGAAACGTGGAGGGACACTTGCCTTTTTCTGTATTTTATAGCGTTTGGAGCACGAGACACGCTTACTTGCTTTCTTTAACTCTGAGGATAAAATATAAAACAGTTTAACGTGGTTTGAACAATATAACGTTATTAGCCAAAAAACGATATATTGCAGACTGTTCTTGATCGACACAGGGCGTGTATTCGCTCGATGCATTAAGTGGACAATAAAGTCAGAAATGTGGTTTCGAGAGGTCACGTCAGTGCTGACTTACTTGGTCGCTTCATCGTGGAACAGCGGATCGATATGACGAAGCTCTTCTCACACGTGGAGCGGTGCACGACTTTGACGGTGCGTCATTTCCCCCTTTGTTGGCGCTTTTTGTTTGTCCTTTGGACGTATGTGTCGCCTCCTGCCGGGCTGGAGTGTGTGAGTGAGTTATTGTTCTACTAGTTATACGACTGGGAATACTCAAGACATCATCAGACGGAAAGGGAAAAGCAATGGGCCAGAAAATGATTTATATAATATACAATGCAAAACAAAACGCCGGGATATTTTATTATTAAATAACAAATTGGTTATAGATAAACTCAACGTTTTAAAGTAATTTTAATAAAATAATGACTTTATGATAATTATTTATGATGTCAAATAGAGAAACATAGCACCTATAACTGCTAAACTATTTAACAAGATATTTAATCAACAAGAACTGGAACAGTATGTTATACGTGTGGTGACTATTACATGAATCTACTTTTCGACTTGGACAACGATGGAGGAGTTTACTTTTTAAGTTACGTACGTAAAATGTATGAGATGTATACAGTTGCTTTATCTAAAAAGGTGTAAGATTGTTTTTAATAAGTTGTGCCTCACAAACTCTCGGGGAACAATGTGGAAGGAGGAATACATAACTTGGTCACGTGACGGGGTCTAGCATCTTTTGGTCCATTTTGGATGATAGCAAGAGCACTCTGCAACCCACGAAAATGACCAAACTGCAGTTTTTAAACGTTTTTTTGACTGAGCGTCTCATGCTTGCTGCGCAGGAGATCTACAAATCCGTCGAGGACACGATTTTGGAGTACCAGGAGGAGATAGCGATCAGGGAGCGGGAGAACGACCATTTGAGACGCAGGCTGCGAGACGCTGGAATTGAGATATGGCCAGGTTAGCGATGCTGAAAGCTAACGGTGGAGTTGCACCCCTTTACGCCCTATCCGCCAACTCTTTGAGGGGGCAGTACGTAGTGAAATGGAAAAGCACTGCGTGCAAAAATAATGAAACAACACAACACAAACTATCAGAGCAATGTCCCCTCACTTCCAAACAGTTAACTTCAGCCGCTCGCGAGCTAGTTGACTTTAGCTGCTGCTGTTGTTGTAGCGGCTAGCGCGTTAGCAACCTTTGTTCGTTAGCCCACCAGCTAGTTTAGCCGGCTAGCCTAAACCCGGGGTTAGCATATAGCTACCGTTATGTCTGCAAAATAGTGTGCCCTCTTGATAGTAAGTAATCTATCAAGTTACAAGGTATTTAACTGGACAGGATAGATACACATGAACTCCAAACGGTTTCACACGAAGTTCCTGTCGTGTCAAAGTGTTTGTTTACTCCAATTTTAAAACTGCCTTCCCTCACGAGTAGACCTATGTTTGAAACTGCTGTAAATATTGCTAAAGCTGCCATTATAATATTACGGACACGATAAGTATTGCCCTCTTAATTAGAATACATGTGTAGATATGTATTACGTTATAACAAAAAACAGGGCGTGAATACTTTCGTTAGCCTCCACATAATGTATTATTGTCCATTATACATAATCATGCTGCTTTGCCCGGAATGTTTTGAAGCTTATTTATACACATTAAATTAGTATATTGCTCAAGGCATTATCCTTTTAGATGTATTTATTTGTTTCTAAATGGCTATAAGTTTTCTGACAAGATGGTGAGTTCCGCTATCTGCATTTTAGGTTTGAAAAAGTCTGGTAAAGGGGTGTTTTACCAAATAACACCATGTGGCTCTTCAAGGTCTCTTCTGTAAATGGTCTCCTCTATAGAAAAAATCCTGAAGCAGCAAGCTAGTTCACCTTTCCCTGGAGATATAAACAATCAGTAGTTGGTCGTGTAGTTCAACTAGCATTGCAAGGTACACTGTTATGTTTAGCAATGAAGTTGATGTATTTTCATCTGATCTCTTCTCATGTTGTGTTCACAGATCGTCCTTCCATGACACTGTTGGACGAAGAGGATGGCGAGCACCCACGGCGTGAGTGGAGTCCCAGCATGGGGCATGAAGAACGCATCCCTATTCAGATTAAGGATAAAAGAGATCTCCGGGCCAACCAAGGAGATGATCAGCTCCGTGGCCATGGTTCTTGCAGCACACCAGAGAACTTGTTCACCCCCCCACGCGTTGTTAATGAGTATCCGCAAGATGGCCCCCATACAGCCAACCTCCCGCAGAGTCAAGGTGTGGAGAACAGGGAGAGGGATCCTGCATTCCGAGGCTCCTCGAGGCATGTGAAGGTGGAGAGTGGAGGCCATAGGGGTTCCACTTCTTCCAACAGCGGCGCCCAGCCACTCGCACCAGTCAACCCAAACTGCTCAAATGAGAACAACATTGACATTATCGGGGTGGAGAATGGAGGACAGATGGTTGGTGTTAAGGGCAATGGAAGTGGAGCCAACAGAGGACAGGCCTCTCACATGCGCAACCAAGGAGCCAATGCCGTGGACTGCCCCCATCAAAAATCTCCCTTACAAGGCCACATGTCTTCCTTTTCCTGCAAGGTCTGTGGTGAGGCGTTCAGTCATGTTGGCCACCTGCACGTACATGTACAAGTGCACACTCGAGAAAAACCTTATCGCTGTGGAGTATGCGGGAAATGCTGCAGCTCCTCTGGCAGACTCCAGGAGCACCAGCGGAGCCACACAGGAGAAAAACCATTTCGCTGTCAGATTTGTGGAAAAGGCTTCACTCAGATGGCTCACTTGAAAGTGCACATGAGGATCCATACTGGGGAGAAGCCGTACAGTTGCCCTGTGTGTGGCAAATGCTTCAGCCGTTCTGACAAAATCAAAAGGCATCTCCAGACCCATAGCCGGGAGGGGACATATTTCGCAGGGCAATGATCCAAGTGTGTTGTTAAACGATCCTGTTTGTTAATCATATTGATGAGGGATATTTTCTACAAAAAGCTCAAATTGCTGCCATTAAAACACTGCTTTTGTTTCTTACTGTCCAAAAAACGAGGGTTTCTGAAACTCATGGAGAAAATTTCTTATCTAACCTAACACTGCTCCATGCCATAGTCCCTTAATAGAATTTGTATTAGCCAGTTTAGTATGCCATTTACTTAATTTTGTACCTGTCACTGAGTATTACATCTCTTAAGACACAATGAGTTATTAGCTAGCTTTTCTGAATTATTAGTCTCTCCGTAGTCATATAATTAGCATGACGAAGTCTTCCACACATGCCCTGAAACTGAGAAACTACACTTAGAAATGCAATATTGTTCAACATGGTCTTAGCTTATCATCAGCCTGTCACTTCATATCCATAAGTTTACCCTTGAGAATTATATCTGCATACTTGACATTTATCTTTGAATCGTTATTTTACGATTAAGAGTCGGCGCATGAAGTGATCTCCATTTTCTCATTTAGCTAGAGAATCGATGGACTGTGTGTCATTTGCCAGTAACTTTGCCAGTAGTCATTTTGAATTTTTTTTAATGAAGCAATTAAACAATGATACAACATTTTGGCGAGTGAAAAGCCACTGATATGAGCCCAAAAACTGCAAAGCTGGACTGACTTACAAGTTTCACCCAGCACTCACCTCCATCTTAGTCTTTATTTTAACTTGATTTTTCTTCTGATTGCTGTTACATTGTTGCAGAGCTAAATACTGCCATCTCATATAGACGGTGCTTCATGTTGTCCATTGAAATATGGTTGAATCTGTTGTGAGACTGCTCCACTATTGTGTGAAGTAACGCAATATTCTGTCAAATGCCATTTTCAAATATTGTGTTTATTTTTGAATGACTTCTGTATGAATGCACAATGGCATCTGTATGAACCGGTGCAGCATTCCTCCCTCCATAATAGGGCCCTACAGTATTACATGAATCTGTCAGCGGTTCTACAGGAGTCTCAGTCTATATTTATGCACACCTTTGTGCCATCACAACTGTCATCCACGTGTGAGGTTATTTTGGAGTGGCCTCGGTTGGTTTTACAGGTCATGGTTTGATTATTGTGAAATGGGACAGGGTAGTTCCTTTGCCCATCTTGGACAGACTCCCCAAACAGTGTAGGTGACCCTACAGTCACCTTCCTCCTCTCAGGACTAATGCTGCATTCATGGCATGAGGGCATACCAGAATGTCTGACCTGAAACAACTATCATAAAACTCTGGGTTTGAGAGGTTTTTTTGCTGAATTTGTCCCTGTGTGTTGCAGTCTTTAACATGACCTTAACAATCAAAATATGAATAACAATTTGCATCTGAATCTGTCTGCAAGAAGATGAACTACATAAAGTCTGAAACCTTCAGAGCGGGTCAGACACTCGTTGATGAGGTGACCCCTCCATTCTCGATGAACACAGCATGAGAACTCCTCACAGCTGACCAGCAGCCCTTCACTCAGTCTTCTCTGGGAGACCTTTGCTCCCCCGGCGCACACAAACTAATGTACAGGCATTTTATCATTGCGTATTGAATGTTACTTTTTAATAAAGTAGCAATTGAGTTATCCAATGGAATTGTCTTGTATTCTAAGGGCTAGCTTTGAGAATCTAACATGGCATGTTTTATGGAGGTCAACCTCCAGCCTCTGCGTGAGCAGGTCCCTGCATCCAAATGTTACTCTGTTTTGTCGTCTAAGGGAAAGCAGGTGTTACTCATAACAGTAACAAAGCATCTATATATATGCATTCCAGACACAGCACTTTTATCTGATCATCACCTAAAAAATAATTTAGGGAAAGTTTCCCTTTTCACATTAGGGACAGGCAAAGGTGTAAAAACAAAAATTTGAATGGATGCTGGCTGACTGTCCCGGTTCCTTGGACACGTACACATTGTTGATATTAGCAATTTTTGCCTTCCCTAATGTGACAAGAAAAAAAGGCCTGTGGTGACAAAAGCCTATTTGAGCCAACATCTCTTTTTCACAATAAGTGATTGCAATTACAACTCTAAATCCTGCTGATGTGCATGCAATTATAAATAAATGTATACTAGATTCAACTCAGCAAACCCATTATGTGATATAAGTACGTAGAAAAACTATTTAAAAAAAAGTTTTGTTCATAGCAAAGCTTCTGGATTCTATGACTGTAATAACAGCTTTCCAACACCTGGTGGGGTACTTTCCATTTTTAAATACGTTAAATAGGTAAACTTGACTAGGTTTGAAACTGCCAGGGCACATTTCAATTTTATTGTTGTTACGTGAGTGGTTGATTAAATTCAATAAGTGGATTTCAAACTACATATTTTTCTTAAAATAAATGAAAGACAACTAGTGTTTGGTATTTACCTGAACCATCATAAGCTGATTGAAATGGAGTCACTGCCCGGCTCTAAACCTGCAACACAAATGGAAGACACGGTGGCAATACAGCCATTATCGCCGGAGCGACCCATAAAGGAGCGAGGGCAGGGCTTGGATCTGTGGGTGTGGAGCTATAAAAACAAAAGTAAGCAACCGAAAGCCAGAAATGGAGGACAGTAAAATGCATCTAGGGCTGTCATGCATGGGACACACAGAGTCCAGGTGTGTCCATGACTGACTACTGCCCATTCACGTCTGCAGCTCCGCAGAAAGAAAGCACAGAACACAGCAGAGCAACCGAACAGAGGGGCTGGTTGTATGGACCCCTGGGTTTCCACAACCTTACATTCTGCGGTATTCATCACGGTCACACACATACGTTACGCTTCTATGTCGACGATGATACCCTCTAAATACGTGATATACTATGTATTTGAATTGCTCATTTCAAGGAACCACCAGACAGGTGGTTGAGATAAATATCCATTTTAGGGCAGATCAGATCAGATCAGGGATTTATGTGAGGATCCTTGACATTCACTCAGACTTGGCTCCCATCTCTAAAAATGAATAACTTTGCCAACAGCTCGCAAAGAAATGTACATTCAAAACACAAGTCAAAACATGCATCTCTTAAAATTCAAACATAGAACTTTGCATATTTACCTTGGCTTTCCATTAATAACTATGTACGAACTATAAAAAAGAAAATGTGTTTTTATTTATAAAATAATTAAATATCACTTTACTTTCCCACTATTACATTTTGTAAACATATTTTCAAGTAAATTTATTTCAAGTTTTAAATTCAAGGTTTCTCTTTTTCTTTTTTCCTTTTTTTTTTAGGGTGATCCCAGATCCTTCCGTCGGCCCACCAAGATCCCCAGTTTGGCAGCCACTGCTGTAGCGGATTGATTCACCTTTGCCTGTACATTCACAATCTTTGCGGCCTACTTTTGGTCAAAAGTATCACAAATAGTATGACAACTTGAAGGGGACATTTTGAGCCACATCTAAAAATGAGCAGAGACCTTCAATATTTCATGAGCTACAGAGCTTTCATGTCAGCTATTTATTGATCAAGTGAGCGGTGAGCTCCAGGGTTCTCATTCAAATATTGATGGATCTCCAGCATAAGCATTTAGTGTTCATGACCCACACTGTGTGGTTTGTGGTCATCAGCTGCTTATAGGTTAGACACACAGGACACTGGAGACGGATGTCAGTCAGGGGCATAACTCCTATTCGTAAATCGATCTGACCATCAATTAATACATGTCAGGCATAGTAACAAAAATCTATATTTATCAGATGTCTCTAAGGCGCTATACAGAGAGCCAGAGAACAAAGCAGTTTGTCTTTCCGATGATGAATCTGTATGTTTTTCAGACCCACATGTTTTACTTTTATTTCACTCTGGAGGAGCAGAGCAGCCTGCAGGGAGTCCGTACAGCTTGTTTCTACGAGCCCATATGCTGTTATTCACTGAAGAATACTGTGTATGGAACAACCCAATCATTTATCAACTTTATGATTAAACCTTATGGCCAATCTGCATTCAGTGTCAAAGTCAATAAATTACATCAATTGGGAACATAGTTTTTCATAAACCAAGAATTAGTCATCCTCTGTGTTTCCTGCACATATGGATAGATTAATCTTTTCAGATGACCGAGAGTAAGGCATGTGCACCAAAGTGTGCAGGGTTTCATCATTTGAAAGTCAGACAGACTGAACGGGTTTAGTTTAAGATTGCGGGACGTGCGTATTTACTTTCTGTGTCGTCACTGTTACGCAACCGTTGGAGATTTGGAAAAAAATGATACAACGTTATAATCAGTGAACTGTGAAGGGTATGGTAGATTAATTTTGTTACATCAGGACAGTTAGGCTAATTGTGCCCTCCACCCTATTTGCAGTCTTTGTTGCAGTGAAAGGTATTGTGTGAGGTTTCTTGGAAACTAACAAAAGCTGCATTTACATTCAGTGTTTTGCAACCATTAGCATTTGCAACTCATTAGTGTGTAGATGAGGTTGAAAAATTGTGATTAATGTTTTTCCTCCCTTGTAAAATGTGGATTTTTCTAGTGAATACTGTTTAAGCCAGAAGTGCACCCCTTGTCAGGAAATTATAGTACGTGTAATAATGTTTAGTGTTAGAATTATAGGTTGTGTGATGTTAGATATTAGTTATTACATTAACATGTTAGATGAAGTGAATGCAATTTCAATCAAACACAATTCATAGTCATTTAAATCATATAAACACTGTACACATTAACGTGTACTAGTTATAAGATGAAGACTTAAACGATGTATGCTTTGGTAAATTCACTCATTGGGGCATAAAGCCAACTGAATCTACATTGAGTGCATTGGAGTGTGAGGGACAGATAGGACAGAGAGGTTTCAGGTTACAGCTGCAGCTTCACACCTCGACGTGAAGGGGACAGTCCAGGAGGGGACACTCTGAAGAAGAAGCCAATGACATTCAAATGCACCAAGGAAGACACACCTCAAGAGGTTTCAAAGGACCATGGCGGGGAAAAAGACTGTTAGAATCTGACCTGCAGCCGCCTTGAAAAGTCACTTTAGACTTGCTCAGAGGATTCTCTATTTCGCGAAATATTCCACTGTTCGCTTAGTATTTCACTTTGTAATTGCATTCCTTATAACGTTGTTTAGTTATTAAATACTTTTTGATTTTTGAATTTAAACGAATTGACTCATTCGTGTCCTCGTTTCCGGCCGGGACGAGAACAAAGGATTGAGGCCTCCCTCGAGAGCTTTCCGAAACCCTAACAATACAAACACATTTTCCAAAATGTTCAACTGTTCCTTTAAACGGGCAAGAAACTGAAATTCCAGGACATATAACAGCTTTCACAGCAAAGTGAAATCAGCTGTGTATCAGTGTAGCAACTGAGCATGTGACCATATTGTAGCCAATCAATCCGTAGTAGAGACTGTCACCATATTAATGATGAGCCACAGAAAGTCAGTGTTTCAATCAGATGGTGTTCTCACTTCTCTTATCGCATCATGATTCCAGTTTAGTTCCCCACAATGATAGCAAATGCTTACTCAGATGGAACCAGCAGGACATTAAGCGGTTTTGAAATTATGATTTGTAAATACTAACAAAAATCACGTTTTCACATTAAACAGATGCTCACTTCCCAGCTACAGGGCAGATGATTCAGGTCAGCCTAGAAACCGTATGGGTGGAACAGTCATAAAGCAAAAGGTCCTCCGTATTTCCAGACATTTTAGAATACAAAAAATCTTCATTGTCCGATGCAACTGTGTCCGAAAACTCCATGATGGAATGATCACGTTGGGCCACATTGTCAAAACCTGGATAGAAAACCATAATTTAACAGATAACATTTCTGTTTTTAAACTTTGCTTTTAAGTCCACTTCGTCTGTGCTTGCGCCTGCGTCTTTCCAGCTATCTGTGCACTCTCTTGCTCTGTCTCGGTCACACGCACACACACAAATGTCAGTTGAAAAATTAATGATATGTCAATAATGTTCTCACACCTCACATATCCTGCAGCTTCCGTCTGACTGCTCTATGACACATTGATTTATCTTCTTTACAAAGCAGAGATGGCCTGCGTTTGTGTGATCCCCGCTTTATCACACAACACAACACTGTCTCTGGGGTACTGTGTAAATTAAAGCATGTAGGGGGGGCAGTAGTTTTAGGGATTTCAGGGCCAACCGCAAAGATATGGCGGCATGGATCATGGTTTCTCAGTAACTTTACAAAAGGTGAAAAGTTGGTAATGTCTTTCCAATAGTAATGAATGTGCTACGCTGAAGCAAGTTGCTCCAATGTAAAGGCCCAGTGATCACTGATGCTGCAGCATTAAAGATTTTTACACATCTGTGAGCGATCATTTAACAGAATGATGAAGATTGAAGAATAAAAGACACAGGAAGTACAGAATTCCTTTTAGTTTCTTTCTCTTACCACCAGCTTTTGGAAAGAGCTAGATGGAAATGCTTGGCTATAAAATGATACTTAAATCTGCGTTTTTCAAAGTCTCACTCGGGCTCACTGACAAAGAAACAGATGATAGGACATTTTAGATCTCGAATGAAACACAGATCTACAATTTACGGGACATTTGAAGAACTATTCATGTGCAGGAGCCAAATTCCACACTAAAAGTGGAATGGATCTCCTCAAGCATTTATATCTTTGATCCAATGTATTGTTCATGATGAATCAATGAATATCTCTTCTTCTCTTTCAGTCAGATACTCTGATGTTGAGTTTGGGCGTTATCCTTTCACACACTATATCTGCTCTTTTTCTATTTAACCTTATCCCTTTCCTCTTTCAACTTTGTTTTTATTCACCCTTTCTCCATCCATCACTTTCCTCCACAGCGGTCTCTGGGAGCCTAGCCTTCTCTTTGCCTCGCTGTCATATTTCAAAGAGTTCTTTTAAGTCTCTTTGAAATATGGGATTCCTGGCGCTGATGTATTTCTGATCCACCTATCCAAGCAAACGGGTAAATCTCATTTTTTCATTTACTGCATTTGATTGTTTGTGAGTGACAAAATAAATCACCCAGCTTCAGAGTTTCATGACAGTGTGAGGGGTTGCAAATCAACAGGAAGTGACAATCATTGTTCTCTACAATGTCAGCCTTCTTTTTGACGTGCTTGAGAGCAAATAAACACACCTTCTTAGTGCGTGGTTATTATAAAGTTTTACCCAATTATAATGTGGGACTCTAGTAGATGCAAAAAGACGGAATGAGACATTTCTATTCTCTAATTGGAAAAGCGCTCATTGGAGCTCCAAGGTCAAAACTGCTGTGGGCCCCTCTCGGGTTAATCTACAGACAAATGGGATTAGTGTGGGATTGTCAGAGCTCACGCTGCTCACAGAAAACCAATGGATTTTGGATATGTATGCAGCTAGATAAAAAATAGTCAACACAAATCTTTGGCTGTAGGAAGAAATTAGAAGCAAGCTTTTTGAAAAACCATGAAAAACCTCATGTGACACCAATTGTTTAAAAAATACTGTGAATTTCAAGTAAATCATCCACAAGTAAATGCATTGTGCATTGGAAGAATGGAAAGTTTGACGGGCGCACGGTTCCGGGTGACAAGCAACATATGAGTTACACACAGAAGCAGTCTCAGACTTAACATCATCCCTATTGCCTATTTCTCGTTTTACCAATTTATCCATTTTAATTTCTATATAAATGGACACTGGTTATCATCCAACCAGACAGTTTCTACATCACCTTTCGCAACAACATCATATTTGGCTTTGTTGTTGTTTGTTTTTGTTTTTTTAAAGCTGGTAAACTGTCAGTCACTCCGAGCATTTTCTGGGAAAGTAATGGAACTTGAAAACATTTGAATCTGCCAGGAACAACAATAACTTAAATAAGTAAACTTACACTATAATACAGAGCAGTGTTAGTAAGTGTATGTAAGCATTAGTATAATACAGAGCAGTTTTAATATGAATGCTACTCTGTTGACAGTATAAGAGGGAGAGAAAGGGGGCAAGAGAAAGCAAATGAAAGGATGAGGGAGTCTTGGCTGAGTGGGCACTGAGTTTAGTGGGCCTCATTAGAGATGAGGCGTTATAAAAGAGGATACTTGCTAACAACCCCGGTGCTTTGACCCAAGTGGAGAGACGGTGTCCAGAGAGAACAGACTTTTTACAGGGGGAGAATTAGGGGTGGCCACTGGAGCTCCTCTGCAGTTTCCCCTCCTACAAATCATCATTAGGAGAGAATTACACTGAAGATCAGTACCATTAATGGACTCGCCCATTAAACAAACTGAAAAGGATAAAGGATTTTAGTCACAAAATAGGTGCTAAAAAGGATTCACTGCTGGACGGATTATTAGAAGACAACTTTTTACTTCGGTCTATTAAATATGCAATAATACATCCTCCAATTTGAGGCACAGACTTTTTGAACCATTTTCTTAAAGATTGCAGCTTCTCCACTAACGTGACCTCATTTACTCAAGCTTGCAGGGAGGCTTCATGCAAGTCATAAATCTATGGGGTAGGAAATGCAATAACAGGCTGCCCAGGGATAAACAACCAATAAGATCAATAAGGTATTGGGTGTATCATCAAGGCTCTCACTCTTCAACCCTACATCAAAACAACCATCTCTATGCAATTTCAAGGAGTGCCGCATCATTTCCTGGTACTCAAATGGCATATTATTACTATTATTACATGTCATTTAGCGGACGCTTTTATCCAAAGCAACGTACAATAAGTGCATTCAACCATAGGGTACAAACTCGGGAGAAGAAACAAGAAAGTGCAATTTCCTCAAATAAGCAAATTTACAATTTGCTATAGATGAGTGACATTACAAGTACAATTTAAGTGCTACAATTTGTTAGTCTTTAGTCGAGGTAGAGTCTGAAGAGGTGTGTCTTTAGTTTGCGGCGGAAGATGTGAAGGTTCTCTGCGGTCCTGGTGTCTTCAGAGAGCTCGTTCCACTATTTCGGCGCAAGGACAGCAAAGAGTCGTGATCTAGTCGAGTGTTTTGCTCTCAGTGAGGGAGGAACGAGTAGTTTTGCAGATGCAGAGCGGAGAGTGCGGGTTGGGATGTAGGGTTTGACCATGTCCTGGATGTAAGTTGGACCCAATCCATTCACAGCATGGTACGTGAGCACCAATGTTTTGAACTGGATGCGGGCAGCCACCGGTAGCCAGTGAAGAGAGCGGAGGAGTGGAGTAGTGTGGGAGAATTTCGGAAGGTTGAAGACCAGTCGAGCTGCTGCATTCTGAATGAGCTGCAGAGGTCAAATGGCGGTGGCAGGGAGACCAGCCAGGAGGGAGTTGCAGTAGTCTAGGCGGGAGATGACAAGAGCCTGAATCAGTACCTGCGCTGCCTTCTGAGTGAGAAGGGGACGTATTCTCCTGATATTGTAGAGCGTGTATCTACAAGATCGCGTTGTCGCAGTGATGTTGGGAGTCAGGGAGAGTTGGCTGTCGAGTGTGACGCCGAGGTTCTTAGCGGTCAAAGTGGGCGTTAGCACGGAGTTTCCAAAGTTGACTGTCAGGTCCTGGGTAAGCGAATCTTTTCCGGGAAAGAAGTAGTTCAGTCTTGTCGGGGTTGATTTTCAGATGGTGGGCGGACATCCACTGAGAGATGTCAGTTAGACAGGCAGAGATCCGAGCCGCCTCCTGGGTGTCTGAGTGAGGGAAGGAGAGAATTAGTTGGGTGTCATCGGCATAGCTGTGGTAAGAGAAGCCATGCGAGCGAATGACAGCGCCAAGAGAGTTGGTGTAAAGCAAGAACAGGAGGGAACAACGATCAAGTTAGCAGTGACCTTGGTTCAGGACAGACAGCTTAGACAACCTGACTGGAAATCATTCAACTCGGTGATGCTGTGTATTCCGTCTCCTTTAGACCTTATTTTTTTTCTTAACGTAAAATGCCTTAAATGTATATAATGCAAGATTCAGGCTCGCTGATCCAGTTATCCATGGGATTTTATTCTGATTGTATGATAATCGTCCAGCTGGTATCTCCTTTCTCATTGCTAAAGAAAAATGTTATTTTTTTTGCACACAGTCCTTTACAAAGTACATTTGAACATGTTGGATGTGAAATCCCAGATGCAAGGACTATCACAAGAACTTATGAAGGAACATAAACCACTCCTTCAACCAGTCAATGCTCCCCCCACAGCCCCCGACACAAGAGAGAGCGACCGCGACCAGCGTCAGGTGCTAATGACTGGGATAAACCTGGAAGGCCAATCTGCGGCTTTAAACTAGCTGCCCTGCTACTGAGAAGCGAGGGGCAGGGGTTGCTAATTTACCAGATGAGTCGAGAGCCACTGAAGCATTTATCGGGCAATGTCCAATAATAGGAGTAACGATTGAGGGGGTTGAGTTGCAAGGACTGTTAGATACGGGGTCTCAGGTCATATTAATGCAGCATAAGGGCAGCCAACGGCCTGGAGATTCGGATGTAGATCTGGATGTAGAAATAAAATAAATACAATAAATAAAATAAAATACCTGGACGTTGTGATTGTTAAAGATATTGTTATCGTTGTTAAAGATAGGCACTGCACCCACCCCTCCGTCGGTATGAATGTTGTGACCGCCTGCTGGGATGCACTCTTTCAACGGCCTGGAAGGACTGTTTCCATTCCACAGAAGCTGAAGAACCAGAGAGTTGAGGGATGCTTTTGCTATGCACCATGACAGAAGATGGATTCCTGGGATAAGTGCGGCCAACTACTCAGCAAAATATCCAAGTCCCCCCAAAGAGTGAGTTGCTGGTGTGGGGCCGTGCTTGGATGGGCCCAGGAGGAACGGACTACTGTGTCCTGATGGAAGCACTTCCAGAAACTAACAATGTTGGAGTAGCTAGGACGCTAGCAGTGGTAAGAAATGGGAGCAACCCTGTTCGTGTCTGTAACCCCTATCCCTACACCTTGTCAATAGGGCGGTACCAGAAATTGGGTAAGCTGTACCACGTGAATGAAGCTGATGTGCATGGGTCTCGCGACCTTAGCCGCTCATCTCTGGAAGACAATTGTGTTGAAGTGGCTCTGGTAGATGCCACAGCCAACCACATGGAGCAGGACCTGCCTGAAGAGGTAAGGAACCTGACTAACTGACTAAATCTCTCTAAGCAGCAACATGAGGAGCTATGTACCCTGCTGCTCAAGTGGAAGGACGTGTTCGCGAACCATGATTAAGACTTTACGGGTGATGAACCTGACCCGGATAAAATCTCATCTGTATCGAACTGGCCTGTCCCTTCCACAATAAGGCAAGTGCAAGCCTTTCTAGGATTGGCTGTATACTAGTGTTGTTACCTCCGACCCTCCTGCTTCAAAGCTTGTGTCGAAATATGAACCAGTGCAAGGCGAAGCAAATGTATCGGTGCTCGGTTCGTTCGCTGCTGATCACGTGATCAGTGACGTCCGAAGCTTCGGTCCGGCTCATTGACGTCATCAGTGACGTCCGAAGCTTCGGTCCTGCGCACAGTCACGTGACCGCTTCGATTTGATTCAGATGGGCTCGAAACAGGCTACGGGCTTGTTGGTTTGATACAGTCAAAGTCAGTGTTGTTGTAGTAGTAGTAGCAAATTTACAATGGAACCTGTGGCAAAGAGAGGTCGCTCCGAGATGTGGGAGCACTTCAATTTGATTTCCTCTAACAAGGTTGGCAATAGGCAGGCAAAGTCTGTCATTTGCATTGTGTAATTATGGATGTTTATTTGTATTGTAGAGACCACCAGATATTTGGCTGAATCAAACATTCCACGGAGTGAAGACCCGCTAAAATATTGGGTCAAACACAAACATGTGTGGTCCAATACGTGGTCCAAATGAGGGCCCAAATGAGGGCTGGAAGGGATGACATCACTGGCCCAGGAACACCTCCACAAAGCCCAGCAAACACAAAAGGTTTGGTACTGTAGCAGTATGGAAATAGGATTGTCCTGCTACAGTTAACTGCGCCTGCCGACCACTAGGGCGGCGGTAGTATATAAAGGCTGCCCCCCTTCTCGCGCCCCACTGATGCATTATTTCCAGGTCAGGTGTCTGTCTGCGCAGAGTAGCGACAGAGGGCTCTGTGCACAGTGCTCCTTTTTGCTCTTTGGTCCTCTCAACCGGGGGTAAGTGTCCTCTCGTTCTCTCTCTCCGTGTTAGACCGAACTCTGGTTTGTTTTCTCAAAGTTGGTTTTATTAATTTTCCTTCCCCTTCACCGGCGCTTCTCACCATTAGGCCTTAGCAATTAGTTTTCTTTTCTTATTTTGTGATGAATGTTAGATTTTATGGTAATGTATATTTATTAAATAAAAATGCTTTTGTAAACTGGGAACCACGAGCCCTTGCCTATTGAGTGGAACGAACCTGTGTGCTTTAAAAGGTCTTGGGCCTATCCCAAGTGGCGTTGTCGGTAGGATAGGAAACCATTACGCCACAGTACGATAAGAGGGCAAGGGAGAGATCGTTGGAGCCTGGCCAAAAAGTGCTGCTGCTGCTACCCACCACCGAGAACAAGTTGCTAGCTAGTGGCATGGACCCGATGAGGTGCTGCGGAAAACTGAGTTACCTACGCGATCTCCATGCCAGAGCGGGGTAAGAAAACTCAAAACTTCCATATTAATTTGTTGAAAGTTCCACCCCAGGAAGGAGACCGGGGCCGTACAACTGTTTGAGTGGTCGGTGAGGAAGAACCAACAGCAGTACTTTCCAACCAGCTCCACCCCACAAGCTGTTGATATATCCCATCTAGAGCCACCGCAAATAAGCCAGATAAAGCAACTGCTGTATCCCAGGCTGTTTCAGGAGAAACCGGGGTGTACTAACTTGGTGCTACGTGATGTCATCCTTAGGGAGGTAACTCCTGCCCGCCAGAAGAGTTATCGGATCCCTGAATGCCTGGTGCCAGTGCTTAAGGATGAACTGGATATTATGCTCTCCATGGGGGTAATCGAACCATCCCTTAGTGAGTGGTGTAGCCCCATTGTTCTATTCCCCAAAAAGGATGGAACCCTTAGATTTTGCATTGACTTCAGACATCTGAACAGCCTGTTTAGAACCCCATTTGGGCTATTCCAATTCAGGGTTATGCCATTTGGACTGCAGGGGGCACGAGTGACTTTCCAACGTTTAATGGACCAGATCCTGCAGGGCACCAGGGAGTTTGCTTACTACAGGAAGTGGACGGAGATCGAGCAGACCGGTGGCATTCTTGAGTCGTAAACTCTTCCCTCGGGAAACCAGTTATTCGACAGTGGAACTGGAGTGCTTGGCCATCAAATGGGCCACGGATTCACTACGGTACGTGTTGGGGAGACCCTTTGTGTTAGAAACCGACCATCGGGCTCTGCAATGGTTGGACCGCATGAAAGACTAATGCCCGGATAACGAGATGGTCTCTCTCTCCAGCCCTACCAGTTTACTGTGAAATACTGCCCGGGAGCCAGGAACAAGGTGGCTGACTTTATGTCTCGTATCCCAGAGGAGGAAAAGGCTAAAATGGGGCTGTTGACCCCAGCTCTTGGAGGGGTGGAGTATTGACACTTGGGACGACGGTGGTCGTCTGCAGAAGGAGGAGGAAGTGTCACAGAGCTACCCTCTGTTCTCTGTGGCCCCTGGTTACCCCTTCTCACCTGACGTCAGCAGACATTGTGAGGGCCATCTTGACTTTGAGAAACGTCCATTCCCATCTTTTACTCAGTGTTTTATACCTGTGCTGTTGCATCGTGGGTAGTGGGAGAAACCAAGTATGGTGGGAAAGGAGGGGGGTGAATTGTGTCGAGTTATTAATGTTTGCTTCCTAATTATTGTTAAAGTTACTTGTGGACGTGTAATGTGTTATTTTAAAATCTGTTAACATAGGGAAATTGGGTATGGGATCTGGTAATACCTTGTCTGCATAATTATCTCATGGTCGTTAGTATCCCCATGGGATTATGTGCTTAGAATTGGTGGGACCCAGGTGTATATAAGTCTCACCTAATGGAGCGATCAGGGGTGGTGGGCTACGCCGGGTGGCAGTGCAGGCAATATGTGCCGAGTACGCTGACTGAAGTCTGAGCTTGTATTCAAGATCATTATTGTGTACATCGAAGGTGTTTTATTGTTTATTCGTCCATGCTTTGGCACCTGTGAGCACCCAGCTCTACGGCTTGGGAGAACTTGAATAAACATCATTGACATATAACGTCCTCCATGTGTGGTTGTGAAGAACTCGGGATGTCCTCATGACAGTCTGGCTTTGACAAAATTGCACGTCCCCTGAATACCTTGTTGACAGGCATTCAGCCAATAAAAAGTCTCGAAGAGTGCAATGGTAGTGAGTGTCATAGTTTGATGCCCTTTAATAGCAGCTGTATTGATTGGGGAGGGGTGGTCCTTTCATTCTGCAACGCTGTTGGCCAGGGCTCCCTGTAATCAATTAGTCCCTCCAGGTGCATGTGATTGACTGCATGTTAACATGTTAAAACATAATAAAACAAACCATGCTAAAATCATCAAAACCTAACCCCTGCATCATTCCGCCTCCAAATCTGTCACGGTAAGCGTGTTGCGTCACTTCCTGTTGCCAGTGTCTCTGATGTCATCAAACCTTTCGCAGCTCTAGCTATACTGAGTTGATTGTATAGTGTTATTTTTCAGCGAATTATCCGTTATCTATGCGAGGCGTTGTTAACCGTCTAGCAATTTTTTCTTCAATCGAATAGTTGCTTCGACGTTGTTTAGCGGAGGGACGTAATTGGGGGGGCACAGGGTTCGCCAAAGACGGGTTGTATAAGCGGTCATATTTACGCATTTCTTCCGACAAAAGTTCTTAAATCTGATCCGTTCTCTCGTAAACATTCTTTGTTTTAATAATGGCGGTATCATACTTGATCAGTGATGACATGTATGTAGCCGCATGTCGTCATTCCGCCGCTGGTTGTCGAGGTAGTGCCCAATAAATGTGGGCTTCGTTGATCACTGGAAGACGTTTTGGGGAGAGCCTGGTCTGATTGGGAGGGACGGCATCCATCCCACATTGGATGGAGCTGAACTTAACGACTTAGTGACCCAGGGTTCAGAACAGGAAGCAGAGTCGCAGTCTTACACGCTTCTCTGCGCTGCCATCCGAGCAGTCACTCACCCAAACCATAATTAACCCTATATAGACTGTCTCCCCCACGGACACAGTTGGGTCATTCTACAAAGTTGAAAGTGCTGTCATTCCCTTGTTCAGACACCAAAATCCTTTACGTTAACTTAGAACCGGCATAAATTATATATACAATTTGTAAAGACTGTCCTTGGCATGATAAAAGTTTATTCATCTAATATTTAATGTTACATTTTGGCAATGTATTTAAAAAACTAAGATCTAGGAATTGTTTTGACACTTTTGTCTTTCATGGTTGAGCACTTATTTAATTCATTTTTACATTACAAATATATAAATATAACATCCACATGGTTAAAAAAAAACTTAAAATACCTAATTATAATTAAACATACAAAATGGCTACCTGTCACACAGAATTATGTCATTGGTGTTATTGTGACAACACTTATTTTGAAATACTACACTGACTGAGATTCTTCCTGGATCAAGAGGTCCTTTAAGGAAGTGCAGTGGACATAGCTATATGGTAAGTCTTACTTAATTTCTTCAAAATACTGATATACATGAGAATTTTGAATGAAGCTTTTTTGTGTAGTCATAAACGATGGAATGATTTATGTTTTGTTGCTTTGTCAAATCAACCTTTTCAAATCTAAAGGTCAGTCAGCTGAATGTTGCATGTACAGTTTGGACACACTTTTTCCTAGAATTGAATGACAAAACGCGTCCAAACTTTTGACTCGTACAATACTTTTAACACATTTTCCTGACCAGAAATCTATAACCTACATGGATCATGAACCCTAAACTGTTGACATTTAGCGCTGCAAAAGCGTTGTATCCCAGCCACAATGACCTACCTGGGGAGAGAAGGACACCAGACAATTGAGAGATTCAGTGTCAGCGGTGAAATTCAACATTTATGTCTAGCTTAATGCAAAATATCCAGCAGGGACAACAAACGCTCACCCCCCGAAGTCTGCTTATTAGAATAAAGCATCACTGAGCTTCCTGATGGTTTGACACAACATAACAATCATGACCCACAGAGGGCAAAATAACATTGGTGTGCAAGTGCAAAGCCGGTGGAGGTGGAGGAAAGGAGGGCAACCTCCAATAACAGTAACACTTGTTTTCCACAGATTAATCAATTCCTGCATAGATTGGTATTCATATTCCTAAAATGTGCATTCTCACAAATGTTATTTTTCTGACAGTTGTTGTCTTCCTGGAAACACTGTTGCACCAGGATGTCAAAATGCCAGAAAAACACTTAGCTTATGAGCAGTGGGCCTGAGAAGAGACCTTATTGAGTGACATGTTGGTGTACTTTGAAGTATAAAATACAGTCAACTTTCTAACCACCACCGACATGCATAAGTGATGGTATGCTGTCAGTTTTTTTAATCTCCAGAGAACATATATTCTGTGTGACTCAACTTGTGTCCAGCTGCATCATTGCAACCGTGTGAAAATAATAAAAGACATTCACATGCATACCGCAGATACAGTGTTGGAGGTTGTTCAGGTAAAGGAAAGACACTGTTCTGTTCCACTGCTGCGGTGTGCAGCATCCCAATGAGCCTCACCTCACAGACTGAGTCGATACTAGAGCTACAGGAGAAGAAATAGAGGTACGAAAGTGAAGGGGGGAGGGTTCAGGTGAGTGAACAAAAATGTAATTCGTTGTGAAGACACGGAGAGTGAGATTGTTTCATGGTGTTCATCTAGAACATTCTTAGCAACAGAGAGAACGCAGAGATTCATGAGATCCCGATTTTCTATTAATTTCAATATATTTAGTGACAAATTTAACAGTTAATTTATGATGGATTCTGAACCTTTTCAAAGCAAACATTTTTTATAAAACTGAAGCTTGTTGCATTCACCGACTGTTTCACTCAATGTGATTTTCCGTGTGTAAAAGTCTGTTTTATCAGCAGCAATAACAAAACCTCTTGTTACGCCGCTGGGGCCACAAGGGTTTAGACTCAAAAGCAGACTCAAGGCGTAGTAGTCAGAGGCAAAAATAGTCTTTACTTCAGGCAGGGGTTCGGTACACAGGTAGTCAGACAGAGAAGGTGGATCAATCCAAATCGGCAGGCAAAGGTTGACGGAGGGACGGAAAAGGGTCAAAACACGGGAAGGCACACTCAGGAGAATCGCGGGTAAGCTCATTGGGGACAAAGAGACAAACTGGCAAAGAGCAGGCTGTTGGCACAAAGTAAATACACATCAGAACGAGACACAGGTGGAAACAATAAGGGTGGGGCTTGCAATCACAGGGCGGTGGCACACACGGAGGAGGCGGCTTAAACGAGAGGGAAAGGTGAGTGACAGAAACACAACAGAAAACAATATGTGACCTAATGCCCCAGTCTAGGTGTTACGCCTCTAAACTAAAAGCTGATGTAAGGAATAGTCTTCTCAGAGAAAAGTAGTGAATCAAGGCGGTGTGTTGATGTATTTGCAGGTAAGCAGTTTATTAATGACGCTGACCTTCAACAAATTGCTACACGTGAAGGCCCAACATTTTCTCTACTTGAGCTAAATCCGTTGCTGTGGACGTAAAGGAATAGAAATATAGAAACCGTGATCACGGAGGCTACAGTTAGATAGGGGACATCATTAGTGATTAACATACAGTGCATCCGGAAAGTATTCACAGCGCTTCACTTTTTCCACATTTTGTGGAAAATGCAAAATGGATTAAATTCATTATTTTCCTCAACATTCTACACACAACCCATAATGACAAAGTGAAAACAGATTTTTGCAAATCTGTTGAAAATAAAGAACGAAAACATAACATGTACATAAGTATTCACAGCCTTTGCTCAATACTTTGTTGAAGCGCCTTTGGCAGCAATTAAAGCCTCAAGTCTTCTTGGGTATGATTCCACAAGCTTGGCACACCTATTTCTGGGCAGTTTCTCCCATTCTTCTTTGCAGAACCTCTCAAGTTCCATCAGGTTGGATGGGGAGCGTCGGTGCACAGCCATTTTCAGATCTCTCCAGAGATGTTCAATCGGGTTAAAGTCAGGGCTCTGGCTGGGCGACTCAAGGACATTCAGAGAGTTGTGCCAAAGCCACTCCTTTGTTACGGCTTGGCTGTGTGCTTCGGGTCGTTGTCCTGTTGGAAGATGAACCGTCGCCCCAGTCTGAGGTCCCGAGCGAGTTGGAGCATGTTTTCATCGAGGATGTCTCTGTACATTGCTGCATTCATCCTTCCCTCAAACCTGACTAGTCTCCCAGTTCTTCCCGCTGAAAAACATCCCCACAGCATGATGCTGCCATCACCATGCTTCACTGTAGGGATGGTATTGGCCAGGTGATGAGCAGTGCCTGGTTTCCTCCAGACATGACGTTTGGCATTCAGGCCAAAGAATTCAATCTTTGTTTCATCAGACCACAGAATTGTTTCTCATGGTGTGAGAGTCCTTCAGGTGCTTTTTTGCAAACTCCAGGCGGGCTGTGGTGCTTTTTACTGAGGAGTGGCTTCCGTCTGGCCACTCTACCAAACAGGCCTGATTTGTGGAGTGCTGCAGAGATGGTTGTCCTTCTGGAAGGTTCTCCTCTCTTCATAGAACAACGCTGGAGCTCTGTCAGAGTGACCATCGGGTTCCTGGTCACCTCCCTGACTAAACTTCTTACATTTACGGATGATGGAGGCCACTGTGCTCATTGGGACTTTCAATGCTGCAGAAGTCTTTCTGTACCCTTCGTCAGATCTGTGCCTCGATACAATTCTGTCTCGGAGGTCTACAGATGATTCCTTTGACTTCATGGCTCGGTTTATGCTCTGATATGCACTGTCAACTGTGATACCTTATATAGACAGGTGTGTGCCTTTCTCAATCATGTCCAATCAACTGAATTTAGCACAGGTGGACTCCAATCAAGTTGTAGAAACATCTCAAGGATGATCAGTGGAAACAGGATGCACCTGAGCTAAATTTTGAGTGTCATGGCAATGGCTGTGAATACTTATGTACATGTTATGTTTTCGTTCATTTTTAACAGATTTGCAAAAATTAGCAAAAAACAGTTTTCACTTTGTCATTATGGGTTGTTGTGTGTAGAATGTTGAGGAAAATAATGAATTTAATCCATTTATATATATGGAATAAGGCTGTTGTGCAATGTTGTGTTAATGTCACGGTTTGGGTTTATTTCCTGTCTTTTTTTGTAGTTTTCTGCCTCTTGTCTCCCTGGGTAACTTCACTTCCTGCCTTGTCCTGTCATCCCCTGTGATTGTCTGATTGTTTCCATGTTTCCTGTCTCCGTTTTTGCCCCTTGGCCTTTTTGCTTTTGAACATTTTGACTATCAAAGTCCCTTTTGGTTTTGAAAACTCTGCGTTTGAGTCCTACCTTCCCCGGCATGCAGCTTCCTGACAGTTAATGTGTGGTGTGACGTGATTTAATGTTATATGTTATTAGTGCTTGTGGCTAATAGTGGTTGTGGCTAATAGCTAACGATAGCTAACGTTAATACAAATATAACGTTAGACTTGTAGAAATTACAGGAAACTCAAGAGAGCCATGACATTATGTTCTTTACAAGTGTATGTAAACTTTTGACCACAACTGTAGCTTACACTTTCCCTTATGAATAAAGATGAGCTACAAGCCTTGATTTTCTTATGTTTCATTTTTTAATCCTCTGCAGTTATTCATACCGGATTAATCATTAAACATAAGCAAATCAAGGCTAGGCGGCAGTATTTACTCATGTGTAACTACTAAAGTTTCTAAATTTATGGTGGGCATTTCTTAGAGAAGGCAGAACAGTGACTGCTAACGTTACGTTAAGTCGTTTAAAGGGATAGCCTAATAGCCTTTTTGTGTTCCCGTAACGTTATATTTCTGCCACATTAGTTTGCAATCAAAAATGCGACCGTACAGAAACGATAATTTTGACTGTACCTCTATAGTTGAGCTGTATACTTCTGTAAAACAGATTTTGTCACCTTAGAACCCAGCCAAGCTCACTAGCCCACAATCTCACCTGTTTCCAGTCAGCGGTAAGCAAACAGTCTCCTGACTTCAGCCGATAGTTCCCAACAATGTCCATTTTTTTTATTTTAAAGTCAAAATACACAGGCATAAGAACAGTTTAATAGGGTTCCCTTTTGGTGGTTTAACTTTGGATTCATCTGACCCTGTTAATCCTATTCACCCCACAATGGCTCTCTTTTCCAGTATGCCCCTTTAAAATCAAAGAGGGAAGAGCTTCAAAGGCCAAACCAATAAAGTTTTGGAAGGGAGAACATCTTACAGTGGTCGGAGTGAATTTGCATAAAGAATATGTGATGCACTGATGTTCAGCTTATTAAAAGTAGAAAAAGAGGTACAACATCCATCCAATCCAGCAATATCTAATGGAAATATAATGGCAATGCTTTTTAGGGGGTAACAGATTACTTTATATTCTGGCAGGTGCACACACTGACTGTGTGTGATTGAGTAGAGATGTTGAAATGCAGAGCTGCATTTCCTTTTTGCTATCTTGATTTGATACGTTTCTGATTAAAAACGGTAAGCCTGTGATGTGATGTTGACTAAAAGACGCAGAAGCAAAAATTTCATCAGAAGCTTGTTAGGATCTAATTCCTGATTAGCTTAAAAGATGGCTTTCTGGTCTTTTGACCAGACATCTCTCCAATCAAGGAACAATCTCATGGTTTTTTTTGCCATATTGAGACCCTCTCTGGCCCTAAATTACTGTTTTAGCAACATCAACAATCAAGTGACTCACTAAACATGTGTGTTGTTGTATAAACAAGAAAACATGACCCTCTTATTGTCATTCAATAGAACTTACTTACTTCACCTGACTTACTGTCAGGTGAACTGGACTGGAACTTCAAATCCTTGCGGCTGACAATTTGGGGATCAAGACTTTGGAGGGCTCGGTGAAGAAATGAGACAAATGCAATCTAAATATAAATCTATTTACATCCTAACACTAATGCCCAACATCCTTTTACTGTGAACACACTCATTTCCCAGGGGACTCATCTAGATGATGGATAGATTGTGCCAAGGTAAACCACAGACTCATTGCTCACTGAGTGGGAGAGTTACAGAGGACAGTTAGTGGTGCAGAAATATGACATCTAAGAAATGTAAAAACAAAAAAAAACCTGCTTAGCTGTGAAGAAACATTTATTCTTTTATTGCAACGTTTCCCACACAGTACCAGTTTGTACTCCTTGTTGTGGTCAAAGGTTGATGTGACCTCATCTGTGAGAGCTCAGTTTGACGAGACCGTAAATCCAAATTCTTTTATAATATGGTCTACTGCTATAAACATGCAATAAAGAGTTATCAGTCCAGTTCCACTGGATAAATTACAAATCTATCCAGTGGATGTACAACCAGGGGTGCAAACTCGTCATCACGTTCTCTTTGGGTGACATGATGACACCCGAAGATGACAGTTGGCTGCCTCGATGCCGTAATAGACCAGGCTTAGTGGAGTTGTACTCTTCATAACAATTAAAGTTGTCATTAAATCATGATGTGTAATATTGGAATATCTCTTTAAGTCTTTTTGATTTTTTTCAGGCAGGCAAGAAACACGAATGAGCTTGAAGTTTTGATAAGGGATTAATTAAGCATGAAACTGCTGTGTGCACACATATTTTACTGTCTCATTTAAATGTGATAATTAGAGGTATTGGAATGTCAAAAATGTATCTGCACTCCCTTTTAATGTCTTAGGCCACATTTACACATAGCCGGGTATTTACAGAAACTAATATTTCTGCCCCTCAGTTTTCAAAAATAACGTCGTACAAACAAGGTCGTTTTCAAAAAAGTTTCTGTTTATATGAACCCGCATAAATACGGCGCAGTAACTCCGTCCGTCCATTGCTCTCCATCACGTCGGGATCACCAAATTGTTGTTAAAAAATGAAGAAACGCCGGACGGACAGAGGTCATCGCTGATCAAAAGGTTAAAATCAAATGTATTTAATAAAGGAGATGGCGTTGCGGTAAAAAGAACATCTCAGCTGAGGAGCCGCTGGTCTCAGCTACCAACAGGCCCCAGGTCAGTCCTTTTGACCATCCCTAGTGCCCGTCTGTCGCCTCCACCAGCGAACTCGAGAACAATGGTTCCTACAGGTATTTATAACAATGCTTAAAGGTGTGAAAGTCAGTGTCCACACCTCTGGGAGTGGTCTTCTGGTGAGTTCAATGTAACTCGGATTTCGAATGATCCATAGTCAATATCAGTTGTTGTTCAAGTATTACATGCATGCATTCCAGTTGATTACATTACATCAAATACAATCATAACTGCATTGGTATTATTCTATTACAGTTGCAGAATTACAGTGGTTTTACAATATTGTCATTACTTTATTGATTACACAGTTTCAGAATCATGGCTGTATTCTGGTGTACACTATATGCATTTTTATTAATTTTATGAACCGCATCGTCAATTTGTTTCTAATATCCTACAGTAGCCTAAGAAAACTAACTGTAAACATAGGACGCTCACATGACGTGAAGCATTTTTAGTCGCATACTGTGACATTTGACAACCTAAAACTCCGTTTGACCTAGTTCACACGCAAACACAAAAACAGAGTTTTCAGAAATTATAGTTTTTTGTGATAAAACCTCCGTTTTTGTGTAAATGGAAGGCCAAAACGCATGAAAATATATGCGTTTTCCCATCGTGTAAACGGGATCTTAATCTAATCCTCACTAGTGTTGCACGTTGTACCGGTATCAGAAAGGCACCGCCCTTACGTTGAAAACAATACGGTTTTGAAAAAATGTAGTACCGGTACTTTAAAAAAAGCAGGCTGCCTGCACACATTGACTGCGAGGGTGGGGCTGCGCAGCTCTCACACATGCAACAGGCAGCAGTCACTCACAGCGAGTTATCAGGGAAGACGTGCCCTCATGTAGCAGACTGCGATGGAAAGCCCAACGACACACACAGACCCGTCTGTAAAACCTGCTTTGCCCAGGCAAAGGGAGGTGTAACGCATCACAGGAGACAGGAGTAGACCCAAGCGCAGATTTAATGAATAACAGGTACACAGGGATTAGGTTTAGTCATATTCAGAAGACAGACAAGAGGTCAAAATCCAGGAGCACGGAGATAGGAAAAAGTACAGACAGGGATCAGGCAGGAGGCAGCAAGGTCTGGAACAAAAAGGAGTCTTCAACGAGAGTACAAAACAGGCTATCCAAATTTATTGATTACACAGTTTCAGAATCATGGCTGTATTCTGGTGTACACTATATGCATTTTTATTAATTTTATGAACCGGATCGTCAATTTGTTTCTAATATCCTACAATCCATCCCTTTACACCAATTTTGGTGTAAAAACCAATCAGAGGGATCGGTTCATCAAATTCCTCAGTTTTGTCAGATGTGTCGTCTCTATTTGTTTAGCACAACGTTCGATCCAATATGACACGCTTGATCTTACACATTCTAATCATAAGATGTGCATCTGGACACACCTTGTTAACTTGTACCTGGCACAGAACAAAAACTCCCTCGAAAACCCTTTTTGGGAATAAAACGAGAAAGAAATCTGTCGGAGAGATTGAAAGATCTTCTCCCAGGATTTAACATTTCATCAGGGATGTCATGTGTACAGTATAAATTGACATAGGACACATTCATTTAATAAAACCTAATGGCATCATGGGGCTGGTCTTCTCTGATGATTCTAATGGTAAGAGTCCTGATGCAGAAGATGCAACAGCATCCACCTAGGAATAGAATGCCGGCCATAATGGAGACTGTTATCACAGAAATAAACAATTGTTTGTATTTACTAAATCATGAGTCCAATAAACCTGAGTAGAGGTTGTCCATGTCACTGTTCTCTGCTGGTTCTTCAGTAAGAGCTCTCAGCAGTGGTTCACCTCCATTTGTGTGTGAGGGTGTTTTCTCGATCATTCTCAAGATCTCTCATGCTCAATGGTTGTTGTTGTCCATGGGGCAGTGTTTGTAGAGGGGCTTGGAAACTTGGAAGTGTCTGTACTGGAAATCGATGGTTCTGATGTGACCCGTGGGTCTGAGGTTATGTCTGTGCTGGGCTGTCGTTGTCCCCCATTAGTGTGAGGTGGTCTTGGAACTGTGTTGTCCCTCAAAAGGGAGACTGGAAGGTTGCTTGGACCCTTTCTGAATCGGTCCTAGTCTTGCTTCTGGTCTCCTAGAACGATGCTTGTCTTGCTTCTGGTCCGGCTCTGCGGTGCTGGTTCTGCTGCGGTCGGTCCTGACGCTTCCTCCTGGTCCTGCACGGTGGTCAAGCAGACTCTGGGCTGAGGAAGTCCTTCCTCTCAGCGAGATGACGGTTGTTTGGTCACTGCTCACGGTTCCTTTGGCGCCGCTCAGGTTGTTGACAGGTGGTCTCTCCTCTTCTGTGTCATCCCTCTCTGCTCCAGCAGGGGTAGAGGTGCGTCTTCTAGATCCTGTGTGTGACTTGAAACTCATTAGACACCCCCCCAGGTATTCCCATAGCTTCCATTCTACTGATGTGGCTTTTAGGTTAATGTAGTTTATCAATTATTGGTAATGCATTCCTGTCTGTTGTTCACTGTGTCTATAGTTATGTTTTGTTTAATCGGGACAATACTGTTATCTTAATAAGTACAACTCAACGGAAAGGTGAATCTCTTTCACCGTCCGACCAGATGTTCAATGTGAATATGTCTATTTACTGTATAGTTCTATATCAGGGAAATGTTTGGACATTTTTATAAATCAAGAACCTTGATCTCTTGTTCTCACAATAATATCAACCGTGTGTATTTGCTTGTATATCTCAATCATTTTAGCTTGGATTTAAATGAGGGGTTTCTGTCCCTTTTCTTAATCTGAAAGTTGTGTGGTAGTAACTTGTACAAAAACTAAAGTGTTTGTGGGATTATGCATGAGTGTATACTTCCTCTTGTTATCAAAGTCTTGGTCAGGGGACGCGTAGTGGTCGTCATTGACGTGTGATTGAGATCCACTCTCTTCTTGATCCTGAGAATCTCGCAGGTCCTGTAACCAGACTGATCGGGGGATCCGAGGTGTTGGAAGATCAGGATTCCCTGGTCAGCTGTTGAATAGAGAAGCACAATGGGGTGCCTGCGTGTGTGTGTGCGTGTGTGTGTTGGTGCTCTTCCCAGGTGTTCCTCCTCCAGTATCTAAATCTTTCTTTTAGTAATTTCTTTTGTTAAGTTTTCCCATCGTTCAATTTGAAAAAATATTTCTATATCTACATCCCTCTTGTTGAGGCATGTGTTATTTTAACACATGTCTCAAAATAAATGTGTTAGAATCAGCATCAGGTCAGCTTCAGACTTCTTTGCATTGTCTCAAAGTTCGACGCTGGCTGGCGAGCTCTTCCTTTAAATTGAAAAACAGAAATTAAGAAAACAACAGTCCCTATGCAGTGATAGAGAAAAATGATTAAAGCATGATACACAGAATATTTGCATTCAAACAGTGTGTGTGGTTTTCGAATTCTGATCCGGGACTCTTAAGACCATGTTACTCTCAACAGAACCCCTGTAAAAAATAGTTATGCTTATCCCGTTTGTTGTTGTATTGGGAGACCTGCTAAGTCCCTCCTGTTGGTCAGCTGTCTGCACCCTTTGACCTCTGCATCTTACCAGTCCGTTCGCTGCTTCCTCCTTTTCTCCTCGCAGCCTCTCTGGGCTCCAGGATGTGTGTGATGCAGTTTACCATTGCCTTGTGACTTTCCATCACAATTGGACTTGCATTTGCATTCTCAGTCGTCAGGGCTGCAGCCTCTTTCGGGGGTTACAGCAATACTTAATGTTACCTGCGTTCTCTACCTGTGAACTCAAAACTCAACTCATGGTTTGTTAGTGACCTAGAACATTCATGTATTCCTAATGAAAATGGTAGATTATCAATATATCATATATAGTTACATGTTTGTATGGTTTGTTGATAAAATCATTACAGGATGATGGTCTGTAACAAAGTTTCCCATTCTGTACTGCCCTATGATCTAAAATTTGCTTCCGTCATTAAGATGCTGTATGAGATGTACCGTGCACTGTACATCTCATATCCACACTCAACAACTTGCAGCCTAAGTTTAAGAGAAAATAATAAATTATTTACAACAAGGTCTATAGATTTGGCTCAAATCACATTATTTCCCACTCATTTAAACGTCTCCCTCTGTGCTAACTATTTACATATATTCACCCACTGGACTGTTGACCGTCTCTACGTCCCTATGGGTCGCACCTCTCTCGGAACGACTCCCTTTTGTCTTACCAGACCGGCTCCACAGACAGCGTCCTGTCCTTTGTCTCTTGCCCAAGACCCATGGGTGTGTGTGCTAATGTGCATGCTAATGTGCATCTTCAGGTGTGCTGCTGCTGTGTGCCTATGTGTGATGTGTTGCAGACTCTGATTAGAGTCTCTCTTAAACTCAGTAATTTGTAAAAATGTTTAAACAATAAATGGGAAAATTGTGTTAATGTAAGCAGAGAACAATTATATAAACGTTAAAACAAAGAATCACATAGAGCCTAAAAAAAATAAATAAATAAAAAGTCCATAGACCGTTTGTAATGCAAGCAAAAGTCACATGGTCCTAAGAATGGAGGAAGAAAAAAATGTTAGAATCATTTGGAAATGGAGACAGGGGAGACACTGTTGAATGGAAATACAGAGTGGAGGTGGGAAATACAAAAACTGTGTTACATCTGGTGCAACTTTCTTCTTTTAACTGTCGCCCGGCTGCCATTTTGGAAATCTCCAAAGCACATGTTCTCCACCCCCAGTAGTGGTGGATAACAAGTCATTGTTATCCCCTCTGTAGACCAAGCTGAGAATTTCTTTCTCAGCCATCTTTTAACTGTTTTCTCTATTTATCTCCGCCGTCATCTTGTAATGTTCCAAAAACATGTGCTCCGTTTTCCCCAAGACCAGGCCCCAATCAAATCTTTAATCCGGCTTCATTCTTTTCGAAACATGCAACATACAATATATACAAGTTCGCAACGTTTTCAACTGATCTATATTTATTGTAAAAATTTATCCAGTAATTATTATTATTATTTCCGGGTCTTGGCAGTCGGCCGTGCCACTATCCTCACCTTTTTCGAATTTAAATTGTAACTTCCAGCCTTCAGGGTCTTGGCGCGCTGGTCCGTGACTCTGTCCTCACCTGCAAGGCGAGTTATATGATGACCTATTTCTTATCTTATCTCTTATCTCATATTATTTTAGGTCTATTTATCCCTACACTTAATTATCCGCAAAATTCTAGTCAGTTTTTTTTAGTTATCTAGCCTCATTGGCGTCGTCTAGTTCATATTTTAATTTATTGTGCCACCTAACAGAGTCTAAGAGAGCTTACGGAGACAACGAAGAACCGCCATTACAACGCGAACCACTCAATTACTGCTGGCAACACGACTCTGGTTCCAACAGGCCTTGCGGACTTAACTCTGCTAGCGCGTTCTACACAGTGCATTACGTATACAGTCTATAAATTGCCCAACCGGTTAGAGGCCTATACTAGGTTTCCATTCATTCTATGACTGATCAGTTAAATAACGTTGCCCATTCACTTAACGTTAACGCTACACAACCGAGCTTTGTCGGCAACACACACAGAGATGTCCAAAAAAACACTATATACAATGTGCTTTTTATCACAACGGCCATTCAAGCTAAGAGAAAACATTTTTTTTTCTTTCTAAAATGTAGTTTACCTCAAAACATCGTATCTTGTCCACTCACACCTAAATGTTCTATGATAAACTATACAGCATTTCGGTTTTAAAACAAATGGTTGCCGGTTACCTTTTCGATGGCGCCGTGTGAGTGAAGAAAATCGATCGCTGCGCTTTGTTCAGATCAGCTGTTCCTCCGTCCGTCCATTGCTCTCCATCACGTCGGGGTCACCAAATTGTTGTGTTCAAAAATGAAGAAACGCCGGACGGGCAGAGGTCATCGCTGATCAAAAGGTTAAAATTCAATTCATTTTATTTTGTATAGCCCATAATCGCAAATTACAAATTTGCCTCAGAGGGCTTTACAGTCTGTACACATACAACATCCTCTGCCCCGAAACCCACCATCGGCACAGGAAAAACTCCCCAAAAAATGAAAAAACCCTTACAAGAGGGAAAAAAGGGAAGAAACCTTAGGGAGAACGTCAGAGGAGGGATCCCACTCCCGGGATGGACAGACTACAATGGATGCCATGTGTACAGAATGAACAATGTATAATACATGCAATTCCTATGACAGAAATGATTCAAGTAATTGTGAGTAGTAAGCCAGGCGCACAGCAGGACCACTGCAGGGGCAACCATCATCAGATAGAACCACCATCCACAGAAGCCTGTGGGGAGGGAGAGCACAGAGACTTTAGGAGAGGGTAATGTCGGTTTATGAGTACAGTAATATGATTAATATCTAAAATAATGAGCGTGAGAGAGGAGCTCGGTGTGTCCTAAGAATTCCCCCGGCATTCTAAGCCTATAGCAGCTTAACTAAGGGCTGGTCCGGACTAACCTGAGCCAGCCCTAACTATAGGCAGAATTGAAGAGGAACGTTTTAAGTTTTACTTTAAAAGAGCTGACCGAATCTGCCCCCTGGACTGAAAGTGGAACCTGGTTCCACAAAAGAGGAGCTTGATAACTGAAGGCTCTGGCCCCCAGCCTACTTTTTAAAACCATAGGAACAACAAGTAACCCAGCATCTATGGAGCGCAGTTGCCTTGTAGGGCAATACGGTGTTACAAGCTCTTGAAAATACAACGGTGCCTCACCAGCAAGTGCCTTGTAGGTGAGGAGAAGTACCTTAAAATCTATTCTTGATTTAACAGGGAGCCAGTGCAGAGAAGTTAATACAGGAGTCATATGATCCCTTTTCTTAGTTCTTGTTAATACACGTGCTGCAGCATTCTGAATCAACTGGAGAGGCTTAAGAGATTTACAAGAGCAGCCTGATAACAAAGAATCACAGTAGTCCAGTCTGGAAGTGACAAACGCATGAACTAATTTTTCTGCATCACTTTGAGACAGGAAAAATCAAATGTATTTAATAAAGGAGATGGCGTTGCGGTAAAAAGAACATCTCAGCTGAGGAGCCGCTGGTCTCAGCAACCAACAGGCCCCAGGTCAGTCCTTTTGACCATCCCTAGTGCCCGTCTGTCGCCTCCACCAGCGAACTAGAGAACAATGGTTCCTACAGGTATTTATAACAATGCTTAAAGGTGTGAAAGTCAGTGTCCACACCTCTGGGAGTGGTCTTCTGGTGAGTTCAATGTAACTCGGATTTCGAATGATCCATAGTCAATATTAGTTGTTGTTCAAGTATTACATGCATGCATTCCAGTTGATTACATTACATCAAATACAATCATAACTGCATTGGTATTATTCTATTACAGTTGCAGAATTACAGTGGTTTTACAATATTGTCATTACTTTATTGATTACACAGTTTCAGAATCATGGCTGTATTCTGGTGTACACTATATGCATTTTTATTAATTTTATGAACCGCATCGTCAATTTGTTTCTAATATCCTACAGTAGCCTAAGAAAACTAACTGTAAACATAGGACGCTCACATGACGTGAAGCATTTTTAGTCGCATACTGTGACATTTGACAACCTAAAACTCCGTTTGACCTAGTTCACACGCAAACACAAAAACAGAGTTTTCAGAAATTATATTTTTTTGTGATAAAACCTCCGTTTTTGTGTAAATGGAAGGCCAAAACGCATGAAAATATATGCGTTTTCCCATCGTGTAAACGGGATCTTAATCTAATCCTCACTAGTGTTGCACGTTGTACCGGTATCAGAAAGGCACCGCCCTTACGTTGAAAACAATACGGTTTTGAAAAAATGTAGTACCGGTACTTTAAAAAAAGCAGGCTGCCTGCACACATTGACTGCGAGGGTGGGGCTGCGCAGCTCTCACACATGCAACAGGCAGCAGTCACTCACAGCGAGTTATCAGGGAAGACGTGCCCTCATGTAGCAGACTGCGATGGAAAGCCCAACGACACACACAGACCCGTCTGTAAAACCTGCTTTGCCCAGGCAAAGGGAGGTGTAACGCATCACAGGAGACAGGAGTAGACCCAAGCGCAGATTTAATGAATAACAGGTACACAGGGATTAGGTTTAGTCATATCCAGAAGACAGACAAGAGGTCAAAATCCAGGAGCACGGAGATAGGAAAAAGTACAGACAGGGATCAGGCAGGAGGCAGCAAGGTCTGGAACAAAAAGGAGTCTTCAACGAGAGTACAAAACAGGCTATCCAAATAACGCTCAGAATGTGATGATAACTACACGAGACTTTGCAAAGAACACAGAGGGATAAGGGGTATACTGTATATACAGACCAGCTTGATGGGGAACCAGACACAGGTGTGTAGGGATGAGTGGGCGTGCACAACAGACAGACAAACAATGGAACAAACCAACACAAAACGGGACAGACCAACTAAGACAGTAAACAGGGGGGAGTTCGGGGACCAGATATTGAAGGCCTCAGTACTCCGGGGAAGGGGAGCACTGGATCGTGACAGGAGGGAACACTTCAAATATGGCTAAGCACCTATCAGACAGACACCCCAAACATTTCAAAGAACGACAGGTTAGCAAATGTGATCATAAACATGAACAGCCCCAAGCTCACCCATATACAGCCCAACACGATTATCCTTAGCCTAGCTTAGCTCGGGTGACCAGACGTCCTTTTACTCGGGCGCATTTTTTTAGGTCTCGAAATGTCCGGGTAAAAGAGGACGTCTGCTTTGTCTTGTGTTGCACTTGCTTGATGTTTGACTGTGTTTGGAAAATTGTTGACTTGCTAAACTGTCATAAACAAAGTAAGCAAACCGGTTTTGCTAAGTTTAGCCGCTAGCAAGACATCTCGTTAGTGATGTTGGCAAGCTTGTTATAACATGCTCTGACATTGATGCTAGTATTTAGTGCTCTCACGTCGGGGCTGTACGATACGTGCAGAGAATCAGTTACAGATGCACTTTTTACCGTCTGCGAGTTTGGAGATGAACCAGCGCAGATTTTTTTATAGCGTAAGAAATTGGATGTGTGACGTGAGTGCGTGTGAAAACATGCAAACGCGTGTGTCACACGGGGAAAGTGAGAGTTGGCATCCCTGTAGCTTTGTTAGCTAGCTAGCTTGACAACAACTTTCCTATTAAACATCAAGCAAGTGCAACACAAGACAAAGCAAGACAGCAAGTAAGTTACTGAATAGTCCAGCAGAAATATACATGCAAAATAACCTACAATTTTACTCATGTGGGCCTATATGATCATGAAGTCAGAATGCACACTAAATTGTACCAAATAATACACACTTGATGCAATAGACTACGTGCTGATGGAGCCTGCGGGTAGATCTTCACCTAATTCTTTTTATTTTTAGTTAAGGAAAAACAATTATTCCATGAAATATGAATGTGAGAATATCAAACTCTATATGCAAGTAAATGAAGCATTGTTTAGCCCACAGACAATCAAACAGATGAGAGGTTAAAAGGGAACCTTACAGATGTTTTATTTATTACTATCATAGATAAATATTCCTGTATCGTATTTGTGGTTTCCTATTTGTAGTATCGGAAGTATCGGGTACCGTAATATTTTGGCAGGTATAGTATCAAAGTCATAATTTTGGTATCGTGGCAAACCTAGTCCTCACTAGGACCAGGAAAGTGGATCACATCACTCCAGTTCTCAGGTCTTTACACTGGCTTCCTGTCAAACAAATAATTGACTTCAAAATCCTGCTGCTAGTTTATAAAGCACTGAATGGTTTAGGGCCAAAGTACATTGCTGATCTGCTGATACCTTATGAACCGCCACAAACCCTTAGGTCGTCTAGGACGGGTCTACTTTCTGTTCCCAGAGTCAAAACTAAACATGGAGAAGCAGTGTTCAGTTTTTCTGCTCCACGTATCTGGAACAAAGTCCCAGAAAGCTGCAGGTCTGCTGGGTCACTCAGCTCCTTTAAATCCAGATTAAAGACTGGCCCGTCCCAGCGCCTCCAGCACCTCGCCCACCTGCCGCACATGCTCCGCCCAGGTGGTGCTGTGGATAATCACGTCGTCCAGGTAAGCGGCAGCATATGCCGCGTGCGGACGCAGCACCCGATCCATGAGACGCTGAAACGTGGCCGGGGCCCCAAACAGCCCGAAGGGAAGTGTGGTAAATTGGTACAAACCGTACGGGGTGGAGAATGCCGTTTTCTCCTTGGAATCTGCCAGTAGCCCTTGGTTAAATCCAGTGTCGTGAAGAAACGTGCAGTGTCTAGCCGGTCCAGGAGTTCGTCGACCCGGGGCATTGGGTAGGCATCGAACCGTGACACGTCATTCACCCTGCGATAGTCCACGCAGAACCGTACAGATCCATCCTTCTTAGCCACAAGGACGATGGGGCTGCACCAGGCACTGTTGGACTCTTCTATTACCCCCAACTCCAACATACTCGCCAATTCCCTCCGAACCACTTCTTTCTTGTGTTCGGGCAACCTGTAGGGTCGAGACCTCACTGTCACGCTCGGGGGCGTCTCGATACTGTGAACTATGAGGTCGGTCCGGCCTGGCAAGGGAGAGAACACATTAGCAAACCGCTCCTGCAACCTGGCAACGTCCGCCCTCTGGCTCTCGGAGAGATGAGCGTCTCGAGGGAGCGAGGTATGATTACCTGCTTTTGGAACCTCCGGCCCCAGCTCCTCCCCTTCCGATACCGCAGAGACCAGAGAGACGGACTCCACCCCCCTCCAGGCTTTCAGGAGGTTCAGGTGGTATATCTGTGTACCCCCGCCCCTGTCAGACCGCACCACCTCGTAGTCGACGTCCCCCACCTGCCGTGTGACCTCGAAGGGCCCTTGCCACTTGGCTAGGAGTTTAGAGTTGGAAGTAGGAAGCAATACAAGTACCTTTTCTCCCGGTGTGAATCGTCGCAGCCTGGCCCCTCTGTCGTACAGCCGTTGTTGTCGCTCCTGGGCCTGCAGCAAATTCTCTCGTGACATCTGGCCCAGTGTGTGGAGTTTTGCTCGCAGGTCCAGGACGTACTGGATCTCATTCTTGCAGGGGCTCGGACCTTCCTCCCAGTTTTCTTTCATCAGGTCCAGCACCCCCCGCGGCGTCCTGCCAAACAAGTTCAAAGGGAGAAAATCCCGTGGAGGCCTGGGGGACCTCTCGCACTGCAAACAACAGAGGGTCAAGCCAGTGGTCCCAATTACGTTCATCGTCGCTAATAAATTTACGGATCATGGACTTCAGAGTCTTATTCATGCGTTCCACCAGCCCACCATCTGTCTGCGGGTGGTCCACGCTCGTACGAATGGACTTAGTGCCCAGTAACCCGTAAAGTTCTCTGTGTGCGCGACATGAACGAGGTGCCCTGGTCAGTCAGAATCTCCTTAGGGATTCCAACTCGGGAGATGACCTGAAACAGAGCCTGCGCGACGCTCTTTGCAGAGATATTGCGCAACGGCACTGCCTCCGGATACCGCGTTGCGTAATCCACGAGAACTAACACAAAGCGATATCCGCGTGCGCTCCGGTGAAACGGCCCGATGAGGTCCATGCCGATCCGCTCGAACAGGACCTCCACCAACGGCAGAGGACGCAACGGCGCCCTCGGAATGGCCGGAGCGTTCACTAACTGACACTCCGGGCAGGACGCGCACCGGCGGCGCACGTCCCCCCGGATGCCTGGCCAATAAAATCGGTTCATTATCCGGTCTAGCGTTTTCTCGTATCCCATGTGACCAGCCATCGGGTTATAGTGAGCCGCCTGGAAGATAATTTCCCGGCGGCTTTTCGGCACCAGCAACTGTGTGTTTTCCTGCCCCGTCTGACTCACTCTATACAGTCTGTCCCTAATCAATGAAAAGTGCGGAAATGACTGCGCTACGTCAGGGCGCACCAGGTGACCATCAATACATATCACTTGGTCGTAGGCTGAGCGTAGGGTATCGTCACGAGACTGTTCGAGTGGAAAATCTTCCATGGAGCGAAACTCTGGAGCCGGCGGAGTCGCTACAGGAGGCTCCGCGGGCTCCCCCTCCCCGTCTGCAGCGTCGGACGACCCCGCGTCACCGCTGAGCACAGCACAGCACACATCTCGCATAACCCTGTCGGTCGTGAACGCACCCCCGTAGCCCCGACCATTAACTTACCAAATCCCGGCCAATCTGTACCTAAAATGACGGGGTGCGTCAGGTGGGAGCTAACCGCGACCTTCATTCTATGCTTTTTCCCCGCATATCTAATTTCCACCGATACCACAGGATACTCGTGAACATCCCCATGCACACACCTTATTCTCACCCGGTCTGCCTCCACCAATGCCCCCGAACCAGGCTCTGATGAATCATAGACTGCGTGCAGCCCGAATCCACCATCGCCTGGCGTGTACCCCCCTGGATCCTTACCGGAACACGGTACGTCGCTCCCGGACCGGGGGAGGGTGCCGGAACGCCGGCAACTCGGATCACCTGTCCCACCTCCCTCAGCGGGCACTCTCTCCGGAGGTGACCGAGCCGCCCGCACCTCCAACACTCCTGCCCCGGCGCTTGAGAACCTCTCTGTGGGTCGGGAAGGGTGCTCGAGTTCCCCGAGGTCGGTGGGTTGTGGGCAGGGGAAAACGGCACCAGCCGCGGAGCCGGCCTGGGTCGCGGCGCAGCTCCTGGTCCGGCCAACACTGGCGAATTCTCCCAGTTACATGCCCGTTGGGATGCACCGCCAGATGGTCCTCCGCCAGGGTGATGGCTGCCTCCAGGGTCGTCGGACGGTGGCACTGGACCCACGCCGCCGTCCTGGCCGGGAGCCCCTCCCCGAACTGCTCCAGCACCACTCGCGTCAACACCCCTTGGACCCCTCCTGCGCCGTCTGGCTGCAGCCACCTCGTGGCGGCATCTCTCAGCCGCTGGCCGAACGCGGAATCGCCGCCGGTGGTCTTCCGGCAACAGCCCCAGTCTGGTGGCAGCCCCATGGCCGCGATCTGCGCCTCCCCGGTCAGGAGAGGTAAAAGCCGGACCGGCCACTCCCCCGCTGGCCAGCCGCACGCCTCCGCCTCGAAAGTCTCCAAAAAGGACTGGACGTCGTCGTCCCCAGTCATTCGCTGAAGCGTGAGCCCGGCGAACGCAGCGGGCCCCTGCGTCAGCGGCGCGGCCGCGGGCTGCGCCGCCAGCTGTTCCAGCGCCCGGGCCTGTCTCTCCACCTGGGCTTGGAGCGCCCCCAGGAATTGCCGGTTTGCCTCTGCCTGCTCCTTCTGGACGGCCGCCAGCTCCCCGATCATCTGGCCGAGCGCCACAAGCGGCTGGGTTGGCATCCCCTGCCGGTGTCCGTCAGCCGTCATTTCCTCCCCCCAGCCAAGTTGGGCGCCACTGTAACAAGTTGGTCCTCTGGGGGGGTCTTGGAATGACGGGCACGAGGCAGTCAGGTCCATTGTAAATGGTTTTTATTTATATTTTCGCACACACAACAACACCGGCTCCAGCCTCCTCGCCTCGCTCTCCCGCTGTCGCCGGATCCCTCCTACTTAACAGAAGAATATTGATTTCTGATTCACATCAGCTGAGGCCAATTGCCTCCCCCGGCACCGTTCCCTGAACCACTCCCTTCTCAGTCCCCCCCTGCAGCTGAGCCAAAACCACGCCCGCCACCACAAAGACTTTTCTGTTTGCTGCTGCCTTCAATTGACCATTTCTGCAAGTCCGAATTCTTTAAGACATTCTTAAATTACATTACATACAATTTTATTCTGTTTCAAATATTCTAACGTCTTTTTTATCCTTTTAATGACTGTTTTCTTTTATGTATCAATGTCCTTAACTGTTTATAAATCTCCTTACTTTATGTTTGGATGTTTTAAATGTTTTTACGTGAAGCACTTTGAAATGTTTTGTTGTTGAAATGTGCTATACAAATAAAATTGCCTTGCCTTGCCTTAACACTGTTTAAAAAGTTGCAATGGTTCTATGGAAACACATTACCTACAAACCAGACACAGAGAGCTCCCAACATCAGGTCCGGGACAATCACAGTGTCAGGATCTCCGAATCCCCCTGAGTTGGTTGATGACAAGGATTGCAACACGTTGATCAATTAAAGTCAAAAAGTTAACATTTTTTTAGAAGAGAAAAAGATTACATGAGCAATTCTCCGGAGATATATCTGGCTCTAACTATTGCTTGCAAGCAGGAGGTCGAATACACAAGCACGTATTTCAGCATTCAGTGTAATGGCGTCTCCGAGCAGTAAAAATGCTGAGTTTTTATACACATGTGAAGGCCATTCTTAGTGCCAGTTACGAGAAGCTGCAAACCAGGTTGAGATAAGAACCCAGGTGAAGATGAGGGTAGCACACACACACAGCAAGATCATCCTCAGTGGCCGGTGCAAATCATAATTAATTGACATAAAGTAGAAACGTGGATCCGAGAACTTTCGTACCAAATAAGATATGAACCAAGGCCATGAACAGAAGTCCTTTGTATTGAAGCGTCTATGAGATCGTGTCGACCGCCCTCCCTTCTCAGGACACCGCTGCAAACTAACATTTTGTATCATGCTGCTCCTTGCACGTCAGGGTCATATACGGACACTTGAGACACAGGTTTAGCACAAGACAATGTTATAACATATTTTACCATTACATGCATCTCACAACAGCTAATCTGTTCACCAGAAGCTGAAGGCATTGCATATTTCAAGACGCAGGATCAGACCTCATATGGACACAAGGACATATGCGGAGGTCACGGGTTCATCACACAAGACTCAAACCCTCAGTTTAGCCATCGGCCTATATTGTCATTATGAAGGTATCTAACAGTATTTTGGGGAGAAAAGGTCAGCAGGTTCACACAGTCACATCATGGGGATGTGTGCGTCTTACGTGCGTCTCAACAGCTGTGGCACCATACTCCACATTTAAAAAAAAGATTAAATTCCATTGTATGGGTAGCTTACAATGATAGTCGCTAAGGTAGGCTAGTTCCCTTTCAGCAGAAATTATTTAGTTTTTTTTTCATCGTCTTCAGGATTTAGCTGCTGCTGCATTTTATGTTTTTGTTGGTATATATTGTTTTTTGTTATTAGTATTTTAGTTTGTCTATCTGTTTTCACATGAATAATATTTCCATGGATTGATGTTTTTAACATTACATATCAATCATGTTTTATCCCATAATTGTAAAAATGATGTTGAGAATCTGTAAGTCACACAATGCAATTTTAAAAGTTTGTGCTCTTTCTTTTCTGAAGTAACACTTCAACCCAATGCTCACCGCAGCACTGTCACAACAAATAGAAGCAATGGCTCTCCTCTTACTGTCACGGTGTGGGTTTATTTCCTGTCTTATTTTGTAGTTTTCTGCTTCTTGTCTCCCTTGGTAACTTCACTTCCTGCCTTGTCCTGTCATCCCCTGTGATTGTCTGATAGTTTCCACCTGTGTCCAATCACCTGCACCTCCCTAGTGTATTTAAGCCGTGTTCTCTTGTGTCACTTGTCGCGTCATTGTCTTTTGTCACGGATGTCCCTGTCTATCGTCTGGATGTTCCTCATTCCTGTCTGCCCTTTTTCCCCCCGGTTCGTGTGTGTGTTTTTGCCCGTTTGCCTTTTTACTTTATTGGAGTTTTTGACGATTAAAGTCTTTTGCGTTAAAGTCTGTGTTTGAGTCCTGCCTTCCCACGCATCCTTGACACTGCCTGCCTTTTGTCCCGGTTCCTGTGTGCGTTTTTGCACCTTGGCTATTTGCTTTGAACATTTTGACTATTAAAGTCTTTTTGGTTTAAAGTCTGCATTTTGAGTCCTGCCTTTCCCCACATCCGTGACACTTACTTGTTTGCATGCAACCTGTAAATCTCAGGTGTAGCAACCATCTCCAACCACCAGAATTAACAGCTGCCTGTTTTGTTTTTTCATTAAACTTGTTTTTGTGTTGGCATACATATTCTGTCTCCATACTATCTGCACCATATTTTCATTGGTTGGTTCAATTTGAGTTGAGAAGAAGTTGAGAATGTTCCTTGATTTGGGTCGCGGCTTGTCATTAAGGGGTGATGGTGGGTCCCGGAGCCAGACCAGTTGAGAACCACTGGTGTAGACTGATGGAAGGGTGACCAGAGGTTCTCTGTGCTCGCAGCAGAAACAACAAAGAAAGGACACACGCCCAAAGAACCCTCGGTTTCACCAGGAGAGAGGAGCTCAAAAATGAAGCAATTTCCAGTGTTGTATTGCAACAGGGGCGTACGGTACGGTGGTGTGGTGGTTAGCACTGTCGCTTCACAGCACCTTGGATACTCACACACGCTGCAGTCTGTGGCCCTTTCTCAATATGCGTTCTTGTGTGAACTTTCATCAGTCGCTGCTCAAGTGCTGGCCGAGAACGGTCATAATACCCGGATGTCACTCGCTCCGCCCATTTTACCGGGCATGCATCGGATTGGCTTGTGAGAGCCAAATTTCCCAGAATGCATTTCACTTCAGCAACGACAGAGGTAAATAAACACTACTGTAAGTTTATAACGTTAAATACTACTATATTTAAGTGACGGAATGTAATTTTAGGACTTTTTCAGACGAGAAGCTAGTTGTTTAAGCAGCATTTCTGCGGTCGATTTGTCAACATTCAGCCTTCGTAACAATTTGCTCCGTGGATGTCAGAGATGTGAGGTCTAGTTAATGGGACCGTCAGACTCCTCCAGCACCGGGAGGTCAGCTCGTCTCTGCCCGCAGAGAGGAGCCTGTTTTCGGAAAGTCTCCTGCGAAGTGCTATGTTGGTATTCACGTCTCTGTAGCGGTTATACATGAGTTATAACTGGGCTAAGTGTCCATAACTTTTAATGTGGTATCAGAGACTGATGTTGTTCACCGGTAACGTTAATCCGGTAATCTGTTTGAGGACAAAGTTTATATTCACAACTTCATGTTTAACTTTAACGTCTTGTCTGTATCCACAGTGCAGCTTGTTATTGTCTATCATTGTGTGTGGGTCTTGGCCCACCTATGCCGGCAAATCACTGTCAAAATTCGAGCGCGCAAATCAGGTTGATGCGCGCACATAAATCAAACATCCGCAATATATATTTGCTCGCTCGCGGAACGTGAACTTCCTTGCTTGCAAGGCTAATCTCTGCTCGCGCTCAAAGGTGTTTTCTATTCGCTCCCTGTTGTTCTTTAACAGTAAGGGGGCAGAGCCAGTCACCATGCTATCTCTACATCTAATTGGTTACAAACCCCGTCTTTGGATTGGCTGGAGTTATGCATTCACAGAACTATGGAAGCCCATTTCCGCACTAAAGAAAGGGGATAGAAAATCAAAATTATGAGATAAAACTGTCATGATGGCGGGTGTAGGCAGGACTCAAACGCGAGTTTCAAAAACAAAGAGACTTTAATCGTCAAAAATTCCAAAGGAAAAAAGGCCAAGGGGCAAAAACGGAGACAGTAACAAGGAACACTCAGACATGGACTTCCGGACATTCAACAGGGGATGACAGGACAAAGCAGGAAGTGAAGTTACCCAGGGAGACAAGAGGCAGAAAACTACAAAATAAAACAGGACATGAACCCAAACATCTCTTGGCACCTCACGATTCGATTCCGATTCAGAGGTCAACGATTCAATTCTAAACCAATAAAATGATTATTGATGCATCTCGATTTTCGAGTTTGCTACTCAGAGGTTGCTAATCACTTCCTACTTTATTTGATAATTAAAGAAAATCAACAGATGAATTGCCTTCTCTAAAGAGAAAAAAAATCTTTGTCACAAATATGATTTTCTATCAACAATGCAAGAACCAATACAGCTTGCATTTCAACACAATATGGAAGTAGCCTATGTAAAAAAAATTAAACAGAGCAGCTTTTTCTTAATTTAAAAGAAAAATTTGTCTCAGACCGGTCCAAAAAAGTCCAAATCTGTGAATATCTGTGAATATCTTTCAATACGGATCGACTTTTTGAAAATCGAAATAATGAGGTAAGATATGTGCAGGCTCCTCCATAGTTTGGTAAAGTTGGCAAGATATTCAGATTCGGACTGACGGACCTGTCTGCGAGCTGGACGCATTGCTCTTAATATGCCGGTAATGATGGTAAATTATGGTTATAGCTGGTTGTCATCTACGGTCCACTACGATTACCGAAAGGGGGGCGTTTGTTTGACAATCTCAAAATTTCGACTTTTTATCCCCTTTAGTGCGGAAATTGGCTTCTGTAGTTGTGTGAATGCATCACTCCAGCCAATCCGCCCCCTTACTGTCAAAAAGAAAAACAGCGAGCGCGTGGAAAACACCTTCGAGAGCGAGCAGAGATTAACCTCGCGAGCGAGGAAGTTCACGCTCCGCGAGAGAGCGAGCTTTTGCTCGCACGAGACAACCTTTTGCTCGCGAATGTTTGATTTACACACGCGCAACAACCTAATTTGCGCTCTCAAATTTTGACAGTGATTTGCCGCCATACGCTTCAACATGTGCGTTTAGTGCGCATGCGTGTATAGCAGAGCATCAGCAGGCCAGAGAGGAGAGTTTTCTGTTGCATTCTGCAGCGGGCGAACAGAATGTTGCAGCAGGCGAACTAATTTCATTTTTAAAATTCCGATTATTAACTTTTCTGAATCGAGACCGAATCGTTCTAGAGAGAATCGAGAGAAAGCAAAAAAATCGACCAAAAAGCATTTACCATCATTACAAGACCCCGAGGTACTTGAACTTCTTCACTTGGGGTAAGGACACATTCCCTGGCGTAGGCAATCCATCGGTTTCCTGCTAAGAGCCATGGCCTCAGATTTAGAGGTGCTAATCCTCATTCCAATCGCTCCACACTCGACTGCGAAACGCTCCAGTGAGAGTTGGAGGTCACAGACAGAAGATGCCTGTTATGGTAAGGTAGATGGGCGTGGGCCCAAGCGCAGCACACAGGAGTCACAGGGAGGTTCTTCCGACTTGAAAAATAAGGTATTTATTCAAACACACACACGTAAATCTGTGTCATCGGATTTTGAAAGAAAAAGGTGATTGAATTTCTAGCACTGAATATTTATGCATTGAAATCATGTATCTGAATGTTTTTCAACGTTAAAATATTCAACTGCAAAAAATTCAACCGCAAATAATTCAACCGCAAAAAATTCAATGCAAAAATTCAATGCATAACCTGCACGTCCTGTCGGGGTAATGCGTCTGCACACGCTCCGCTAAAGCCGCTGACCCCCCCCCCCCCTCCCCCGACTACGCTGCATCGGCTCCTATGCGCACTACAAGCGTGTTCCTGGTTTCAAAACTCCGCCAATCACTCCTAATAGCTCGTCAAAGCATCCCAGCATCAGCAGTCTATTACTGAATCTTACAGACACAAACCACACTGATGGCATGAAGTTAAAGTTAAAACACTCAACGAAGCCCCATTATTAATGGACATGGCTGAAATCCGGTCATCATAGTCGACAAGCCGAAGTTGTATTGGGAGCTCGCTCCTTTTGCTTGACGCACGCTCCCGATCTTGAATCTAGAATCGATTGCTCTTCCTTGGGTTCCCGGATGTTGAGGTTCGAATTTTTTTGCATTGAATTTTTGTATTGAATTTTTTGCGGTTGAATTATTTGCGGTTGAATTTTTTGCAGTTGAATATTTTAACGTTGAAAAACATTCAGATACATGATTTCAATGCATAAATATTCAGTGCTAGAAATTCAATCACCTTTTTCTTTCAAAATCCGATGACACAGATTTACTTCCATAAAGACAGCATCAATTCTCAGTGAGCAGCGAGATGGCCTGAATAGGTAGTTTACCACTCTTGACGGCGGAACGATCTGGCGCTGCACCAAAGGAACAGCCAACTCCTCTTCCTGGGCTGGAAACAGTGGGGGTTGATAGCCCAATGATCCTTCAAACGGTGACACCCCAGTGGCAGCGGAGGGGAGAGAGTTGTGTGCATACTCTATCCAACTTAGGTGAGTATTCCAGGAAGTTGGATTTGACGCGGCAACACAACGAATCGCAGACTCCAGATCTTGGTTAGCTCTCTCAGTCTGTCCGTTTGTTTGTGGGCGGAATCCTGATGACAGGCTGACTGTAGCCCCCAGGTGTGGCAGAACGACTTCCAAACTTGAGAAATAAACTGAGGACCACGGTCTGAGACAATGTCCACCGGGATACCATGAAGGCGGAAGACATGATTCGTCAAGAGAGTCGCCGTTTCACAGGCTGACGGGAGCTTGGGGAGGCCGATGAATTGGGCTGCCTTGGAGAAACGGTCCACAATGGTAGTATATGAGTATAGTGGTCATCCCATCAGACAGAGGTAGGCCGGTGACAAAGTCCAAACCAACGTGGGACCAAGGGCGACCAGGCGTTGGTAAGGGGCGGAGCAACCCTATAGGTGGTCGGTGAGAGGTCTTGGCCCGGGCACAAGCCGGACAGGCGAGGACATGTCCCGATCCATGGTAGGCCACCAGAAGTGTTATCTCAGGAGAGACAACGTCCAACTAATCCCTAGTGTCACGGCTGTCACCGTGGTTTGTATTTTTCTGTCTTGTCTTGCCTGTACCAAGTAGGCTGTGCGGCCCTGTGGACTGAAGCCCCGCCTACTTCCTGGTTTCGGTGGAGCTCTGTCTGGTTCACTCCAGCTCCACCCATTGGTCCACCCTGTCCCAGCGCACCCAATGGCACGTCGCCACCTCAGCCTTACCTCCAGCTCTTAAGGAGAGCCCACCAGTGGCTTGCGGCAGCTCGTCATGGCCAGTTGACTTGTGTGCCTCCTGTGTGTGTATTCGTGTGCAACTGAGTCAAGTACTGTGTTTTGGATCTCGTGTGTTTTTACCAGCACGGGGCTGGCAAAAGGGGGGAGTTAGGGCAAGAGTCGGTACTGATTCACCACACGTAGTTTTTGTGCCTGTTAGTTTCATAGGTGTAGTGGGTGCTGTGCTCTTTGTGTTTTTTGGTAAGCGCCTACTGTTTGTTTAAACGTATATTCAGGTACGGTCCTCCTTTTGGGGATCTCTTTTGTTTAACTTGGTTTGTCTTTTTCACAGCACCCTCATCCACCCTCCTTTTGTTTGTCGTTACCTGCCTGTCTACCTCTGGTTGCCAATAAACACTACCCATTTACAACCGACCAGGTTCTGCCCATATGTTTATGGTCCCCTCAACCCTAGACCACCCGGGGGGTCGTAACACTGGATGACATGCGAAGCGAGAGGCATGCCCCCACTGCAGGACTTGAGAGCGGACTGACTCCAGAACAAACAACCGATTTGAAGGTCCTGTGCCAGGATCTGGATCCACATGTTGTGCCTCCCGAACCGCTGCCTCCACCTCCCAGGTCAACGCTCCCACCACCAGCGATGCGGGCAGAATGGTATCCGATCCACTTGGGGACTCCTTCTCTGCGAACTGCCGAGACAGGGCATCCGGCTTGATGTTCCTTGACCCGGGACGATACGTGATAGAAAAATTGAAACGGCCAAAAAATAATGCCCACCGAGCCTGACGGGAATTCAGCCGCTTCGCTGACTGGATGTAGGCGAGGTTCTTGTGGTCCGTCCACACAATGAAAGGGATCTCCACTCCCTCCAGCCAATGTCTCCACTCCTCTAGAGCCAACTTCACTGCCAGAAGTTCCCGGTTACCGACATCATAGTTGGTCTCCGCAGGAGACAGGCGTCGAGAAAAAAATGCACATGGGTGAATTTCCGACCAGGCCCGGAGTGTTGGGAGAGGACAGCCCCTACCCCACTATCGGACGCATCAACCTCAACCACAAACTGTAGCGAAGGGTCAGGTTGCACCAGAATGGGTGCAGAGGTGAAGCGGTCCTTCAACAAGGCAAAAGCTTGATCTGCTTCAGGGGACCACCAAAAAGGAACCACAGGAGATGTGAGTCTGGTCAGAGGAGCAGCAATTGTACTGTAGTCCCGTATAAAACGTCGATAAAAGTTGGCGAAACCCAGGAACCGTTGCAACAGCTTCCTGGAGGAGGGTTCAGGCCACTCGGCCACTGCTTTAATCTTCTCCGGGTCCGTCCTCACCTGACCACTCTCAAAGATGTAGCCAAGAAATCCCACTGAGTTGACGTGAAACTCACATTTCTCGGCCTTTACGAACAACTTGTTCTCCAGAAACCTCTGGAGGACCTGGCGTACATGAAGCCAATGTTCTGAGAGGTTACGAGAAAAAAATCAAAATGTCATCAAGGTAGACAAAGGCAAACCGGTTCAAAAAATTTCTCATTACATTACATTAGAGTCATTTAGCAGACGCTTTTATCCAAAGCGACTTACATTACACTTTAAACCCGTGGCTTTTTCACATTTTTGCCCGGGGAGCAATTAGGGTTTAGGTGTCTTGCTCAGGGACACTTCGACATGGAACATGGGGCAGCCTGGACTCGAACCACCAACCTTGTGCTTCCCAGCACACCTTCTCTAGCCCCTGCGCCACGACGACCTTTACATCATTCACTAACGCTTGGAAGACTGCAGGAGCGTTGGTCAGCCCGAAAGGCATTACCAGGTATTGGGAGCGAAGTGGCCTAGTGGTGTGTTGAACGCTGTCTTCCATTCATCTTCATCACAAATTCGTACCAGGTGGTATGTGTTCTTTAGGTCCAGCTTGCTAAAGATGGTGGCTCCCTGTAGGGGTTCGAAGGCAGAGCTGATTAGTGGCAGAGGGTACTTATTCTTAACAGTGATGTTGTTCAAGCTCCGAAAGTCGATACATGGGCGGAGAGTCTTATCCTTCTTACTAACAAAAAAAAATCCTGCCCCCAGAGGCGAGGAAGATGCTCTGATAGTGCCAGCAGCCAGGGAGTCATTAATACATTGCCTCTCTTTCCATTGCCTCTCTCTCTCAAGTCGTGACTTATACAAGGTCGAGGTTATACAAGCGACTTGAGGGAAAAGTGGAACCTGATAGCTCGATCGCACAATCATAACGACGATGCGGTGGCAAGGATAGGGCCCTCTTACTGAATACCTCACCGAGGTCATGATACTCCGCAGGCACAACTGACAGATAAGGAGGGGCCGACTCCGGGAGAGCTTCACTGCCCCCTATTTGAGGCAACGCGGACTGCAGGCAGGAAGAATGGCAGAACTTACTCCATTCACCGATCTTACTTGCGGTCCAGTCAATGTGAGGGTTATGTTGCCCTTCATGAACTTCTTCAATGATAAGATTCTGACTATCAAAGAGAAAATTGATGGTCTCCTGCCTTCAACCAGTGCCGACCTGTCCTCCTTGGATGCAGCAGTGGGCCCTGATGCCTGTTTGGATGCCTTCTCTTCCATCAACCTTGATCAACTGACTTCTTTATTTTCAAAGTCTAAATCTTCTACTTGTCTCTTGGATCCGATTCCGACCAAACTGCTTAAGGAAGTTTTTCCTTTAGTTAGCACATCCTTATTAGATATTATGAATCTGTCTTTGTTAACAGGACATGTACCACAGTCCTTCAAGGTAGCTGTAATTAAACCTCTTCTTAAGAAACCTACTCTTGCTCCAGAGGTGTTGGCTAACTACAGACCTATCTCTAATCTTCCCTTCCTCTCTAAGATCCTTGAGAAATCCGTCGCAAATCAATTATGTGACTTTCTACAAAACAATGCTTTGTTCGAGGATTTCCAGTCAGGATTCCGAGTGCATCACAGTACAGAAACCGCACTGGTGAAAATTACGAATGATCTTCTACTTGCATCGGACCAAGGACTCATCTCTTTTCTTGTCTTGCTGGACCTCAGTGCCGCATTTGATACCATAGACCATTGTATCCTGTTGCAGAGACTAGAACATTTAATTGGTATCAAAGGAACTGCACTCAGCTGGTTTAAATCCTACCTATCGGACCGATCCCAGTTTGTGCTTGTAAACGGTGAATCCTCAAAGACCACCAATGTTGGTCACGGAGTCCCACAAGGTTCTGTACTTGGACCGATTTTATTTACCCTCTATATGCTTCCTTTGGGCGATCTTATCAGGAAACACCGCATAAACTTCCATTGTTATGCAGACGATACTCAACTGTATCTGTCGATCAAGCCAGAAGAGACGGACCAGTTAGTTAGACTCCAAGAATGTCTTGGAGACATCAAAACTTGGATGACTGGCAACTTCCTGATGCTAAACTCAGAAAAAACGGAAGTTATCCTGATAGGCCCAGAGCGCCTTCGAAGCCAGCTGTCGCGTGATACAGTTTTTATGGATGGAATTGCTCTGGTACCCAGCAGCACCGTCAGGAATCTGGGAGTTCTCTTCGACCAGGATATGACCTTCAACTCGCATATAAAGAAGACTTCAAGGACTGCCTATTTCCATCTACGTAACATATCAAAAATCAGGAACTTCCTGTCTCAAAGTGATGCAGAAAAATTAGTTCATGCGTTTGTCACTTCCAGACTGGACTACTGTAATTCTTTGTTATCAGGCTGCTCTTATAAATCTCTTAAGCCTCTCCAGCTGATTCAGAATGCTGCAGCACGTGTATTAACAAGAACTAAGAAAAGGGATCATATCACTCCTGTATTAACTTCTCTGCACTGGCTCCCTGTTAAATCAAGAATAGATTTTAAGGTACTTCTCCTCACCTACAAGGCACTTGCTGGTGAGGCACCGTTGTATCTTCAAGAGCTTGTAACACCGTATTGCCCTACAAGGCAACTGCGCTCCATAGATGCTGGGTTACTTGTTGTTCCTATGGTTTTAAAAAGTAGGCTGGGGGCCAGAGCCTTCAGTTATCAAGCTCCTCTTTTGTGGAACCAGGTTCCACTTTCAGTCCGGGGGGCAGATTCGGTCAGCTCTTTTAAAGTAAAACTTAAAACGTTCCTCTTTGATTCTGCCTATAGTTAGGGCTGGCTCAGGTTAGTCCGGACCAGCCCTTAGTTAAGCTGCTATAGGCTTAGAATGCCGGGGGAATTCTTAGGACACACCGAGCTCCTCTCTCACGCTCTCGTTCTACCATAATTCAAGTTTTATTAATGCACATGACTAATTCAGCTTCTTTCCGGGAGTTTTTTTGTGCTTTCGCCCCTATCAGGTCCATAGATCGTGGTTCCTTCGGGACCCTGGTCCTGACGCCTACCGTGGCCATGCTGACGCCTGCTGCTGCCATCATCATCATCATCATCATCATCATTATTTTAGATATTAATAATATTACTTTACTCATAAACCGACATTACCCTCTCCTAAAATCTCTGTGCTCTCCCTCCCCACAGGATTCTGTGGATGGTGGTTCTATCTGATGGTGGTTGCCTCTGCAGTGGTCCTGCTGTGCGCCTGGCTTACTACTCACAATTACTTGAATCATTTCTGTCATAGGAATTGCATGTATTATACATTGTTCATTCTGTACACATGGCATCCATTGTAGTCTGTCCATCCCGGGAGTGGGATCCCTCCTCTGACGTTCTCCCTAAGGTTTCTTCCCTTTTTTTCCCTCTTGTAAGGGTTTTTTCATTTTTTGGGGAGTTTTTCCTGTGCCGATGGTGGGTTTCGGGGCAGAGGATGTCGTATGTGTACAGACTGTAAAGCCCTCTGAGGCAAATTTGTAATTTGCGATTCTGGGCTATACAAAATAAAATGACTTGACTTGACTTGACTTGACTTGCCTCAGCCACGGATGTCCGAGAACAAGGGGGGTCTTCGGGGGAGAAAAAACTAAAAACTGAATTACCTCACGTAGGTTACCAGACAAAATAAGGAGTAGGGGCTCGGTGCGGTGGGCGACCAGGGCTAGGGATCCTCCGTCTAAAGCACACACACGGACCGGGGGAACTAGTGGTTCAGTTCAGTGATTCCTGCCTGAGAAACCACCTTAGTGTCCAAAAAACTCTGGTCAGCGCCAGAGTCAATCAACGCAAGTAAGGGCAGAGACAGAGACAGTTTCAAAACTCCGCCAATCACTCCTAATAGCTCGTCAAAGCATCCCAGCATCAGCAGTCTATTACTGAATCTTACAGACACAAACCACACTGATGGCATGAAGTTAAAGTTAAAACACTCAACGAAGCCCCATTATTAATGGACATGGCTGAAATCCGGTCATCATAGTCGACAAGCCGAAGTTGTATTGGGAGCTCGCTCCTTTTGCTTGACGCACGCTCCCGATCTTGAATCTAGAATCGATTGCTCTTCCTTGGGTTCCCGGATGTTGAGGTTCGAATTTTTTTGCATTGAATTTTTGTATTGAATTTTTTGCGGTTGAATTATTTGCGGTTGAATGAAGGGCTAGGGATCCTCCGTCTAAAGCACACACACGGACCGGGGGAACTAGTGGTTCAGTTCAGTGATTCCTGCCTGAGAAACCACCTCAGTGTCCAAAAAACTCTGGTCAGCGCCAGAGTCAATCAACGCAAGTAAGGGCAGAGACAACTGTTTTAAACAAAGTCTTGCAGGGATTTGGGTTCTGAGCCTGGTATTGCAGGGGTCCTCTAAAGTGCTCGCCAGAACCCCCACAGCTACTGGTGAGCCCTGTCTTTTGGGCGGAGCGGACAGGCAGTCAGAAAATGTCCAATATTACCACAGAGAAGACACTCACCCGCTCTGATCCTTCTCTGGCATTCGGAGGGAGTGAGGCTAGCGCGACCAACCTGCATGGGTTCCTTCGACTTGACGTGGGTACTGGGGTTTGAACTGTAGCTCTCAGCAACATTGGGAGGGAATCTCACGAGATGAATGAATGGGTGCTTTTAGGAGTGTAGGGCCTACCGTTCCTCTCCTGGCGTCGCTCCCGAATACGGTTATCCAGTGTAATGGCTAGTTTGATTGCTGCGTCCAGGGAGTCAGACTCGTCCCGGACAGCAAGTTTGTCCTTCAGCTGTTCCGACAAGCTGTGTAGAAAAACACCTCGTAACTCCTTGTCTCCCCAGCCGGACACACTTCTTTGGTTCTGTCGGAGAATGAGCAAACGTTTAGCAGGGTCCCCAGCACAAACATGATGGTCAAAAACTTCTCTCAGTTCCTTCATAAAACGGGAATAGGTGACAAACCCGATCCCTCCTTCTCCCAACAAAGCCTCGGCCCAGTCTAATGCTCTTCCTCGCAAAAGTCCTGTGACATATGATACCTTAGCTTCATCTGAGGCGAAGGTGACGGGTTGTCGGGCTAATACGAGTGAAACCTGGAGAAGGAATCCCCTGCACCTTCCCAGATCTCCTGCGTGGTTCGGGTGGTGGGACAGGCGTTTCCTTTAATACCAGAGGCGGGGCGGGTGGAGCAGCCGAATCGGGAGATGGAACCAAGGGGGCAGTGATGTTCTCCAAACTCCTTCCAATCTCCCCTAATTGAGCCCTGAAGGCCTGTTGCGTATCCATGAGTCCCTGTAGCATCTGATGGTGTCGACTCAACAACTCTCCATGACTGGAAACTGCCCCTTGCAGGGCCTCCTTGTCTGCTGGGTCCATCTGTATGGCCAGATCGTTCTGTTATGCACACAGGAGTCACAGGGAGGTTCTTCCGACTTGAAAAATAAGGTATTTATTCAAGGGATCACTATTCACTATTAAAAAGTTTGCAGGCTGAGAGAAGGCTTAAAAACGCACAACACACAAGAATGCATTGGTTAACAGTGTTTTCATCAAGCTAGCACCTCAGGAAAGTACATTTATCTGTTTAATGATGGTATCATGATTTGTGAATCATATATATATATATATATATATATATATATATGTATATATATATATATACATATATATATATATATATATATATATATATATATATATATATATATATATATATATATATATATATGTATATATATATATATATACATATATATATATATATATATGTATATATATATATATATGTATATATATATATATATATATATATATATATATATGTATATATATATATATGTATATATATATATATATATATATATATATATACATATATATATATATATATATATATATATATATATATATATATATATACATATATATATATATGTATATATATATATATATATATGTATATATATATATATGTATATATATGTATATATATATATATATATATATATATATATATATATATATATATATACGTATATGTGTTGTGTATATGTGTTGTGTTGTGTGTATATGTATATATATATACATATATATGTGTGTATATATATATATATATATATATATATATATATATATATATATATATATATATATATACACATATACGTATATATATATATATATATATATACACATATACGTATATATATATACACATATATATATATAGTTATGTATGGTTACACCAGCCGCCTCTGCAACTGGGTAAGGAACAACAACCGAGCCTCCTTTCCTTATTCGAAGGGGTGACACCACTTCCGGGTCATTTCACTCAGTTAGCTAGCTTAAGTGAAAGGGAGCGGAATGGCTCCCACGGCACCTTTCGAGTGGCAGACGGATCAAATAGTTAAGTGTCTTCTTGGGGACGAGGACGAGGTGTGCGCTCAACGTTCTGGCTCTTATTTGGAGGTTGACAGCCCGACATCAGCCAGCGACGGTTAGTTTGATGTCTGTGTGTCCGTCAGAGAGCACTCGAGTCCGGTGATACGCGTCTGCGCCCAGTCGGTGTGCGTCAGCTGACACCTGCGCGAACGTTCATTTACAGGTGACCACCAAATCAGATGTAAACGTGGCACACTGTGATGTGTAGTGTAGTAGGTATTACTACACTTAATTTACGTTAATTTTATTCGAGTGCAGTCGGTAGCTTGACATGCTCGTTGTGAGTTGCGCCGGCGTTTATGGTTCTGAATGTTAATAATTAGCAAATAAGACCTGGGCAACGAGCAACACCGTCTGTGCTCTCCAGCATCAAAGTACTTTACATTATTCTGCACTTTACTGTTATTCCTGTGCTCTTGTTTTGTATTTCCTGGTCTTGCCGATCGAGCTTCTTTGAATTGTAATCTTCTTTTGTTAATTGGGGGAGGTCCTTTTTAGATTTAGCAACCAGCTGATGGTGTATTGTAATTGTTATGTTCCATTACTTTGGGGTAATTGCTTTGTTCCAGGGCAGCACAATGTGGGACTGTCGCCTCACACGTTTTAGATTTGAACCCCTTAAGTAGGTGGATTTGACTTGAAGCCTTCAGTAAAGGTCCTCGTCACTGTCAACCCCCATCTGCACCCACAGCTTGTTGTTGTTGTTGTCAACGACGACAGGGTGGCTAGGCTGACAAACTCCCTTTCTTGTGCTCCTATAATGTTTGGAATGTGCAAACTTCACATTTATGTGTTTTTTTTTTTTCAGAGGACACTTTTGACCCAGTTATAATAGCTGATAAACTGAGGACTGTGGCTGATTCTCTCAATGCTGACGCTCAATTCAAAGCTGCTCTGGGTGACCTGAAGCAAGCAGTAGCACAAGAGGTACAATCAGTGAAAATAATTTGTGTATTGCTAACTTTATATAATTCTTATTGTTTTCTACTTTTATGTCCTTGTGCTGTTGGAACAATACTATTTCCCCTCAGTGGATCATTAAAGGTTGATCTTATCTCATTCTATTTTAATGGCATCCACGGGATCAGAGGTTATGTACATTTTTATGAGTGAAGGGATGCACTGCGGCTTGCATTTCTACACACCTACTTAAAGTATAGAATATCTGTACACTCAGACACACACACACATTCAAACAATGGTACAATCTGTAGCTAAAATGGTCTAATCTGGAATGCTTCCGATTTGTGTTTTCACAATGAAAATCATTAAACCAGGACAGTTTTAAAAGAGATCGAACAAAACATTAAGATTGATCCAACAATGAATTGAAATGTTTATTTTCTGTCTGTAAACTTTCAAACGAAGTTAACTGGGAATCAACGGAAGAATAATTTCTTGTGAAACCCTATCATCTACCCTGATCTCCTTACCTTACGCTCTGTAATGTTTGACCACTTCTCTCATCTTTCCCCAGGCCTTAGAAACAGCGTTTAGCAATGGTGTGGAGGCCATCTGCCAGACTCCGGTCTCTCAGAAGGCGGAAGTGCTTCCAGAGATGCAGCTGATTAGAGCTTCAGTGGCCCTCAGCCTTTATGTCAAGAAGTTCTCGCCAGAGCTGAAAAATAAAATCCAGAGTGTCATGAGTGAATTCCTAAGCAGACGTGTGGGCCCGTGGGTGACGCAGCAGGGTGGATGGGTAAGAAGATTTTTTTTGTAATGCATCTGAATCGGTCCGCTGTGGATTTGTCAAATGTTCTCAGGACGTCCTTGCGAGCCAAGCAAATTAGTTGGGGTTTGGCAAAAACGTCATAAAGGGTAAAGGTTTTGAAAACCAACAGCAGCAGCACCTGAAGATTGAAAAATATTTATGAAACCGAGGGATGAAAAAATTGTAAATACAGTTCAAACTGAGTTTGCATTCACATTGTGCCACCACTGACTTTGCGTGCAGCTGTTTTTGCAAGCAATGAACTTTTGATGTTAGTGGAAAAAATCAGGGTTTTGGTCAGCACTTTGATTCTTCCAGGAAAAAAATGCCTTTTCTTATTATTTTTAGTCATTACAGCAAATGCCATGTAGTTCAGTTATTTACCTTTTCATACGCTCTCTGCTTTCACAAGAAGTGATTCTTTGTTAAAGTGCTTCCTCTTTCAGTTCTGTAAAGAGCCACATCTTAGTTTCTGAAGAAATTCAGCATTGTGCCCTGGTGCTGTCCCAGCAGCTTTTATGCCATTGCCCTGATGATAATTATGATGATAGTCATTCTTGTGAATTGAAGCTGCACTGTTTTCTATTAACATTGTGTGCATTGACTTAACAAGAAATGGCAAACAAGCTTACTATAGTTTTAATTTACTATTTTTAGTGGATCATATTTCTTTAAATCACCAGTACCCGTCACAACACGCCGTCACCAACGACTAGTTTAATTATTTTGAACCCACCAATGAACATTGACCAGCTCTTCAATGCTACATTATAATTTGCATACGCGTCTGTGTGTGTATCCTGCATTAATACAGCAGGCATTTAATGTTGCAGCATTAGGGCTAAGAGTTTTGAGAACAGTGTGAATCGTTTGATAAAATTATTATGACCGCCTAAACGTTGTAGTTCTGTTCGAAGCCAGTTCAGTCCAGTTGTGGTCTGACTGACTCATGAGTTTGTGTTAATTTGTAACATTTTCTTTCTTTGTTTGTTCCAGGACAAAGTGGTTTAAGGACTGAATCGTGCCAAACCAGACTCTCTGCTGTGAAGTATGCCCTCCTCAAAACAAGGTTTCACCAGGGGGATCCTGTTGATTTTCTGAGTATTTGAGTCTGAGTGTTTAAAACACAAATGACTGCATTTCTGCATGTTCAGGGATCAGTTATAATGCAGGCAGACATCAGATCACATGCTAAACTTTATCATTTGGCTACAATCTAGCTATCTCGTTTTTACTGATTACGGTGCATGTTAAGTTAATGAAATCATGCCACATGTCTTGAACAGTGAAAAACAATTACTCTTAACAGTATCATAAATATATTTTTTCACTAGAAAACACTTGAATCTGTGGTATTTTTGCACGCGTATGAGAAAATGCCTTCATTCTCTCCAGAGTTTTCTGAGTGATCAATGGCCACGGTTTCAGTTTTGCGCATTTTCATTAATGGGTTAATCTATGGGGCTCATGTGCTAATTAATCACAGTCTACCTGATAAGGACACGTATCTTTTTGGGGCTCAATCAAACTGTAATTGCCTTTATTTTCCCACATTTGTGAAAAAAATAAATACGGGTACTCTACTATGTCTTAAGCTATAAAAACTTGTTGGGGAGGTTTCAGTCCGCTGTCTTTAATCAAATTCTGTTTCATTCAGCATAATCATCTGACAACAATGCATGCAATTTTTACATTGGATGAAATATTTTTAAAGGAAACATTCTAACGTAGAGGCCACTATTGTTTCATTTTGAAACTTTGGTGTCTTGCATCAAGTCAACCAAATTCTGGGAGAGGAATGTCTCCTCTGCCTATCTCCCTGAGGTTTCTTCCCTTTTTTGCACTGTTCTGCACTGTTTTTTCTACTGATTGTAAACCAATTGGAATTTCTGGTTTTTGGCTATACAAAATAAATTAATGAATAAAATGTTTTTTGTCCGCTTTCTTTTGTGTGGCTGCATTTTTCTTACAACTTTTTTGTGATTTTATTGTACAACAATGGGAAACTTAACAATAAATGTTGACTGTAAACATGCAGAGTTATAGTTGTACGGTTTGGAGGGTTTGCTTGAGAGACAAAAAAACTAAAGCAATATAATATGCCACTACATGACAGTGTTATTAAAGATCGACTATGTGGAAGATATTAGCAGTGTAGATTATAGTTTTATCTCATAACAGACATTTGTGTTGTATATACACAAAAAAACAGGTTAAAAGGTATTGGAACTATTTTATTATTAGTGCAGCGCTGACCACATGTAACACTGGACTAGCGTGAAAAATGACCCACAAAATGTATAACATAATCTGTGATTTTCAGTACGTAAAGCCACCTGAATCAGTTATTTACAGATGTGTGAGAAAGATGGAGAGTCAAGGGTGCTCGTAATTGTGCTACTTACGCTTTTTTTCTCAAATAAAACGCTCAGCTGGCCTTGAATTTATTATTCATAGAATGAAGCTTCAAAAAAATGTACCCGGACCATGACAACTTTGCTGGTACCAGCCCATTTATGTGAGTGTATTGCTCCCAAATGACTATGGCTGTCACTTGAGAAATTTTCACCGGCCAGCGCGAAAATATATGAATGAATGGGTGCTTTTAGGAGTGTAGGGCCTACCGTTCCTCTCCTGGCGTCGCTCCCGAATACGGTTATCCAGTGTAATGGCTAGTTTGATTGCTGCGTCCAGGGAGTCAGACTCGTCCCGGACAGCAAGTTTGTCCTTCAGCTGTTCCGACAAGCTGTGTAGAAAAACACCTCGTAACTCCTTGTCTCCCCAGCCGGACACACTTCTTTGGTTCTGTCGGAGAATGAGCAAACGTTTAGCAGGGTCCCCAGCACAAACATGATGGTCAAAAACTTCTCTCAGTTCCTTCATAAAACGGGAATAGGTGACAAACCCGATCCCTCCTTCTCCCAACAAAGCCTCGGCCCAGTCTAATGCTCTTCCTCGCAAAAGTCCTGTGACATATGATACCTTAGCTTCATCTGAGGCGAAGGTGACGGGTTGTCGGGCTAATACGAGTGAAACCTGGAGAAGGAATCCCCTGCACCTTCCCAGATCTCCTGCGTGGTTCGGGTGGTGGGACAGGCGTTTCCTTTAATACCAGAGGCGGGGCGGGTGGAGCAGCCGAATCGGGAGATGGAACCAAGGGGGCAGTGATGTTCTCCAAACTCCTTCCAATCTCCCCTAATTGAGCCCTGAAGGCCTGTTGCGTATCCATGAGTCCCTGTAGCATCTGATGGTGTCGACTCAACAACTCTCCATGACTGGAAACTGCCCCTTGCAGGGCCTCCTTGTCTGCTGGGTCCATCTGTATGGCCAGATCGTTCTGTTATGCACACAGGAGTCACAGGGAGGTTCTTCCGACTTGAAAAATAAGGTATTTATTCAAGGGATCACTATTCACTATTAAAAAGTTTGCAGGCTGAGAGAAGGCTTAAAAACGCACAACACACAAGAATGCATTGGTTAACAGTGTTTTCATCAAGCTAGCACCTCAGGAAAGTACATTTATCTGTTTAATGATGGTATCATGATTTGTGAATCATATATATATATATATATATATATATATATACATATATATATATATATATATATATATGTATATATACGTATATGTGTTGTGTATATGTGTTGTGTTGTGTGTATATGTATATATATATACATATATATGTGTGTATATATATATATATATATATATATATATATATATATATATATATATATATATATATATATATATACACATATACGTATATATATATATATATACACATATATACACATATACGTATATATATATACACATATATATATAGTTATGTATGGTTACACCAGCCGCCTCTGCAACTGGGTAAGGAACAACAACCGAGCCTCCTTTCCTTATTCGAAGGGGTGACACCACTTCCGGGTCATTTCACTCAGTTAGCTAGCTTAAGTGAAAGGGAGCGGAATGGCTCCCACGGCACCTTTCGAGTGGCAGACGGATCAAATAGTTAAGTGTCTTCTTGGGGACGAGGACGAGGTGTGCGCTCAACGTTCTGGCTCTTATTTGGAGGTTGACAGCCCGACATCAGCCAGCGACGGTTAGTTTGATGTCTGTGTGTCCGTCAGAGAGCACTCGAGTCCGGTGATACGCGTCTGCGCCCAGTCGGTGTGCGTCAGCTGACACCTGCGCGAACGTTCATTTACAGGTGACCACCAAATCAGATGTAAACGTGGCACACTGTGATGTGTAGTGTAGTAGGTATTACTACACTTAATTTACGTTAATTTTATTCGAGTGCAGTCGGTAGCTTGACATGCTCGTTGTGAGTTGCGCCGGCGTTTATGGTTCTGAATGTTAATAATTAGCAAATAAGACCTGGGCAACGAGCAACACCGTCTGTGCTCTCCAGCATCAAAGTACTTTACATTATTCTGCACTTTACTGTTATTCCTGTGCTCTTGTTTTGTATTTCCTGGTCTTGCCGATCGAGCTTCTTTGAATTGTAATCTTCTTTTGTTAATTGGGGGAGGTCCTTTTTAGATTTAGCAACCAGCTGATGGTGTATTGTAATTGTTATGTTCCATTACTTTGGGGTAATTGCTTTGTTCCAGGGCAGCACAATGTGGGACTGTCGCCTCACACGTTTTAGATTTGAACCCCTTAAGTAGGTGGATTTGACTTGAAGCCTTCAGTAAAGGTCCTCGTCACTGTCAACCCCCATCTGCACCCACAGCTTGTTGTTGTTGTTGTCAACGACGACAGGGTGGCTAGGCTGACAAACTCCCTTTCTTGTGCTCCTATAATGTTTGGAATGTGCAAACTTCACATGTATGTGTTTTTTTTTTTCAGAGGACACTTTTGACCCAGTTATAATAGCTGATAAACTGAGGACTGTGGCTGATTCTCTCAATGCTGACGCTCAATTCAAAGCTGCTCTGGGTGACCTGAAGCAAGCAGTAGCACAAGAGGTACAATCAGTGAAAATAATTTGTGTATTGCTAACTTTATATAATTCTTATTGTTTTCTACTTTTATGTCCTTGTGCTGTTGGAACAATACTATTTCCCCTCAGTGGATCATTAAAGGTTGATCTTATCTCATTCTATTTTAATGGCATCCACGGGATCAGAGGTTATGTACATTTTTATGAGTGAAGGGATGCACTGCGGCTTGCATTTCTACACACCTACTTAAAGTATAGAATATCTGTACACTCAGACACACACACACATTCAAACAATGGTACAATCTGTAGCTAAAATGGTCTAATCTGGAATGCTTCCGATTTGTGTTTTCACAATGAAAATCATTAAACCAGGACAGTTTTAAAAGAGATCGAACAAAACATTAAGATTGATCCAACAATGAATTGAAATGTTTATTTTCTGTCTGTAAACTTTCAAACGAAGTTAACTGGGAATCAACGGAAGAATAATTTCTTGTGAAACCCTATCATCTACCCTGATCTCCTTACCTTACGCTCTGTAATGTTTGACCACTTCTCTCATCTTTCCCCAGGCCTTAGAAACAGCGTTTAGCAATGGTGTGGAGGCCATCTGCCAGACTCCGGTCTCTCAGAAGGCGGAAGTGCTTCCAGAGATGCAGCTGATTAGAGCTTCAGTGGCCCTCAGCCTTTATGTCAAGAAGTTCTCGCCAGAGCTGAAAAATAAAATCCAGAGTGTCATGAGTGAATTCCTAAGCAGACGTGTGGGCCCGTGGGTGACGCAGCAGGGTGGATGGGTAAGAAGATTTTTTTTGTAATGCATCTGAATCGGTCCGCTGTGGATTTGTCAAATGTTCTCAGGACGTCCTTGCGAGCCAAGCAAATTAGTTGGGGTTTGGCAAAAACGTCATAAAGGGTAAAGGTTTTGAAAACCAACAGCAGCAGCACCTGAAGATTGAAAAATATTTATGAAACCGAGGGATGAAAAAATTGTAAATACAGTTCAAACTGAGTTTGCATTCACATTGTGCCACCACTGACTTTGCGTGCAGCTGTTTTTGCAAGCAATGAACTTTTGATGTTAGTGGAAAAAATCAGGGTTTTGGTCAGCACTTTGATTCTTCCAGGAAAAAAATGCCTTTTCTTATTATTTTTAGTCATTACAGCAAATGCCATGTAGTTCAGTTATTTACCTTTTCATACGCTCTCTGCTTTCACAAGAAGTGATTCTTTGTTAAAGTGCTTCCTCTTTCAGTTCTGTAAAGAGCCACATCTTAGTTTCTGAAGAAATTCAGCATTGTGCCCTGGTGCTGTCCCAGCAGCTTTTATGCCATTGCCCTGATGATAATTATGATGATAGTCATTCTTGTGAATTGAAGCTGCACTGTTTTCTATTAACATTGTGTGCATTGACTTAACAAGAAATGGCAAACAAGCTTACTATAGTTTTAATTTACTATTTTTAGTGGATCATATTTCTTTAAATCACCAGTACCCGTCACAACACGCCGTCACCAACGACTAGTTTAATTATTTTGAACCCACCAATGAACATTGACCAGGTCTTCAATGCTACATTATAATTTGCATACGCGTCTGTGTGTGTATCCTGCATTAATACAGCAGGCATTTAATGTTGCAGCATTAGGGCTAAGAGTTTTGAGAACAGTGTGAATCGTTTGATAAAATTATTATGACCGCCTAAACGTTGTAGTTCTGTTCGAAGCCAGTTCAGTCCAGTTGTGGTCTGACTGACTCATGAGTTTGTGTTAATTTGTAACATTTTCTTTCTTTGTTTGTTCCAGGACAAAGTGGTTTAAGGACTGAATCGTGCCAAACCAGACTCTCTGCTGTGAAGTATGCCCTCCTCAAAACAAGGTTTCACCAGGGGGATCCTGTTGATTTTCTGAGTATTTGAGTCTGAGTGTTTAAAACACAAATGACTGCATTTCTGCATGTTCAGGGATCAGTTATAATGCAGGCAGACATCAGATCACATGCTAAACTTTATCATTTGGCTACAATCTAGCTATCTCGTTTTTACTGATTACGGTGCATGTTAAGTTAATGAAATCATGCCACATGTCTTGAACAGTGAAAAACAATTACTCTTAACAGTATCATAAATATATTTTTTCACTAGAAAACACTTGAATCTGTGGTATTTTTGCACGCGTATGAGAAAATGCCTTCATTCTCTCCAGAGTTTTCTGAGTGATCAATGGCCACGGTTTCAGTTTTGCGCATTTTCATTAATGGGTTAATCTATGGGGCTCATGTGCTAATTAATCACAGTCTACCTGATAAGGACACGTATCTTTTTGGGGCTCAATCAAACTGTAATTGCCTTTATTTTCCCACATTTGTGAAAAAAATAAATACGGGTACTCTACTATGTCTTAAGCTATAAAAACTTGTTGGGGAGGTTTCAGTCCGCTGTCTTTAATCAAATTCTGTTTCATTCAGCATAATCATCTGACAACAATGCATGCAATTTTTACATTGGATGAAATATTTTTAAAGGAAACATTCTAACGTAGAGGCCACTATTGTTTCATTTTGAAACTTTGGTGTCTTGCATCAAGTCAACCAAATTCTGGGAGAGGAATGTCTCCTCTGCCTATCTCCCTGAGGTTTCTTCCCTTTTTTGCACTGTTCTGCACTGTTTTTTCTACTGATTGTAAACCAATTGGAATTTCTGGTTTTTGGCTATACAAAATAAATTAATGAATAAAATGTTTTTTGTCCGCTTTCTTTTGTGTGGCTGCATTTTTCTTACAACTTTTTTGTGATTTTATTGTACAACAATGGGAAACTTAACAATAAATGTTGACTGTAAACATGCAGAGTTATAGTTGTACGGTTTGGAGGGTTTGCTTGAGAGACAAAAAAACTAAAGCAATATAATATGCCACTACATGACAGTGTTATTAAAGATCGACTATGTGGAAGATATTAGCAGTGTAGATTATAGTTTTATCTCATAACAGACATTTGTGTTGTATATACACAAAAAAACAGGTTAAAAGGTATTGGAACTATTTTATTATTAGTGCAGCGCTGACCACATGTAACACTGGACTAGCGTGAAAAATGACCCACAAAATGTATAACATAATCTGTGATTTTCAGTACGTAAAGCCACCTGAATCAGTTATTTACAGATGTGTGAGAAAGATGGAGAGTCAAGGGTGCTCGTAATTGTGCTACTTACGCTTTTTTTCTCAAATAAAACGCTCAGCTGGCCTTGAATTTATTATTCATAGAATGAAGCTTCAAAAAAATGTACCCGGACCATGACAACTTTGCTGGTACCAGCCCATTTATGTGAGTGTATTGCTCCCAAATGACTATGGCTGTCACTTGAGAAATTTTCACCGGCCAGCGCGAAAATATAATATTGATGACAAATCTTTTAAAGCAAGTGCTGCAGTGCAATGCAGCAATTAACAATATTACTACAGACTTCTGTGGTTTACAAGACAGAGGATGTTGCAGTGCACAGACGGTAAAGCCTAGTATATTTGCAATTTGCGATTTTGGGCTATACAAAAAAAATGAATAGAATTTACGTCAAAATGACCCCGGAAAAAACAGGTATGATTTTGATTCAGAACAGTTTCTACATCTATAATATATTAGACATGAATTATCTTCGAATATTTTGATGTACATCAGAAATCTGCACAAATTGTGTAAATGTGTAAAGCCATCATCTCCACCCCTCCTGTCTTGTCCTTCCGCTGAGAACCAACCTACTCCCTTACTCCCCAAAACAATTAAAAAATAATTTTTAGGGGGTAAGATAAATTCCTGCATTGAAATAATGTATCATGAGACAGTCTGGATGATTTGAAGTGATCATTTATTTTTACACTAGCATTCAATTATCACGGCATAACTATTACGCTGAACTCGTTAGCAGCGTGTCGCACAAACAGCTCACATGTGGTCCTGCGCTGTGGACTACAACCACTCCCACTGAGGGTGCCGGGCGCCCACACATTCGTTTTCACTCACTGACATCCAACGACGCCGCAGGGGGGACGTTGTGGCGGACACAGCGCCGTGGGAGGACCAGTCAACGGCCGCCTCCGCGGTTCCCCCCCTCGCCCGGCGCTTTACGTCACGCGGTTACGAAGTTACCGCGGGATAACGCGCCTAACCTGGTGACTTCCAATACTTGACATCCGCCTCCCACGTCTCGAGAAACACGCGGGTGACGCCGCAGTGCTCGGGAGTAACTATACGAGGCGGCCACCGGTCGGTCGTGCCTTCGGTTAGTTGAGTTACAGCAGGGGTGTCCAAAGTACGGCCCGCGGGCCAACTGCGGCCCGGGATCCATTTTTTATTGGCCCGCAGCAAATTCTAAAAATAGAATGGAATGTGGCCCACACATGAAACTTGCGCTTGACTATATTGTAGTTCTTAGTTTGACCAGTAGGTGGAGCTACTCACTAGCTGTAGTCCTAATGCAGCAGTGGACCCTGATGCCTGTTTGGATGCCTTCTCTTCCATCAACCTTGATCAACTGACTTCTTTATTTTCAAAGTCTAAATCTTCTACTTGTCTCTTGGATCCGATTCCGACCAAGCTGCTTAAGGAAGTTTTTCCTTTAGTTAGCACATCCTTATTAGATATTATGAATCTGTCTTTGTTGACAGGACATGTACCACAGTCCTTCAAGGTAGCTGTAATTAAACCTCTTCTTAAGAAACCTACTCTTGAAAATTACGAATGATCTTCTACTTTCATCGGACCAAGGACTCATCTCTTTTCTTGTCTTGCTGGACCTCAGTGCCGCATTTGATACCATAGACCATTGTATCCTGTTGCAGAGACTAGAACATTTCATTGGTATCAAAGGAACTGCACTCAGCTGGTTTAAATCCTACTTATCGGATCGATCCCAGTTTGTGCTTGTAAACGGTGAATCTTCAAAGACCACGTGTTAGTCACGGAGTCCCACAAGGTTCTGTACTTGGACCGATTTTATTTACCCCCTATATGCTTCCTTTGGGAGATCTTATCAGGAAACACCACATAAACTTCCATTGTTATGCAGACGATACTCAACTGTATCTGTCGATCAAGCCAGAAGAGACGGACCAGCTAGTTAGACTTCAAGAATGTCTTGGAGACATCAAACTTGGATGACCGGCAACTTCCTGATGCTGAACTCAGAAAAAAAGGAAGTTATCCTGATAGGCCCAGAGCGCCTTCGAAGCCAGCTGGCACGTGATACAGTTTTTATGGATGGAATTGCTCTGGTACCCAGCAGCACCGTCAGGAATCTGGGAGTCCTCTTCGACCAGGATATGACCTTCAACTCGCATATAAAGACTTCAAGGACTGCCTATTTTCATCTATGTAACATATCAAAAATCAGGAACTTCCTGTCTCAAAGTGATGCAGAAAAATTAGTTCATGCGTTTGTCACTTCCAGACTGGACTACTGTAATTTTTTGTTATCGGGCTGCTCTTGTAAATCTCTTAAGCCTCTCCAGTTGATTCAGAATGCTGCAGCATGTGTATTAACAACAACTAATAAAAGGGATCATATCACTCCTGTATTAACTTCTCTGCTCTGGCTCCCTGTTAAATCAAGAATAGATTTTAAGGTACTTCTCACCTACAAGGCACTTGCTGGTGAGGCACCGTCGTATATTAAAGAGCTTGTAACACCTTATTGCCCTACAAGGCAGCTGCGCTCCATAGATGCTGAGTTACTTGTTGTTCCTATGGTTTTAAAAAGTAGGCTGGGGGCCAGAGCCTTCAGTTATCAAGCTCAGGTTAGCCCGGACCAGCCCTTAGTTAAGCTTCTATAGGCTTAGACTGCCGGGGGACTTCTTAGGACACACCGAGCTCCTCTCTCACGCTCTCGTTCTACCATAATTCACGTTTTATTAATGCACATGACTAATTCAGCTTCTTTCCGGGAGTTTTTTTGTGCCTTCTCCCCTAGCAGGTCTCTGTAGATCGTAGTTCCTTCTGGACCCTGGTCCTGACACCTGCCGTGGCCCTGCTGACGCCTGCTGCTGCCATCATCATCATCATTATTATTTTAGATATTAATCATATTACTGTACTCGTAAACCAACATTACCCTCTCCTAAAGTCTCTGTGCTCTCACTCCCCACAGGCTTCTGTAGATGGTGGTTCTATCTGATGGTGGTTGCCCCTGCAGTGGTCCTGCTGGCTTACTACTCACAATTACTTGAATCATTTCTGTCATAGGAATTGCATGTATTATACATTGTTCATTCTGTACACATGGCATCCATTGAAGTCTGTCCATCCTGGGAGTGGGATCCCTCCTCTGACGTTCTCCCTTAGGTTTCTTCCCTTTTTTTCCCTCTTGGAAGGGTTTTTTCATTTTTTGGGGAGTTTTTCCTGTGCCGATGGTGGGTTTCGAAAGTCAAGCAAATGGCAGCTAACCTGCAGGCTCAACAACAAGTCAGGTCAGGTGCAATTGACAAGATGGAACTTAACTGGGACAAGCTGTGTGGAGTTGCAACGGACGGGGCTCCCGCTATGACAGACGAGCGCAAAGGAATGGCATCTATGGTGTGCGCCAGGGTGCGAGAGAGTGGAGGCGAGGCTGTAAAATTGCACTGTATCATCCACCAAGAAGCTCTCTGTGCCAAGACAGTCCAGCTTGTCGATGTGATGACCACAGTTGTGAAAACTGTCAACATAATTCGAGCATGAGGGCTCTACCACAGAGAATTTTAAGGTTTCCTATCTGATGTCGATGCTGAATACGGGGACGTACTCTATCATTGTGATGTGCGCTGGCTTAGTCGCGGCTCCGTGCTGAAGCGGTTTTATTCCCTGAGATCAGAAATTGACCAGTTTTTGAAAGAGAAGGACCGACCTCTTCATGAACTGAGTGATCGTCTATGGTTGGCAGACTTGGCCTTTCTAGTTGATCTCACTGGTCATCTTAACTCACTGAACAAGAGCCTACAAGGCAAAGACCAGCTTGTACCACAACTTTATGCACACATGAAAGCGTTCTGTGCGAAGCTTCGTCTTTTTGAGACACAACTACGCAACTTCAACCTTGCGCACTTCCCTACGCTGTCCGAAATCCCCCCCCAAAAAATGAAAACCCATACATAGAAAGATATCACATCTTTCTATGTATGGGTTTTCATGTATGCAGTTTTCTTTAAGTATAATAAATTCTCAAGCATAATTTACCTACATTTGATTGATTGATTTTTATTACTGTTAATACACTAGAGGTGAGGTGACCTTAACTTTAGTGAGTGGCCCAACCTTTCGCATATTTTTCTGTATGTGGCCCTCAGTGAAAAAAGTTTGGACACCCCTGAGTTACAGCATTTTACAACGGCAGTCTCCGCCTCGGCTAACTTGATCCCCGCACATTACATTACATGTCATTTAGCGGACGCTTTTATCCAAAGCGACGTACAATAATTGCATTCAACCATAGGGTACGCACGGTGGGAAAGCGCTCTGCGCTGGGAGCTAGCTAGCGGGCAGTCGGAGGCTATTCGGCTATTTCTCACCGAGGCGACCGCGTTCTGAATTAGCACGTCTCTTCAGGCGCGTTACGTTGATTTAACGTTACAACCAGGGCTGTAGTGGAGGGTAAACGCACGTAAACGCCGTTTACGCACCTCTAGAATTTTGGAAAAGCGTTTACGCACCTATAAATAGCGTTTACGCACCTCTAAGTGGCGTTTACGCACCTCAAAGTTCCCTGCGCCTTGTATTCTTATGTTGGAATAATCCGAAATAAACTTGGTGTAATTTTAAAACAGCTAAAACTACGTTTCCAATTGTTGAACATATAAACGCCGTAGTCTGAATCCTTTTCATCTGCGCTGTATTGTGGTCTGTGAGCATCCAATCAGTGCCTTGCGGCTGCAGCAGCAACAACAATCAGGATCCAGGAGGTGTGTAAACACATACACGTTGTGGATCAGCCCAGTGGTACCCAACCTTTCTTACCTCACGGACCGGTTTCATGTCAGACAATATTTCGCGGACCGGTCGAGAAGGTCTGACGGAGGGAGGGGGGGGTGGTAGTAGTCGCGCGCTCTGTGTTCGCTGGTCGTGCACGGTAAAATGACAAGAAAAACGCCTGATGACGCGTAGATTACAAAACAAGTCAGTTCTCAATGTGAAAAAAAACATGCTGTATAGGCTATTTATGATGACATAGGTAGTACATGAGTGTTACTTTAACTTATGTTGTCAGTGTAATTGACAGGCTGCTTAACTGGTTAACTCTTAAATTCAACATATTTTTTCAGGCAGTGATAGGACAGGCAATGATGCAAAGAGCACAGGGAGCCCAGAACCCCATGAACCCCAGAACACGTGTTCTGGGGTTCATGGCTCCTCTGTGCAAGGCAGGACCTGACGTGGAGGAAAAGGAGGCCCTCTGGGCACTTCTGTAAAAAGGAGACTCCGTATGTAGATAGTTCTTAATCTGAAATTGTGTTGTTGTGTTGTGTTGACATACTTTTCTTTACTGTTTTCTTAAATGTAATAATGAATACATGTGTTAGTAGTTTGTCATTGATTGTATATGACTTTTACTGATAACATAATGCAATATAGCCAGGACAGCCTTACAAGAGTCGCGACGCTTTGTGTTGCGTTGCTTCGCATCGCGTCGAGGTCTGTATGATCACAAAATTCAGAGTTTACCCACCTCTAATTTTACCACTACAGCACTGTTTACAACACAGCACAAACCGAAAGCAATACATTCATTGTACTGCCAAGAAACAATAACGGCATGCCAGGTTTTCACTTCACCCCCGTTACCTACCTAAAGTCCGAGGCTCAGACTGAAAAGAAGAGTGGCGTTTGCCGAAGAAGCTACACACGGGCTAAGTGAGTACTTCAGTATCGCAGTTGATTAGAGAAGTAAAGTACAAAAAAGTTAAAATGACGAAACCTGTAATTATTACTTGTGAAGGAATATCATTCACGTCTTACTAAACCTAGCCACGCGAAAGTGAACGAGGTAAACAAATCCTTTCTGTTTCCTCTTCTGAGCGCAGGTCACGTGAAAAATGATCTAAAGATCTGTATCCGGCAGATGAATGAATCGTTCACCTCCCGACCGTGTCTTCGGGTTAATGTTTTGTTCATCTGCCAACTGAGTCTTCGGGTCAATGATTCGTTCATCGTTCATTTTTCACATGACCTGCATAGGCTCAGCCCTGATACCACTTGGTTGGCAGAAGGATCATTTTCCACGTGACCTGCATTCAACGAATCATTTCTGTTTCCTTGGCTGAGCCTATGCAAGTCCCGATGCGTGGCCACGAGAAAATGAACGAATCTTTTTTTGAGAGGACTCATTCCTCTCGAGTCCTTGTAAGGATTCGTTCAAAATGAACGAATTGTTCACGAACGACACATCACTAATTCATGGTTCTAAAAGTCTTGCGTGTGTTGCACAGCAATTCACCGCCAAAACAACAGGCGGAGTAACGTGTTTCTGTTGAAGACGACCTAGAGGGTCACGTCTTTGTGTGTGGAAGTCGATGGTTTGTTTATTTATTTATCATAGACTTTATTGCCCAGTGCAACGCCACTGCTGCTCTTCATCGCGGACACATTTGTCCCGTATTTTCCTCCACAACTTTGTGCATCTCTCGACCGGCAAACCGCCGTTTGCGGCGATCTCCCTCTATGAATCCAACCCGCTCATACAACCCGCCAATGACGGCTTGTAGAAGTGGTCATATTTACGCATTTCTTCCGACAAAAGTTATTCAATCTGATCCGTTCTCTCGTAAACATTCTTCGTTTTAATAATGGCGGTATCTGGCTATGAAAGCGGAAATGTGAAACTCTGTAACGGATGTAGTAGCATACCAATCGCAGCCTGGTGCGCTGTGGGAGGCTTGAGTTGCATGAGTCGGAAGCGATGCAAGCAACGCAAGCCTAGAAAAATGGGTCGACGCACGCAAGGAGGTGTGAAAAGGCACGCAAGGGACACGGAAGGGGGTCTTGCGTCTGCGGTGCTCTGAAAACGCAGAAGCATAAACTAGACTTTAGGTGGGCTTCACTTCGACCTCCACAGAGACGAAAAGATGACGAGTGACAAAAGATCAATGTGTGCATCAAATGATGGCCTCCCACCTTTGATGACTTTAACCTCAATATTACAGAGGCATGGAGAGAAAATGACACGCTATTTCTATTCTATTTCATAATGTACAAAGTGGGTTCTAAAACCTCAACCTTCTAATGCACATACTGTATTATAAAAGTTGATTAGAACTCATATGCCCAGAGATATTTGGGTTACCGACTTGATTTGTCTACAGTATGTCAATACAAATAATTAAATGTGATGCTTGAAGAGTGTATTTCCCAATCTGTTAACTCAATCAACAGCTGTAAGAGGATGTGCCATAGATAAACAGTGTTTGGCTCACTGAGGTGATTTTAATACCTTCCACTTAAATGGATACACGTTAGTAACAAACAACACACATTACAAGTGCCAGTATTTCCAAAATCGAATCTCACTCATTTTAAAGGCCAACTCTGGTCAGTGTTTTAAGAGGAATGATTCTACATTGGTATACTTACTTCATCACAGGGAATTGGGACCTGAAGATATATGTACAGTAGAGGTACATTATACTGTTTAAATGACAATCACCTTGATTAAACAAAGCTTATTGGCTGTATCTTGCAGCCACCATAATGAAAGTACTGCTTGCCCACAAGTCGTTAACAAGTCGATTAACACTGATTAAACAATAGTTCCTCTTCATTCATTTTCTAGCCTAGAGGCCACAGAAATAAGCATGTAAATAGCAGACAATACGATGCATGGCCATTCATATATGTAAATGAGTTTTAATTAAAATTCAGATAAGAAATACAATTCAGCATACACTACTTCTAGTACTCTTTGTACCGGATGTGCTACAAAAATACACTTACTGATTCAAGTTCAACAGGTTGATGTTGAAACTGATGAAAAGCCCCTAATGTAATTCAAAATCATCTTCATTTTGTCAATGCGTGTAGAAATAAATAATCAGTGTTGTTCAAATCAAAGTCTGATTTAAGATATTTATCTGGTCTCCATGCCGATTTATCATCATGTCCTCTCAGAGTGTGTTGGACGGAATAAATTTGCCAAAGAAGGAGTTCCCTCATCGCTGTCATTCCTCTGAAGTCTTGTGATGCCATTAGGACCGTTTTGAACAGTAACCCCTCAAGTCTTGTCCATTCTGTGAACCAGTGCAGTGAAACTTCAGAGATCGAATTAGCTGCCAGTGGTCACACATCATCATCATCATCATCATCGTTCTGGTTCAGCCTCGTCTCATGACTCTGTCCTCTCTGGCTCCCTCTTTGAGGGAGCCGACCGACTGGATCCTGACAAAGCACATACTGTTTCCATATTTTCCGGAACGCAGTGCGGAATTTCTTTATGCGGAAGGCGTACACGATGGGGTTGACGGCCGAGTTTCCGTGGGTGAGGATGATGGCGATGTAAATGAGGAACATTGGCTTATCACAAGCAGGGCAAAAGAGGGTGATGCAGTTGAGGATGTGGAGAGGGAGCCAGCTCACCGCAAAGAGGAAAAGAACAAGGGCGAGCGACTTGGCTAACTTCAGCTCCTTGCCATAGTAACGGCTGGGGTCTGTGTGGCTGGCCGACACCTATAAAGCAATAGAGGAGAAGATCGTCAGCATATACATCTATGTTTAGTCTCATTAGAGAGAACATGATCACCTCACCTTCTTGTTGAGCTGCTTGTGGATCATGTAGAAAATCTCCACATAGATGGCCAGCATGAGGAGCAGAGGGGGCAGCACCCAGCCAAAGAAGTTGAAGTAGACCATGTAGTCCATGCTGATGACGGTCTCAAACTCACAGGTTACCAAGAGGTCATCACTGAGCAGGGATTCATTGTCACGGAGAAGCTGTAGGTTATTCCAACCCAACATGGGCGTGAGCCCAACTATGATGGACACCAGCCAACACAATAATACGGCCGTGCCAGCTCGTCGGGGAGTCACCAACCGCTTGTAGCTATGGAGGGACAAGGGAGAAGGTCTTGCTTTTCATTTTGCCCCAAACAACATGTACCGTAAATCACTGCAAAATTTTTACAAAAAATATTACCTTTGTTAAGCTAATAATTGGAAGGGTTTTTTGGGGGGGAGGGAGGGGGTCACCCTTGTTTATCGGTCTAAGATCTGGTAAGATCAACAATCCAAGGGTGACCAAGCAAAGATGGCATGAAAAAATTAAGACAAGAGCATAATCAAATGAAATGTGAAAACCTGTTCAAATTTCCATCCATCCATCCATTGTCAAACCGCTTATCAGGCTTGCGGTTAAGAGTATATTTTTTTCTTAAAATCGACCAATACATAAGCAATACATCATAGTACGGCTTCCTTCACTGAGCAAAATACTACTTGTATTCGTACTATATTAAACGTTTTTTTTTCTCCTGCCCTGTGGTGGCAGGTGACATGGTTTCCCTTTGATCTTCTTTCTCTGAGAATCCCTGCTGTTTTCTTAGGAAGACCGCTAACATCAAGCAGATACAAGACATCTCAGCTGTTCAGGAGACTGTGGGAGTTGTTATGCCTAACAAAACGGTGTGCAGTTCTTGTCGCTCACCCTGTCTCTCCCACACAATAGTCTGCTCTTAGAGAGATGAATTGAATGAATTAGTCGTTTGAGATTTATTTACTAGACTGGACTGATGACTTATGCAGTTCAACCTTTATTTCAAAAGAGGGTGCTGACTCAATCTGGAAACAGGCCTAAATCAACTCAGGAGCTTATTCTATACTCAAAGGTTGTTTGACCGTCCTCCTTCTCCATCTCAACCATCCTAAGGGATTTTCACTTGCTAAATCACATCTTCCAGCTAAGCGCACTAGTAATACTTTTGTATTTTGAAATCACACCATCCATATCACGACGGTGTGCTTCCAAACCACCTCTGCTATAAAATTATGCCATAATGGGATTTCAACTAATATGTGTGATACAATACAGTCATTTTTTACATGCCAGAGTTACATCCAGTACTTTGGGGAAAAAAACTGCAGTGCAATGATAAATAACCGTCAATTATATTTGTCATCCCTGTCCATTGTCAGTCTGCTATGTCAGCTGAGTAACAGTGCAGTGTGTGCAGTGTGTTTTTGCATTTTTATTTGTGAGCCTAGGTTGCCAGTTTTAGAAATTATGCAATCCATCAGCAAGCAGCTATGAGCCTATTGACCAATCATGCATTATATGCCAGACCCAATTAGCCAACTTGAAATTTGAGTTCTCAGGGAAATTCTGGGTAAGGCAAGAGGAGACTTCTAACTGGTAAAATATACTTTTTATCTGTCACCATTCAACAGATATATAGTCTACCGCTAAGCTAGTTATAAACCAAACATATCAAATGTTTTAAAGGAAGAGGTGCTTATTGTTCATTTTTAGCTCACACTCAAGATCAGCTGGCCTCCACAGATGTGAAATTCAACATCTTTTGCGCCACATACTGTACAGTAGCATATCTCTCTATTCCTCCACCTCTTGTTTGATACAAATACGTTGCAGGGTTGATATATATTTATATATTAAGATTTAAAAAATGTAAAAACAAAGCCAAATACTTTTAGAGGGGGTGGGGTTTAACAAACAAATAAACAAATAAATACAAAAACGATTTTCTTATGTTACCTGTATGTTTTTGAGAGGGCAGTTAATATAAGGTGCATTGCTTTTGTTCCTGTTTACAACTTAAATTTGGGATAGAATATGTTGGAGATATGCCACTTAAGGAGTTGACAATGAAAACAGGAATCAATAATGAATTAATAACCATCAACCATCATATCATATCATATTTAATCATATAAAAACCAACTTAGCATAAGATAAGATAAAGTGTTTCCCGTTTAGATATAAAAGATATGTCAAATCAACATTAATATAGCCCTACTTTATGGTTACTGTGAATTATTACAGCTGATTACACCCTCACTCTACATATTACTGTCTATTTCTGGTTGGAGCTGAAATTAAAATCCTGCACGGCTGCTCCAGTGGGTGTCCTCGGTCCGAGCAGCAGTTCAGACACAAAGGCTTCTGTGAAAGAGACCAAATATTGGGGAGTAGAAGAAGTCACCTTTAGGCCTACCTCATGGGTATTTTGACTCTCAGATAACGGTCGATGGCGATGGCCAGAAGCGCCAGGATTGAACTTTGTGTGAGGACAAGCACAGTGCAGGCGACCAGCAGGCAGCTGTAAAAGTGCGTCTGAAGTCCGATGCTGATGGTTATGGCGAGGGGGATGACAAGAGCCCCGACCGCAATGTCAGCCAAGGCCAGGGAGACGATGAAACAAAACGTGGTGTCTCTGAGAGAGCGGTTAATCCGCACAGCCCAAACCACCATCACGTTACCGATGACCGACGACACGGCGATCACCACCTCCATCCCGATGTAGAGCGCTTTGGAAGAAGGCAGAGCCGAAGACATGTTCGCGGATGCTGAAGGCGTGTGTGCTCCGCGGAGGAACAGCCTGCACACGTCGAGGGAGTTCCCTGTTTGGGTTTGTGGGCACCAACTGAAGACACCCCGACAAAGGTTTCGCATGTTTTTAGTCCCCGTAAAGGCTGAGGTAGTGTTTGTTGATCGGAGTTCCTGCTGGATCCGTCCCAGGACGCGGAGATACGCGCATGGCGCGGGACTTGGTCTCCATACGGTCCGAGGCGGTGGTTCCGAGAATGAAGTGGCTCGTGTCTACCTGATGGCGGAGGGACCAGACGGATCCGAGATACCGTATGAGTCACCAGCATGTTCCCAAAGACTCTCATCAATGTGTCATTTCCCGCCGAAGCCAAGTCGTTTGCTACGGTTGTGCTACTTTATTTACATTTATTTTTTCTTGTGAAATACTCCGTTAATTTATATCACCCAGAATTTAGTATTAAGTATTATTCTCCATTGATATTCTCTCGGCAGAGTAACCCGAGTTGAAAGCTCGCCGTCCATGGGAGTGAACACATTGAGGAGGAGAATATCAAACATTAACTCACGTGACATTGTCTTATAGACATGGTCAAATATGTAAAATCACACATTTTCTCCAAATTCTTTGATCATTCAAACTCCCTTTTTATGCAATAAAAAAATCCCCATAATATGCCTGTGAAGCTTTGAAAATCCAGAGAAGATGCACATAGAAAGCTGGAGGAAGACAAATGCGTTGATGTGTTGGAGGGAGACATAAATAGTAATACTAATATACTAAATACTAATATAAGACTATATTAGCTTGGTATCAGTGGTAAATGAACACGGACAACAACAAACAAACCTATCAGTATGCAAATGACACTCATAAATAAATGACTTTAAGACGTGATATTGCAAATAGACAGCATGTATAATGTCACTGATACAAAATGTAGCGCCGTTGTCTGCATTGTATTTAAATACAAATTCTGTAGGACGAATTTACTATCTTCCCCAATACCATCACTAAAATACAGACCATCACTCTTGACTACTTGTTCAGTGATAAATGAAAATGATAAATGTCAAGGTCGTTCTCCTATTTGGACGACAGCAAAGCCCTATGAATGATCTATCTCTGTCATCATTCATTCGTAACTGAACATGATTAAATTCTACAATTCATAGCTGGACATTATTGATTGAATGATATTCCATTATGGATCTTGAATTCAGATGTTGCAGCCACTCATCTATAAGATGATAAATGAAATATATTGTACAATGAATAAAATTAAAAATAAAATAATTGGTTGTGAGCAGCTTGATGTTTGGGCTTATGTAACCACTTAAGCACACACATACACAGTCACAAAACTACAAAGCCACATTTTACACACAATCATTTCACATTAAATAAGTAGTTTTGATCTCCATGAATTGTATCTTGTTGTAACAACAAAATAACAACAAGAAACAAAAATAAAGGTGCTCAATACAAAACCCAGCACATCATCTCATAATTGGGTCAGCAGCTCAGACCTTACAGTGCTAACAGCTTAAACAGTGCAATCAAAGGCAACAGTGGGGACTCCGTAAACAGTGTTTGGCATCTGAGGGGGAACCTCTCAGATGCCAAACTCAGGCGGTTGCTACGTTATTGGGGATTGCAATGCTATTGGCTGGAACAACAATGGAGGTTATTTGCTGTAACCACCATATGAGTAAAGTGCAGAGCAGCATCCATTAGGACACGCTAACATGAACTAAAAGCATGCTGTTTGTTGACAATAGCCAGGCAGGCTTCACACAGAAACAACAACGAACACAAAATGAAGGACTTTCCTTTTTACAAAAGCTTATTTCGTTCTGCACTATTGTGAAGTCCACACAGAAACTATAAATGAAAACTAGCCCAAATGTGCTCCAGTACGACAGAGAATTGAGCCATCTGGCAGAGCTACAAGAGGGAGAAACGAACACCCGAAACAAAGAAGAAATAATTTAATTTATAAATCCATGATCTAGTTAACTTTGAATGTGCTCATTTGATTTTTGTGTGAGAAGGAGAATTACCTTTGACAAATAACTTCAGAGGAAGACTATCGAGCGCAACCTTTTATTATTCAAAAGTACTATAACACACATTTTCAGTCACCAAAACCCGCATTCCCAGTGTACGTGAATAGTCATGTGATATTCTTTATCAGCCCAGTTCGTATAGACGGAAATTATTTCGTAAACGTGTGGAGGGCAGATCAGTCCATAAAATTCCACAGGTCATATACGGAGCATAGCAGAACACTAATACACATAATGGACAAACCTTATATTGAGACACGGGACACACATAGTTCAAATACACTGAGGAGGTGCAAGGGATCAAACACAGGAAGATTCAATCAGAGACAAGGTATACAACCACAAAGGTGCAAAACACATTAAGGCAGGAAATGAAGGCCTTTTCTGGATCTGAAATCAAAGCATTTCCTTGTGAACAAGGGGCTCTGTGGTCTTCCAGGCAGCTGTTGGGTGGTCTGAATCAGTGGTCTCCATCATTCGGACTCTTCCATAATACTGAAGTTGTATTAAGATTTGCTTTAAGCAAAAAACGGCTTTCTCCACTTCGTATGGGTTCTACCAATTTACCATGCTTCCCTTTGGCTTGTTTGGTGCCCCAGCCACGTTCCAACGTCTCATGGATCGGGTGCTGCGTCCGCACGGCGCATGTGTGGCGGGTGGGCGCAGTGCTGGAGTCACTGAGACAGGCTGGGCTCACCACCAACCCGGGGAAGTGTGCAGTTTGATGGATGGAGGTACGGTATTTGGGGTACCACTTTGGGGGCGGGCAGGTGCGCCCTCAGGTGGACAAGACGGCAGCTCTTGCCTCACCAGCCCCTTGGCAGACCTGACCCGGAAAGGTGCGTCACATCCGGTCCAGTGGTCGGAGCAATACCGGCAGGCATTTGAGAAGGTAAAACAAGGTCTCTGTGGGGAACCACTCCTCCACACCCCTAACTTTTCTCTTCCCTTTATTCTGCAGACTGACGTATCGAGCAGGGGGCTGGGAGCCGTTTTGTCCCAGGATGGAAGGGGGTTGACCGCCCCGTGGTGTACATTAGCCGGAAGCTATCCGAGAGGGAGGCCAGGTACAACACGTGGAAAAGGAATTCCTGGCCCTCCGGTGGGCGGTCGAGTCCCTGCGCTACTACCTCCTGGGACGCTCATTCACCCTCTGTTCGGACTAAGCCCTGCTCCAATTGAGATCCGGGGGATGACATTGTTACCAAACAGGAAACTGTAGGCACCGCCATTTTGGCAGTATTCGGGAGATTGGCAGACTGTTGTCGTGAAGGCAGCTAAACATGGTCGATAACTGTTGTGCACCAGGTTGCACAAAGAAACGAGGGAAAAATAAAGGTACGTCGTTTTACCGCGTTCCTAAAAATGCGGAGAGGCGAGCTAAGTGGATCAGCGCCATTAAAAGAGCCAGGAGCAAGCAAAACAAGACTGAAAGATGGGACCCACCCGCCGTTGGATTCTGCTTGTGCACCGATCACTTCATATCAGGTAAGTTACCGAATACAAAGCTTACTAACATAAGTATCTTCATTATTTAATAGGCTATAATTGTGGTTTCTGATCAGTTTAATACTAGCTAGTTGAATTGTAGCATGCAACTCGTGGGGCTAACAATGACATATTTCGTAAGCTAGTAACGTTAAGTGTTACCGTAGTAAACAAAACCCAGTTCGATACTGAAATGTTTCTATTTATTTTGTAGGGAGAAAGAGTGATAATCCCTTGAGTCCGGACTTTGTTCCATCTATTTTCAACTACGTTCCATCTCCAGAGAAGAGGAAAAAGAAAATTGAGACTGGAAGTTTTCAACAGACGACAGAAAGCAAAGCTACAGAAGATAGAGCAGACAAAGCTATCTGTGAAAGCCATCCGTCCCAGGTATATATCAAAGTTTCTTAACCTGTTCAACCCCACTTCCAAGGACTTTAAAGTTATAAACCAAAAGAGTTTTTGCACAATTCATTGTAGGTTTAATAACACCCAATGTGACAAAAATATAACGTGACTGGTTTGAAATCATCACACACCTCTAACAACTTACATTTAGCAGCCACTGACTATGCATGTGATTGTCACTGTCAATATCTATCTATCTATCTAATGATGTAAATGTGCTATACAAATACAATTTACTTACTAATGAAAGCTAGTATACACTGCAGAAAACAGAGTGATTGACAAAAGAAACTAGAAAATGCATTTCCTGCTGAAAATGCGTTGGAATGCAAAAAGCTGAAAGCTGCACTGAATATTTAAAAATAGCTGAAAATACAGAAAGTTGAAGGGAATTTGAATACATTTGCTGAATATTTAAAAATAGCTGAAAATACAGAAAGTTGAAGGGAATTTGAGTACATTTGCTGAAAAGATTAGAAAAGCTGAAATGAATTTGAAATTGCTGAAAATACAGAAATGGGAGAAGCTGAAAGGAATTTCAATAGATTTGCTGAAAAAGCAGAAATGAAAACAGCTGAAATAAATTTGAAATATTGCAAAAAAATACAGAAATGAAAATTAAAAAATTGCTGTTGATAGAGGCATAAGAATAGCTGAAATTATTTTAAAGAACTGCTGAAAATACAGGAAGTGGGGAAGCTGAATTTCAATAGATTTTCTAAAAACAGAAGTTGCAGGAGCTTAAATTTGTTTAAAATTGTTTGTAGTAATAATAGTAGTAGTATTAGTTATAATTGTGGTATTAGTAGTACTAGCAGTATAAGCAGTAAAAGTAGGTTTAGTATCAATAGCAGTAGAAACAGCTGGAATACTATTAGCCATAGTAGTATTTGTAATAACATTAGTAGTAGTTGTAGTATCAATAGCAGTAGAAATACTAGTAGTATGGTAGTAGAAGTATCAGTTGTAGTACTAGAAGTACGAGTAATATTCGTAGTGGGAGACAGAATGTTTGTTATTCACACTTAAAAGTTTTTAATTAATAGGCCTCATCACAGACATTACAGTAAAAATTTCCTCCATGGGGCTTTTATTTTGAAATTATTGGATTGGGTGGGGTGGGGGGGTGTAGATAGAGGGAGGGAGGGTGAGAGGGTGAGGAAGGGAGGGGTGGTGAGGAAGAGATAGAGGGAGAGAGAGAGAGGAGAAATAGACAGACATACTGACTGACTGAGTGATTAACAGTGAGAAGAGGTCAGGGTGGAGGGGGGAGGGGGGCGAGTGTCTTTATCATATTGGTCTGTTGACAGAAAGCATAGCTGCGTCATGTGACTCCACTAATCAGGTCATAGGAGCAGCTTTGAGCCACAGACAGAGATCCTGCAGCGTGTGAGCGAGTAACAACGACAACGGCGCACCTATTGGATTGGGTGGGGTGGGGGGGTGTAGATAGAGGGAGGGAGGGTGAGAGGGTGAGGAATGGAGGGGTGGTGAGGAAGAGATAGAGAGGGAGAGGGGAGGAGAATTAGACAGACTGACTGACTGAGAGTGATTAACAGTGAGAAGAGGTCAGGGTGGAGGGGGGAGGGGGGGCGAGTGTCTTTATCATATTGGTCTGTTGACAGAAAGCATAGCTGCGTCATGTGACTCCACTAATCAGGTCACAAGGAGCAGCTGTGAGCCACAGACAGATCCTGCAGCGTGTGAGTGCTCGTAACCACGACAACGCCGCACCTGTGCGGCTGCAAAAGGGAGAGACATGGCAGCAAGTTACACAGAATCCACACCTCAAACAAATGGGAACCAGCGCAAAACTATAACAGCTATCTAAAAAATACGGCGTTTGTATGAGACCCAAGACTCTACCGAACGCGTGGATGTGCTTTTTATGTCTGTCCGGTAATAAATACGGCTCCTATGGCCGTTTACAAAACGTGTACCTTGTGGATTTTTGTGAGAAATATGTCGGCAGATTTGTATTGGAGCCTATGGGGCTTTTGGCAGAGGTTGTGTCACTCAAACACACCTTGCGCCAAAACTAAAGAACTCTGGGATTCCATGAACACATTAATCCAATCAGCACAACCATACCCTCATTAATCTGAAGAAATGAAGCCTCTAGAGTGTATACTTTGGCTGCAAGGACAAAAGTTCCATATTTTTTTAACCAGATTCCTGCGATGCCCCACACTCTAGCCCTGGAGCTCTCCACTCTAGCAGACGCAATACACACTCATGTAAAAGTCAGAAACGGAGCGAAGAACTAGTGAAACATAATCAGTGATTATGAAAAAAGTACAATAGATATCAAGAAGCAGTTTTTTTCATAAAATAGTTGAGACTTGTGTCAACATTTGAAAGTTTAAATGGTGTCTGTAGCTGAAAGATTGGGGAAGCTGAAAAGTCTGAAAGTTGAAGAAGTTTAAGGAGGATTTGAAAACAATTTCCATTGGAAAACCATGTTAAAATATTTATGATTATTGATTTATATAAATTCAAGCATAAGTGGTAGAAAGCTGAAAAGTCATAGCCTTAAAGCCAGAAAGGAGCTGAACATTTTAATATTTGAACGGTTTAAATAGCTGAAAATGTGAAGGAGTTGAAAGGTCGCGCGGAAGAAATAGAATAACTAGAAAAGGCATTTCCTGCTGAAAATGCGTTGGAATGCAAAAAGCTGAAAGCTGCACTGAATATTTAAAAATAGCTGAAAATACAGAAAGTTGAAGGGAATTTGAATACATTTGCTGAAAAGCTGAAATGAATTTGAAATTGCTGAAAATACAGAAATGGGAGAAGCTGAAAGGAATTTCAATAGATTTGCTGAAAAAGCAGAAATGAAAACAGCTGAAATAAATTTGAAATATTGCAAAAAAATACAGAAATGAATATTGAAAAATTGCTGTTGATAGAGGCATAATAGCTGAAATTATTTTAAAGAACTGCTGAAAATACAGGAAGTGGGGAAGCTGAATTTCAATAGATTTTCTAAAAACAGAAGTTGCAGGAGCTTAAATTTGTTTAAAATTGTTTGTAGTAATATTAGTAGTAGTATTAGTTATAATTGTGGTATTAGTAGTACTAGCAGTAATAGTAGGTTTAGTATCAATAGCAGTAGAAACATCTGTAATACTATTAGCCATAGTCGTATTTGTAATAACATTAGTAGTAGTTGTAGTATTAATAGCAGTAGAAATACTAGTAGTATGGTAGTAGAAGTATCAGTTGTAGTACTAGAAGTACGAGTAATATTCGTAGTGGGAGACAGAATGTTTGTTATTCAAACTAAGAAGTTTTTAATTAATAGGCCTCATCACAAACATTACAGTAAAAATTCCCTCCATGTGGCTTTTATTTTGAAATTATTGGATTGGGTGGGTTGGGGGGGTGTAGATAGAGGGAGGGAGGGTGAGAGGGTGAGGAAGGGAGGGGTGGTGAGGAAGAGATAGAGGGAGAGGAGGAGAAATAGACATACTGACTGACTGAGTGATTAACAGTGAGAAGAGGTCAGGGTGGAGGGGGGAGGGGGGAGGGGGGGCGAGTGTCTTTATCATATTGGTCTGTTGACAGAAAGCATAGCTGCGTCATGTGACTCCACTAATCACGTCATAGAAGCAGCTGTGAGTCACACACAGAGATACTGCAGCGTGTTTACGAGTAACCACGGCAACGGCGCACCTATTGGATTGGGTGGGGTGGGGGGGTGTAGATAGAGGGAGGGAGGGTGAGAGGGTGAGGAAGGGAATGGTGGTGAGGAAGAGAGGGAGAGGGGAGGAGAATTAGACTGACTGACTGACTGAGAGTGATTAACAGTAAGTAGAGGTCAGGGTGGAGGGGGGAGGGGGGGCGAGTGTCTTTATCATATTGGTCTGTTGACAGAAAGCATAGCTGCGTCATGTGACTCCACTAATCAGGTCACAAGGAGCAGCTGTGAGCCACAGACAGATCCTGCAGCATGTGAGTGCTCGTAACCACGACAACGGCGCACCTGTGCGGCTGCAAAGGGGCAGACACAGGACAGCGAGTTACACAGAATCCACACCTCAAACAAATGAGAACCAGCGCAAAACTATAACAGCTATCTAAAAAATACGGCGTTTGTATGAGACCCAAGACTCTACCGAACGCGTGGATGTGCGTTTTATGTCTGTCCGGTAATAAATACGGCTCCTATGGCCGTTGACAGAACGTGTACCTTGTGGATTTTTGTGAGAAATATGTCGGCAGATTTGTATTGGAGCCTATGGGGCTTTTGGCAGAGGTTGTGTCACTCAAACACACCTTGCGCCAAAACTAAAGAACTCTGGGATTCCATGAACACATTAATCCAATCAGCACAACCATACCCTCATTAATCTGAAGAAATGAAGCCTCTAGAGTGTATACTTTGGCTGCAAGGACAGAAGTTCCATACTTTTTAAACCAGATTTCTGCGATGCCCCACACTCTAGCCTGCGAGGCCCCGCCTCTAGCAGACGCAATACACACTCATGTAAAAGTCAGAAACGGAGCGAAAAACTAGTGAAACTTAATCAGTGATTATGAAAAAAGTACAATAGATATCAAGAAGCAGTTTTTTCATAAAATAGTTGAGACTTGTGTGAACATTTGAGAGTTGAAATGGTGTCTGTAGCTGAAAGATTTGCAAAGCTGAAAAATCTGAAAGTTGAAGAAGTTTAGGAGGATTTGAAAGCAAACTCCATTTGAAAACCATGTTAAAATATTAATGATTATTGATTTATATAAATTCAAGCATAAGAGGTAGAAAGCTGAAAAGTCATAGCCCTCAAGCCAGAAAGGAGCTGAACATTTTAATATTTGAAGGATTTTAATAGCTGAAAATGTGAAGGAGTTGAAAGGGGGCGCGGAAGAAATAGAATAATAAGTCGGAACTAGAAAAGGCATTTCCTGCTGAAAATGCGTTGGAATGCAAAAAGCTGAAAGCTGCACTGAATATTTAAAAATAGCTGAAAATACAGAAAGTTGAAGGGAAGTTGAATACATTTGCTGAATATTTAAAAATAGCTGAAAATACAGAAAGTTGAAGGGAATTTGAGTACATTTGCTGAATATTTAAAAATAGCTGAAAATACAGAAACTCGAAGGGAATTTGAATACATTTGCTGAAATAAAAGATATTAGAAAAGCTGAAATTAATTTTAAATAGCTGAAAATACAGAAATGGGAGAAGCTGAAAGGAATTTCAATAGATTTGCTGAAAAAGCAGAAATGAAAACAGCTGAAATAAATGTGAAATATTGCAAAACAGAAGTTGCAGGAGCTTAAATGAACTTTAAAAAGTACAGAAATAACAAAAGCTGAGATGAATAAAAAGAGGTTTAAAATTGTTTGTAGTAATGTTAGTCGTAATTTGGGTATTAGTACTAGCAGTAGAAGTCGGTTTAGTATCAATAGCAGTAGAAACAGCTGGAATACTGATACTATTAGCCATAGTAGTATTTGTAATAACATTAGTAGTAGTTGTAGTATTAATAGCAGTAGAAATACTAGCAGTATGGTAGTAGAAGTATCAGTTGTAGTACTAGAAGTACGAGTAATATTCGTAGTGGGAGACAGAATGTTTGTTATTCACACTTAAAAGTTTTTAATTAATAGGCCTCATCACAGACATTACAGTAAAAATTCCCTCCATGGGGCTTTTATTTTGAAATTATTGGATTGGGTGGGGTGGGGGGGTGTAGATAGAGGGAGGGAGGGTGAGAGGGTGAGGAAGGGAATGGTGGTGACGAAGAGATAGAGAGGGAGAGGGGAGGAAAATTAGACATACTGACTGACTGAGTGATTAACAGTGAGAAGAGGTCAGGGTGGAGGGGGGAGGGGGGCGAGTGTCTTTATCATATTGGTCTGTTGACAGAAAGCATAGCTGCGTCATGTGACTCCACTAATCAGGTCACAAGGAGCAGCTTTGAGCCACAGACAGAGATCCTGCAGCGTGTGAGCGAGTAACCACGACAACGGCGCACCTATTGGATTGGGTGGGGTGGGGGGGTGTAGATAGAGGGAGGGAGGGTGAGGGGGTGAGGAAGGGAATGGTGGTGAGGAAGAGAGAGAGGGAGAGGGGAGGAGAATTAGACAGACTGACTGACTGAGAGTGATTAACAGTAAGTAGAGGTCAGGGTGGAGGGGGGAGGGGGGCGAGTGTCTTTATCATATTGGTCTGTTGACAGAAAGCATAGCTGCGTCATGTGACTCCACTAATCAGGTCACAAGGAGCAGCTGTGAGTCACAGACAGATCCTGCAGCGTGTGAGTGCTCGTAACCACGACAACGCCGCACCTGTGCGGCTGCAAAATGCAGAGACATGGCTGCAAGTTACACAGAATCCACACCTCAAACAAATGGGAACCAGCGCAAAACTATAACAGCTATCTAAAAAATACGGCGTTTGTATGAGACCCAAGACTCTACCGAACGCGTGGATGTGTTTTTATGTCTGTCCGGTAATAAATACGGCTCCTATGGCCGTTGACAAAACGTGTACCTTGTGGATTTTTGTAAGAAATATGTCGGCAGATTTGTATTGGAGCCTATGGGGCTTTTGCCAGAGGTTGTGTCACTCAAACACTCCTTGCGCCAAAACTAAAAAACTCTGGGATTCCATGAACACATTAATCCAATCAGCACAACCATACCCTCATTAATCTGAAGAAATGAAGCCTCTAGAGTGTATACTTTGGCTGTAAGGACAGAAGTTCCATATTTTTTTAACCAGATTTTCGCGCTGCCCCACACTCTAGCCTCGAGCTCTCCACTCTGGCAGACGCAATACACACTCATGTAAAAGTCAGAAACGGAGCGAAGAACTAGTGAAACATAATCAGTGATTATGAAAAAAGTACAATAGATATCAAGAAGCAGTTTTTTTCATAAAATAGTTGAGACTTGTGTGAACATTTGAGAGTTGAAATGGTGTCTGTAGCTGAAAGATTGGCGAAGCTGAAAAATCTGAAAGTTGAAGAAGTTGAAGAGGATTTGAATACAAACTCCATTTGAAAACCATGTTAAAATATTAATGATTATTGATTTATATAAATTCAAGCTTAAGAGGTAGAAAGCTGAAAAGTCATAGCCCCCAAGCCAGAAAGAAGCTGAACATTTTAATATTTGAATGGTTTTAATAGCTGAAAGTATGAAGGAGTTGAAAGGTGCGGCGGAAGAAATAGAGGAATAAGTCGGAATAAAGATTAGAAGAACAATACTTGGAATGCTTAAAGCATTCCAACTAACTAGAAAATGCATTTCCTGCTGAAAATGCGTTGGAATGCAAAAAGCTGAAAGCTGAAATGAACTTTTTAAAATAGCTGAAAATACAGAAAGTTGAAGGGAATTTGAATACATTTGCTGAAATTATAGATATTAGAAAAGCTGAAATGAATTTGAAATTGCTGAAAATACAGAAATGGGAGAAGCTGAAAGGAATTTCAATAGATTTGCTGAAAAAGCAGAAATGAAAACAGCTGAAATAAATTTGAAATATTGCAAAAAAATACAGAAATGAATAGTGAAAAAATGCTGTTGATAGAGGCATAAGAATAGCTGAAATTATTTTAAAGTACTGCTGAAAATACAGGAAGTGGGGAAGCTGAATTTCAATAGATTTTCTAAAAACAGAAGTTGCAGGAGCTTAAATTTGTTTAAAATTGTTTGTAGTAATATTAGTAGTAGTATTAGTTATAATTGTGGTATTAGTAGTACTAGCAGTATAAGCAGTAATAGTAGGTTTAGTATCAATAGCAGTAGAAACAGCTGTAATACTATTAGCCATAGTCGTATTTGTAATAACATTAGTAGTAGTTGTAGTATTAATAGCAGTAGAAATACTAGTAGTATGGTAGTAGAAGTATCAGTTGTAGTACTAGAAGTACGAGTAATATTCGTAGTGGGAGACAGAATGTTTGTTATTCAAACTAAGAAGTTTTTAATTAATAGGCCTCATCACAAACATTACAGTAAAAATTCCCTCCATGTGGCTTTTATTTTGAAATTATTGGATTGGGTGGGTTGGGGGGGTGTAGATAGAGGGAGGGAGGGTGAGAGGGTGAGGAAGGGAGGGGTGGTGAGGAAGAGATAGAGGGAGAGAGAGAGGAGGAGAAATAGACAGACATACTGACTGACTGAGTGATTAACAGTAAGAAGAGGTCAGGGTGGAGGGGGGAGGGGGGGCGAGTGTCTTTATCATATTGGTCTGTTGACAGAAAGCATAGCTGCGTCATGTGACTCCACTAATCAGGTCATTGGAGCAGCTGTGAGTCACACACAGAGATACTGCAGCGTGTTTACGAGTAACCACGGCAACGGCGCACCTATTGCATTGGGTGGGGTGGGGGGGTGTAGATAGAGGGAGGGAGGGTGAGAGGGTGAGGAAGGGAATGGTGGTGAGGAAGAGAGGGAGAGGGGAGGAGAATTAGACTGACTGAGAGTGATTAACAGTAAGTAGAGGTCAGGGGGGAGGGGGGAGGGGGGGCTAGTGTCTTTATCATATTGGTCTGTTGACAGAAAGCATAGCTGCGTCATGTGACTCCACTAATCACGTCATTGGAGCAGCTGTGAGTCACACACAGAGATACTGCAGCGTGTTTACGAGTAACCACGGCAACGGCGCACCTATTGGATTGGGTGGGGTGGGGGGGTGTAGATAGAGGGAGGGAGGGTGAGAGGGTGAGGAAGGGAATGGTGGTGAGGAAGAGAGGGAGAGGGGAGGAGAATTAGACTGACTGACTGACTGAGAGTGATTAACAGTAAGTAGAGGTCAGGGTGGAGGGGGGAGGGGGGCTAGTGTCTTTATCATATTGGTCTGTTGACAGAAAGCATAGCTGCGTCATGTGACTCCACTAATCAGGTCACAAGGAGCAGCAGTGAGCCACAGACAGATCCTGCAGCGTGTGAGTGCTCGTAACCACGACAACGGCGCACCTGTGATCATTAACGGCTGCAAAATGCAGAGACATGGCAGCGAGTTACACAGAATCCACACCTCACACAAATGAGAACCAGCGCAAAACTATAACAGCTATCTAAAAAATACGGCGTTTGTATGAGACCCAAGACTCTACCGAACGCGTGGATGTGTTTTTATGTCTGTCCGGTAATAAATACGGCTCCTATGGCCGTTTACAAAACGTGTACCTTGTGGATTTTTGTGAGAAATATGTCGGCAGATTTGTATTGGAGCCTATGGGGCTTTTGGCAGAGGTTGTGTCACTCAAACACTCCTTGCGCCAAAACTAAAAAACTCTGGGATTCCATGAACACATTAATCCAATCAGCACAACCATACCCTCATTAATCTGAAGAAATGAAGCCTCTAGAGTGTATACTTTGGCTGCAAGGACAGAAGTTCCATACTTTTTTAACCAGATTTCTGCGCTGCTTCAGCCTCTAGCCTCGAGCTCTCCACTCTAGCAGACGCAATACACACTCATGTAAAAGTCAGAAACGGAGCGAAGAACTAGTGAAACATAATCAGTGATTATGAAAAAAGTACAATAGATATCAAGAAGCAGTTTTTTTCATAAAATAGTTGAGACTTGTGTGAACATTTGAGAGTTGAAATGGTGTCTGTAGCTGAAAGATTTGCGAAGCTGAAAAATCTGAAAGTTGAAGAAGTTGAAGAGGATTTGAAAAGCAAACTCCATTTGAAAACCATGTTAAAATATTAACGATTATTGATTTATATAAATTCAAGCATAAGAGGTAGAAAGCTGAAAAGTCATAGCCCTCAAGCCAGAAAGAAGCTGAACATTTTAATATTTGAAGGATTTTAATAGCTGAAAGTGTGAAGGAGTTGAAAGGTGGCGCGGAAGAAATAGAAGTTGAAGATGAAGAAATAAAGATTCGAAGAACAATACTTGGAATGCATCGTTAATGCATTCCAACAACTAGAAAATGCATTTCCTGCTGAAAATGCGTTGGAATGCAAAAAGCTGAAAGCTGAAATGAACTTTTTAAAATAGCTGAAAATACAGAAAGTTGAAGGGAATTTGAATACATTTGCTGAAATTATAGATATTAGAAAAGCTGAAATGAATTTGAAATTGCTGAAAATACAGAAATGGGAGAAGCTGAAAGGAATTTCAATAGATTTGCTGAAAAAGCAGAAATGAAAACAGCTGAAATAAATTTGAAATATTGCAAAAAAATACAGAAATGAATAGTGAAAAATTGCTGTTGATAGAGGCATAAGAATAGCTGAAATTATTTTAAAGAACTGCTGAAAATACAGGAAGTGGGGAAGCTGAATTTCAATAGATTTTCTAAAAACAGAAGTTGCAGGAGCTTAAATTTGTTTAAAATTGTTTGTAGTAATATTAGTAGTAGTATTAGTTATAATTGTGGTATTAGTAGTACTAGCAGTAATAGTAGGTTTAGTATCAATAGCAGTAGAAACAGCTGTAATACTATTAGCCATAGTCGTATTTGTAATAACATTAGTAGTAGTTGTAGTATTAATAGCAGTAGAAATACTAGTAGTATGGTAGTAGAAGTATCAGTTGTAGTACTAGAAGTACGAGTAATATTCGTAGTGGGAGACAGAATGTTTGTTATTCAAACTAAGAAGTTTTTAATTAATAGGCCTCATCACAAACATTACAGTAAAAATTCCCTCCATGTGGCTTTTATTTTGAAATGATTGGATTGGGTGGGTTGGGGGGGTGTAGATAGAGGGAGGGAGGGTGAGAGGGTGAGGAAGGGAGGGGTGGTGAGGAAGAGATAGAGGGAGAGAGAGAGGAGGAGAAATAGACAGACATACTGACTGACTGAGTGATTAACAGTGAGAAGAGGTCAGGGTGGAGGGGGGAGGGGGGGCGAGTGTCTTTATCATATTGGTCTGTTGACAGAAAGCATAGCTGCGTCATGTGACTCCACTAATCACGTCATTGGAGCAGCTGTGAGTCACACACAGAGATACTGCAGCGTGTTTACGAGTAACCACGGCAACGGCGCACCTATTGGATTGGGTGGGGTGGGGGGGTGTAGATAGAGGGAGGGAGGGTGAGAGGGTGAGGAAGGGAATGGTGGTGAGGAAGAGAGGGAGAGGGGAGGAGAATTAGACTGACTGACTGACTGAGAGTGATTAACAGTAAGTAGAGGTCAGGGGGGAGGGGGGAGGGGGGGCTAGTGTCTTTATCATATTGGTCTGTTGACAGAAAGCATAGCTGCGTCATGTGACTCCACTAATCACGTCATTGGAGCAGCTGTGAGTCACACACAGAGATACTGCAGCGTGTTTACGAGTAACCACGGCAACGGCGCACCTATTGGATTGGGTGGGGTGGGGGGGTGTAGATAGAGGGAGGGAGGGTGAGAGGGTGAGGAAGGGAATGGTGGTGAGGAAGAGAGGGAGAGGGGAGGAGAATTAGACTGACTGACTGACTGACAGTGATTAACAGTAAGTAGAGGTCAGGGTGGAGGGGGGAGGGGGGCTAGTGTCTTTATCATATTGGTCTGTTGACAGAAAGCATAGCTGCGTCATGTGACTCCACTAATCAGGTCACAAGGAGCAGCTGTGAGCCACAGACAGATCCTGCAGCGTGTGAGTGCTCGTAACCACGACAACGACGCACCTGTGCGGCTGCAAAAGTGCAGACACAGGACAGCGAGTTACACAGAATCCACACCTCAAACAAATGAGAACCAGCGCAAAACTATAACAGCTATCTAAAAAATACGGCGTTTGTATGAGACCCAAGACTCTACCGAACGCGTGGATGTGCTTTTATGTCTGTCCGGTAATGAATACGGCTCCTATGGCCGTTGACAGAACGTGTACCTTGTGGATTTTTGTGAGAAATATGTCGGCAGATTTGTATTGGAGCCTATGGGGCTTTTGGCAGAGGTTGTGTCACTCAAACACTCCTTGCGCCAAAACTAAAAAACTCTGGGATTCCATGAACACATTAATCCAATCAGCACAACCATACCCTCATTAATCTGAAGAAATGAAGCCTCTAGAGTGTATACTTTGGCTGCAAGGACAGAAGTTCCATATTTTTTTAACCAGATTCCTGCGATGCCCCACACTCTAGCCTCGAGCTCTCCACTGTAGCAGACGCAATACACACTCATGTAAAAGTCAGAAACGGAGCGAAGAACTAGTGAAACATAATCAGTGATTATGAAAAAAGTACAATAGATATCCACAAGCAGTTTTTTTCATAAAATAGTTTAGACCTGTGTCAACATTTGAAAGTTTAAATGGTGTCTGTAGCTGAAAGATTTGCGAAGCTGAAAAATCTGAAAGTTGAAGAAGTTTAGGAGGATTTGAAAGCAAACTCCATTTGAAAACCATGTTAAAATATTAATGATTATTGATTTATATAAATTCAAGCATAAGAGGTAGAAAGCTGAAAAGTCATAGCCCTCAAGCCAGAAAGGAGCTGAACATTTTAATATTTGAACGGTTTTAATAGCTGAAAGTGTGAAGGAGTTGAAAGGTGCCGCGGAAGAAATAGAAGAAGCTGAAGAATAAAGATTCGAAGAACAATACTTGGAATGCATCTCAATGCATTCCAACTAACTAGAAAATGCATTTCCTGCTGAAAATGCGTTGGAATGCAAAAAGCTGAAAGCTGAAATGAATATTTAAAAATAGAAAAGGCATTTCCTGCTGAAAATGCGTTGGAATGCAAAAAGCTGAAAGCTGCACTGAATATTTAAAAATAGCTGAAAATACAGAAAGTTGAAGGGAAGTTGAATACATTTGCTGAATATTTAAAAATAGCTGAAAATACAGAAAGTTGAAGGGAATTTGAGTACATTTGCTGAATATTTAAAAATAGCTGAAAATACAGAAACTCGAAGGGAATTTGAATACATTTGCTGAAATAAAAGATATTAGAAAAGCTGAAATTAATTTTAAATAGCTGAAAATACAGAAATGGGAGAAGCTGAAAGGAATTTCAATAGATTTGCTGAAAAAGCAGAAATGAAAACAGCTGAAATAAATGTGAAATATTGCAAAACAGAAGTTGCAGGAGCTTAAATGAATTTTAAAAAGTACAGAAATAACAAAAGCTGAGATGAATAAAAAGAGGTTTAAAATTGTTTGTAGTAATGTTAGTTGTAATTTGGGTATTAGTACTAGCAGTAGAAGTCGGTTTAGTATCAATAGCAGTAGAAACAGCTGGAATACTGATACTATTAGCCATAGTAGTATTTTTAATAACATTAGTAGTAGTTGTATTAATAGCAGTAGAAATACTAGTAGTATGGTAGTAGAAGTATCAGTTGTAGTTCTACTGAGGTACTAGTAATATTCGTAGTGGTTATAGTAGTATTTGAAAGAGCAATGCGTATTTCAACGAAACCGCTTCATGGTTAAGGTACAGATAATCATTGAGGCTTTTAGTTTGTAATGATGGAATTGGGTGAGGGGGGGTTGGGAGACAGAATGTTTGTTATTCAAACTAAGAAGTTTTTAATTAATAGGCCTCATCACAAACATTACAGTAAAAATTCCCTCCATGGGGCTTTTATTTTGAAATTATTGGATTGGGTGGGGTGGGGGGGTGTAGATAGAGGGAGGGAGGGTGAGAGGGTGAGGAAGGGAGGGGTGGTGAGGAAGAGATAGAGGGAGAGAGAGAGGAGGAGAAATAGACAGACATACTGACTGACTGAGTGATTAACAGTGAGAAGAGGTCAGGGTGGAGGGGGGAGGGGGGGGCGAGTGTCTTTATCATATTGGTCTGTTGACAGAAAGCATAGCTGCGTCATGTGACTTCACTAATCAGGTCATTGGAGCAGCTGTGAGTCACACACAGAGATACTGCAGCGTGTTTACGAGTAACCACGGCAACGGCGCACCTATTGGATTGGGTGGGGTGGGGGGGTGTAGATAGAGGGAGGGAGGGTGAGAGGGTGAGGAAGGGAATGGTGGTGAGGAAGAGAGGGAGAGGGGAGGAGAATTAGACTGACTGACTGACTGACAGTGATTAACAGTAAGTAGAGGTCAGGGTGGAGGGGGGAGGGGGGGCGAGTGTCTTTATCATATTGGTCTGTTGACAGAAAGCATAGCTGCGTCATGTGACTCCACTAATCAGGTCACAAGGAGCAGCTGTGAGCCACAGACAGATCCTGCAGCGTGTGAGTGCTCGTAACCACGACAACGCCGCACCTGTGCGGCTGCAAAATGCAGAGACATGGCAGCAAGTTACACAGAATCCACACCTCAAACAAATGAGAACCAGCGCAAAACTATAACAGCTATCTAAAAAATACGGCGTTTGCATGAGACCCAAGACTCTACCGAACGCGTGGATGTGTTTTTATGTCTGTCCGGTAATAAATACGGCTCCTATGGCCGTTGACAGAACGTGTACCTTGTGGATTTTTGTGAGAAATATGTCGGCAGATTTGTATTGGAGCCTATGGGGCTTTTGGCAGAGGTTGTGTCACTCAAACACTCCTTGCGCCAAAACTAAAAAACTCTGGGATTCCATGAACACATTAATCCAATCAGCACAACCATACCCTCATTAATCTGAAGAAATGAAGCCTCTAGAGTGTATACTTTGGCTGCAAGGACAGAAGTTCCATACTTTTTTAACCAGATTTCTGCGCTGCCCCACACTCTAGCCTCGAGCTCTCCACTCAAGCAGACGCAATACACACTCATGTAAAAGTCAGAAACGGAGCGAAGAACTAGTGAAACATAATCAGTGATTATGAAAAAAGTACAATAGATATCAAGAAGCAGTTTTTTTCATAAAATAGTTAAGACTTGTGTCAACATTTGAAAGTTGAAATGGTGTCTGTAGCTGAAAGATTTGCGAAGCTGAAAAATCTGAAAGTTGAAGAAGTTTAGGAGGATTTGAAAGCAAACTCCATTTGAAAACCATGTTAAAATATTAATGATTATTGATTTATATAAATTCAAGCATAAGAGGTAGAAAGCTGAAAAGTCATAGCCCTCAAGCCAGAAAGGAGCTGAACATTTTAATATTTGAACGGTTTTAATAGCTGAAAGTGTGAAGGAGTTGAAAGGTGCCGCGGAAGAAATAGAAGATGAAGAATAAAGATTCGAAGAACAATACTTGGAATGCATCGTTAATGCATTCCAACAAATAGCTGAAAATACAGAAAGTTGAAGGGAATTTGAATACATCTGAACTTACAGATATTAGAAAAGCTGAAATTAATTTGAAATTGCTGAAAATACAGAAATGGGAGAAGCTGAAAGGAATTTCAATAGATTTGCTGAAAAAGCAGAAATGAAAACAGCTGAAATAAATTTGAAATATTGCAAAAAAATACAGAAATGAATATTAAAAAATTGCTGTTGATAGAGGCATAAGAATAGCTGAAATTATTTTAAAGAACTGCTGAAAATACAGGAAGTGGGGAAGCTGAATTTCAATAGATTTTCTAAAAACAGAAGTTGCAGGAGCTTAAATTTGTTTAAAATTGTTTGTAGTAATATTAGTAGTAGTATTAGTTAAAATTGTGGTATTAGTAGTACTAGCAGTATAAGCAGTAATAGTAGGTTTAGTATCAATAGCAGTAGAAACAGCTGGAATACTATTAGCCATAGTAGTATTTGTAATAACATTAGTAGTAGTTGTAGTATTAATAGCAGTAGAAATACTAGTAGTATGGTAGTAGAAGTATCAGTTGTAGTACTAGAAGTACGAGTAATATTCGTAGTGGGAGACAGAATGTTTGTTATTCACACTTAAAAGTTTTTAATTAATAGGCCTCATCACAGACATTACAGTAAAAATTCCCTCCATGGGGCTTTTATTTTGAAATTATTGGATTGGGTGGGGTGGGGGGGAGTAGATAGAGGGAGGGAGGGTGAGAGGGTGAGGAAGGGAGGGGTGGTGAGGAAGAGATAGAGGGAGAGAGAGAGAGAGGAGAAATAGACAGACATACTGACTGAGAGTGATTAACAGTGAGCAGAGGTCAGGGTGGAGGGGGGAGGGGGGGCCAGTGTCTTTATCATATTGGTCTGTTGACAGAAAGCATAGCTGCGTCATGTGACTCCACTAATCAGGTCACAAGGAGCAGCTGTGAGTCACAGACAGATCCTGCAGCGTGTGAGTGCTCGTAACCACGACAACGGCGCACCTGTGATCATTAACGAGCGGCTGCAAAAGACAGAGACATGGCAGCAAGTTACACAGAATCCACACCTCAAACAAATGGGAACCAGCGCAAAACTATAACAGCTATCTAAAAAATACGGCGTTTGTATGAGACCCAAGACTCTACCGAACGCGTGGATGTGTTTTTATGTCTGTCCGGTAATAAATACGGCTCCTATGGCCGTTTACAACACGTGTACCTTGTGGATTTTTGTGAGAAATATGTCGGCAGATTTGTATTGGAGCCTATGGGGCTTTTGCCAGAGGTTGTGTCACTCAAACACTCCTTGCGCCAAAACTAAAAAACTCTGGGATTCCATGAACACATTAATCCAATCAGCACAACCATACCCTCATTAATCTGAAGAAATTAAGCCTCTAGAGTGTATACTTTGGCTGCAAGGACAGAAGTTCCATACTTTTTTAACCAGATTTCTGCGCTGCCCCACACTCTAGCCTCGAGCTCTCCACTCTAGCAGACGCAATACACACTCATGTAAAAGTCAGAAACGGAGCGAAGAACTAGTGAAACATAATCAGTGATTATGAAAAAAGTACAATAGATATCAAGAAGCAGTTTTTTTCATAAAATAGTTGAGACTTGTGTGAACATTTGAGAGTTGAAAGGGTGTCTGTAGCTGAAAGATTTGCAAAGCTGAAAAATCTGAAAGTTGAAGAAGTTTAGGAGGATTTGAAAGCAAACTCCATTTGAAAACCATGTTAAAATATTAATGATTATTGATTTATATAAATTCAAGCATAAGAGGTAGAAAGCTGAAAAGTCATAGCCCTCAAGCCAGAAAGGAGCTGAACATTTTAATATTTGAACGGTTTTAATAGCTGAAAGTGTGAAGGAGTTGAAAGGTGGCGCGGAAGAAATAGAAGAAGTTGAAGATGAAGAAACTAGAAAAGGCATTTCCTGCTGAAAATGCGTTGGAATGCAAAAAGCTGAAAGCTGCACTGAATATTTAAAAATAGCTGAAAATACAGAAAGTTGAAGGGAATTTGAATACATTTGCTGAATATTTAAAAATAGCTGAAAATACAGAAAGTTGAAGGGAATTTGAGTACATTTGCTGAATATTTAAAAATAGCTGAAAATACAGAAAGTTGAAGGGAATTTGAATACATTTGCTGAAATAAAAGATATTAGAAAAGCTGAAATTAATTTGAAATAGCTGAAAATACAGAAATGGGAGAAGCTGAAAGGAATTTCAATAGATTTGCTGAAAAAGCAGAAATGAAAACAGCTGAAATAAATGTGAAATATTGCAAAACAGAAGTTGCAGGAGCTTAAATGAATTTTAAAAAGTACAGAAATAACAAAAGCTGAGATGAATAAAAAGAGGTTTAAAATTGTTTGTAGTAATGTTAGTCGTAATTTGGGTATTAGTACTAGCAGTAGAAGTCGGGTTAGTATCAATAGCAGTAGAAACAGCTGGAATACTGATACTATTAGCCATAGTAGTATTTGTAATAACATTAGTAGTAGTTGTAGTATTAATAGCAGTAGAAATACTAGCAGTATGGTAGTAGAAGTATCAGTTGTAGTACTAGAAGTACGAGTAATATTCGTAGTGGGAGACAGAATGTTTGTTATTCACACTTAAAAGTTTTTAATTAATAGGCCTCATCACAAACATTACAGTAAAAATTCCCTCCATGTGGCTTTTATTTTGAAATTATTGGATTGGGTGGGTTGGGGGGGTGTAGATAGAGGGAGGGAGGGTGAGAGGGTGAGGAAGGGAGGGGTGGTGAGGAAGAGATAGAGGGAGAGAGAGAGGAGGAGAAATAGACAGACATACTGACTGACTGAGTGATTAACAGTGAGAAGAGGTCAGGGTGGAGGGGGGAGGGGGGGCGAGTGTCTTTATCATATTGGTCTGTTGACAGAAAGCATAGCTGCGTCATGTGACTCCACTAATCACATCATTGGAGCAGCTGTGAGTCACACACAGAGATACTGCAGCGTGTTTACGAGTAACCACGGCAACGGCGCACCTATTGGATTGGGTGGGGTGGGGGGGTGTAGATAGAGGGAGGGAGGGTGAGAGGGTGAGGAAGGGAATGGTGGTGAGGAAGAGAGGGAGAGGGGAGGAGAATTAGACTGACTGACTGACTGAGAGTGATTAACAGTAAGTAGAGGTCAGGGTGGAGGGGGGAGGGGGGCTAGTGTCTTTATCATATTGGTCTGTTGACAGAAAGCATAGCTGCGTCATGTGACTCCACTAATCAGGTCACAAGGAGCAGCTTTGAGCCACAGACAGAGATCCTGCAGCGTGTGAGCGAGTAACCACGACAACGGCGCACCTATTGGATTGGGTGGGGTGGGGGGGTGTAGATAGAGGGAGGGAGGGTGAGAGGGTGAGGAAGGGAATGGTGGTGAGGAAGAGAGAAAGGGAGAGGGGAGGAGAATTAGACAGACTGACTGACTGACTGAGTGATTAACAGTGAGAAGAGGTCAGGGTGGAGGGGGGAGGGGGGGCGAGTGTCTTTATCATATTGGTCTGTTGACAGAAAGCATAGCTGCGTCATGTGACTCCACTAATCAGGTCATAGGAGCGAGCAGCTGTGAGCCACAGACAGATCCTGCAGCATGTGAGTGCTCGTAACCACGACAACGGCGCACCTGTGATCATTAACGATCTGCTGCAAAAGACAGAGACATGGCAGCAAGTTACACAGAATCCACACCTCAAACAAATGGGAACCAGCGCAAAACTATAACAGCTATCTAAAAAATACGGCGTTTGTATGAGACCCAAGACTCTACCGAACGCGTGGATGTGCTTTTTATGTCTGTCCGGTAATAAATACGGCTCCTATGGCCGTTTACAAAACGTGTACCTTGTGGATTTTTGTGAGAAATATGTCGGCAGATTTGTATTGGAGCCTATGGGGCTTTTGGCAGAGGTTGTGTCACTCAAACACTCCTTGCGCCAAAACTAAAAAACTCTGGGATTCCATGAACACATTAATCCAATCAGCACAACCATACCCTCATTAATCTGAAGAAATGAAGCCTCTAGAGTGTATACTTTGGCTGCAAGGACAGAAGTTCCATATTTTTTTAACCAGATTCCTGCGATGCCCCACACTCTAGCCGTCGAGCTCTCCACTCTAGCAGACGCAATACACACTCATGTAAAAGTCAGAAACGGAGCGAAAAACTAGTGAAACATAATCAGTGATTATGAAAAAAGTACAATAGATATCAAGAAGCAGTTTTTTTCATAAAATAGTTGAGACTTGTGTGAACATTTGAGAGTTGAAATGGTGTCTGTAGCTGAAAGATTCGCGAAGCTGAAAAATCTGAAAGTTGAAGAAGTTTAGGAGGATTTGAAAGCAAACTCCATTTGAAAACCATGTTAAAATATTAATGATTATTGATTTATATAAATTCAAGCATAAGAGGTAGAAAGCTGAAAAGTCATAGCCCTCAAGCCAGAAAGGAGCTGAACATTTTAATATTTGAACGGTTTAAATAGCTGAAAGTGTGAAGGAGTTGAAAGGTGCCGCGGAAGAAATAGAAGAAGAAGCTGAAGAATAAAGATTCGAAGAACAATACTTGGAATGCATCGTTAATGCATTCCAACAATAAAGATTCGAAGAACAATACTTGGAATGCATCTCAATGCATTCCAACAACTAGAAAAGGCATTTCCTGCTGAAAATGCGTTGGAATGCAAAAAGCTGAAAGCTGCACTGAATATTTAAAAATAGCTGAAAATATAGAAAGTTGAAGGGAATTTGAATACATTTGCTGAATATTTAAAAATAGCTGAAAATACAGAAAGTTGAAGGGAATTTGAATACATTTGCTGAAATAAAAGATATTAGAAAAGCTGAAATTAATTTGAAATAGTTGAAAATACAGAAATGGGAGAAGCTGAAAGGAATTTCAATAGATTTGCTGAAAAAGCAGAAATGAAAACAGCTGAAATAAATGTGAAATATTGCAAAACAGAAGTTGCAGGAGCTTAAATGAATTTTAAAAAGTACAGAAATAACAAAAGCTGAGATGAATAAAAAGAGGTTTAAAATTGTTTGTAGTAATGTTAGTTGTAATTTGGGTATTAGTACTAGCAGTAGAAGTCGGTTTAGTATCAATAGCAGTAGAAACAGCTGGAATACTGATACTATTAGCCATAGTAGTATTTTTAATAACATTAGTAGTAGTTGTATTAATACCAGTAGAAATACTAGTAGTATGGTAGTAGAAGTATCAGTTGTAGTTCTACTGAGGTGCTAGTAATATTTGTAGTGGTTATAGTAGTATTTGAAAGAGCAATGCGTATTTCAACGAAACCGCTTCATGGTTAAGGTACAGATAATCATTGAGGCTTTTAGTTTGTAATGATGGAATTGGGTGAGGGGGGGTTGGGAGACAGAATGTTTGTTATTCAAACTAAGAAGTTTTTAATTAATAGGCCTCATCACTAACATTACAGTAAAAATTCCCTCCATGGGGCTTTTATTTTGAAATTATTGGATTGGGTGGGGTGGGGGGGTGTAGATAGAGGGAGGGAGGGTGAGAGGGTGAGGAAGGGAGGGGTGGTGAGGAAGAGATAGAGGGAGAGAGAGAGAGGAGAAATAGACAGACATACTGACTGACTGAGTGATTAACATTGAGAAGAGGTCAGGGTGGAGGGGGGAGGGGGGGCGAGTGTCTTTATCATATTGGTCTGTTGACAGAAAGCATAGCTGCGTCATGTGACTCCACTAATCAGGTCACAAGGAGCAGCTGTGAGCCACAGACAGAGATACTGCAGCGTGTTTACGAGTAACCACGGCAACGGCGCACCTATTGGATTGGGTGGGGTGGGGGGGTGTAGATAGAGGGAGGGAGGGTGAGAGGGTGAGGAAGGGAATGGTGGTGAGGAAGAGAGGGAGAGGGGAGGAGAATTAGACTGACTGACTGACTGAGAGTGATTAACAGTAAGTAGAGGTCAGGGGGGAGGGGGGAGGGGGGGCTAGTGTCTTTATCATATTGGTCTGTTGACAGAAAGCATAGCTGCGTCATGTGACTCGACTAATCACGTCATTGGAGCAGCTGTGAGTCACACACAGAGATACTGCAGCGTGTTTACGAGTAACCACGGCAACGGCGCACCTATTGGATTGGGTGGGGTGGGGGGGTGTAGATAGAGGGAGGGAGGGTGAGAGGGTGAGGAAGGGAATGGTGGTGAGGAAGAGAGGGAGAGGGGAGGAGAATTAGACTGACTGACTGACTGAGAGTGATTAACAGTAAGTAGAGGTCAGGGTGGAGGGGGGAGGGGGGCGAGTGTCTTTATCATATTGGTCTGTTGACAGAAAGCATAGCTGCGTCATGTGACTCCACTAATCAGGTCATAGGAGCGAGCAGCTGTGAGCCACAGACAGATCCTGCAGCATGTGAGTGCTCGTAACCACGACAACGCCGCACCTGTGCGGCTGCAAGAGGGCAGACACAGAACAGCAAGTTACACAGAATCCACACCTCAAACAAATGAGAACCAGCGCAAAACTATAACAGCTATCTAAAAAATACGGCGTTTGTATGAGACCCAAGACTCTACCGAACGCGTGGATGTGCTTTTTTTGTCTGTCCGGTAATAAATACGGCTCCTATGGCCGTTTACAAAACGTGTACCTTGTGGATTTTTGTGAGAAATATGTCGGCAGATTTGTATTGGAGCCTATGGGGCTTTTGGCAGAGGTTGTGTCACTCAAACACTCCTTGCGCCAAAACTAAAAAACTCTGGGATTCCATGAACACATTAATCCAATCAGCACAACCATACCCTCATTAATCTGAAGAAATTAAGCCTCTAGAGTGTATACTTTGGCTGCAAGGACAGAAGTTCCATACTTTTTTAACCAGATTTCTGCGCTGCCCCACACTCTAGCCTCGAGCTCTCCACTCTAGCAGACGCAATACACACTCATGTAAAAGTCAGAAACGGAGCGAAGAACTAGTGAAACATAATCAGTGATTATGAAAAAAGTACAATAGATATCAAGAAGCAGTTTTTTTCATAAAATAGTTGAGACTTGTGTGAACATTTGAGAGTTGAAATGGTGTCTGTAGCTGAAAGATTGGCGAAGCTGAAAAATCTGAAAGTTGAAGAAGTTGAAGAGGATTTGAAAAGCAAACTCCATTTGAAAACCATGTTAAAATATTAACGATTATTGATTTATATAAATTCAAGCTTAAGAGGTAGAAAGCTGAAAAGTCATAGCCCGGAAGCCAGAAAGAAGCTGAACATTTTAATATTTGAAGGATTTTAATAGCTGAAAGTGTGAAGGAGTTGAAAGGTGCCACGGAAGAAATAGAAGAACTAGAAAAGGCATTTCCTGCTGAAAATGCGTTGGAATGCAAAAAGCTGAAAGCTGCACTGAATATTTGAAAATAGCTGAAAATACAGAAAGTTGAAGGGAATTTGAATACATTTGCTGAAATTACAGATATTAGAAAAGCTGAAATGAATTTGAAATTGCTGAAAATACAGAAATGGGAGAAGCTGAAAGGAATTTCAATAGATTTGCTGAAAAAGCAGAAATGAAAACAGCTGAAATAAATTTGAAATATTGCAAAAAAATACAGAAATGAATATTAAAAAATTGCTGTTGATAGAGGCATAAGAATAGCTGAAATTATTTTAAAGAACTGCTGAAAATACAGGAAGTGGGGAAGCTGAATTTCAATAGATTTTCTAAAAACAGAAGTTGCAGGAGCTTAAATTTGTTTAAAATTGTTTGTAGTAATATTAGTAGTAGTATTAGTTATAATTGTGGTATTAGTAGTACTAGCAGTATAAGCAGTAATAGTAGGTTTAGTATCAATAGCAGTAGAAACAGCTGGAATACTATTAGCCATAGTAGTATTTGTAATAACATTAGTAGTAGTTGTAGCATTAATAGCAGTAGAAATACTAGTAGTATGGTAGTAGAAGTATCAGTTTTAGTGTAGAAGTACTAGTAATATTCGTAGTGGTTGTAGTAGTATTTGAAAGAGCAATACGTATTTCAACGAAACCGCTTCATGGTTAAGGTACAGATAATCATTGAGGCTTTTAGTTTGTAATGATGGAATTGGGTGAGGGGGGGTTGGGAGACAGAATGTTTGTTATTCAAACTAAGAAGTTTTTAATTAATAGGCCTCATCACAAACATTACAGTAAAAATTCCCTCCATGGGGCTTTTATTTTGAAATTATTGGATTGGGTGGGGTGGGGGGGTGTAGATAGAGGGAGGGAGGGTGAGAGGGTGAGGAAGGGAGGGGTGGTGAGGAAGAGATAGAGGGAGAGAGAGAGGAGGAGAAATAGACAGACATACTGACTGACTGAGTGATTAACAGTGAGCAGAGGTCAGGGTGGAGGGGGGAGGGGGGGCGAGTGTCTTTATCATATTGGTCTGTTGACAGAAAGCATAGCTGCGTCATGTGACTCCACTAATCAGGTCATATAAGCAGCTGTGAGCCACAGACAGATCCTGCAGCGTGTGAGTGCTCGTAACCACGACAACGGCGCACCTGTGATCATTAACGAGCGGCTGCAAAAGGCAGAGACATGGCAGCAAGTTACACAGAATCCACACCTCAAACAAATGAGAACCAGCGCAAAACTATAACAGCTATCTAAAAAAGACTACGTTTGTATGAGACCCAAGACTCTACCGAACGCGTGGATGAGCTTTTTATGTCTGTCCGGTAATAAATACGGCTCCTATGGCCGTTTACAAAACGTGTACCTTGTGGATTTTTGTGAGAAATATGTCGGCAGATTTGTATTGGAGCCTATGGGGCTTTTGGCAGAGGTTGTGTCACTCAAACACTCCTTGCGCCAAAACTAAAAAACTCTGGGATTCCATGAACACATTAATCCAATCAGCACAACCATACCCTCATTAATCTGAAGAAATGAAGCCTCTAGAGTGTATACTTTGGCTGCAAGGACAGAAGTTCCATATTTTTTTAACCAGATTCCTGCGATGCCCCACACTCTAGCCTGCGAGGTCCCCCTCTAGCAGACGCAATACACACTCATGTAAAAGTCAGAAACGGAGCGAAGAACTAGTGAAACATAATCAGTGATTATGAAAAAAGTACAATAGATATCAAGAAGCAGTTTTTTTCATAAAATAGTTGAGACTTGTGTGAACATTTGAGAGTTGAAATGGTGTCTGTAGCTGAAAGATTGGCGAAGCTGAAAAATCTGAAAGTTGAAGAAGTTGAAGAGGATTTGAATACAAACTCCATTTGAAAACCATGTTAAAATATTAATGATTATTGATTTATATAAATTCAAGCTTAAGAGGTAGAAAGCTGAAAAGTCATAGCCCCCAAGCCAGAAAGAAGCTGAACATTTTAATATTTGAATGGTTTTAATAGCTGAAAGTATGAAGGAGTTGAAAGGTGCGGCGGAAGAAATAGAGGAATAAGTCGGAATAAAGATTAGAAGAACAATACTTGGAATGCTTAAAGCATTCCAACTAATAACTAGAAAATGCATTTCCTGCTGAAAATGCGTTGGAATGCAAAAAGCTGAAAGCTGCACTGAATATTTAAAAATAGCTGAAAATACAGAAAGTTGAAGGGAATTTGAATACATTTGCTGAATATTTAAAAATAGCTGAAAATACAGAAAGTTGAAGGGAATTTGAGTACATTTGCTGAAAAGATTAGAAAAGCTGAAATGAATTTGAAATTGCTGAAAATACAGAAATGGGAGAAGCTGAAAGGAATTTCAATAGATTTGCTGAAAAAGCAGAAATGAAAACAGCTGAAATAAATTTGAAATATTGCAAAAAAATACAGAAATGAATAGTGAAAAATTGCTGTTGATAGAGGCATAAGAATAGCTGAAATTATTTTAAAGAACTGCTGAAAATACAGGAAGTGGGGAAGCTGAATTTCAATAGATTTTCTAAAAACAGAAGTTGCAGGAGCTTAAATTTGTTTAAAATTGTTTGTAGTAATATTAGTAGTAGTATTAGTTATAATTGTGGTATTAGTAGTACTAGCAGTAATAGTAGGTTTAGTATCAATAGCAGTAGAAACAGCTGTAATACTATTAGCCATAGTCGTATTTGTAATAACATTAGTAGTAGTTGTAGTATTAATAGCAGTAGAAATACTAGTAGTATGGTAGTAGAAGTATCAGTTGTAGTACTAGAAGTACGAGTAATATTCGTAGTGGGAGACAGAATGTTTGTTATTCAAACTAAGAAGTTTTTAATTAATAGGCCTCATCACAAACATTACAGTAAAAATTCCCTCCATGTGGCTTTTATTTTGAAATTATTGGATTGGGTGGGTTGGGGGGGTGTAGATAGAGGGAGGGAGGGTGAGAGGGTGAGGAAGGGAGGGGTGGTGAGGAAGAGATAGAGGGAGAGAGAGAGGAGGAGAAATAGACAGACATACTGACTGACTGAGTGATTAACAGTGAGTACAGGTCAGGGTGGAGGGGGGAGGGGGGGCGAGTGTCTTTATCATATTGGTCTGTTGACAGAAAGCATAGCTGCGTCATGTGACTCCACTAATCAGGTCATTGGAGCAGCTGTGAGTCACACACAGAGATACTGCAGCGTGTTTACGAGTAACCACGGCAACGGCGCACGTATTGCATTGGGTGGGGTGGGGGGGTGTAGATAGAGGGAGGGAGGGTGAGAGGGTGAGGAAGGGAATGGTGGTGAGGAAGAGAGGGAGAGGGGAGGAGAATTAGACTGACTGAGAGTGATTAACAGTAAGTAGAGGTCAGGGGGGAGGGGGGAGGGGGGGCGAGTGTCTTTATCATATTGGTCTGTTGACAGAAAGCATAGCTGCGTCATGTGACTCCACTAATCACGTCATTGGAGCAGCTGTGAGTCACACACAGAGATACTGCAGCGTGTTTACGAGTAACCACGGCAACGGCGCACCTATTGGATTGGGTGGGGTGGGGGGGTGTAGATAGAGGGAGGGAGGGTGAGAGGGTGAGGAAGGGAATGGTGGTGAGGAAGAGAGGGAGAGGGGAGGAGAATTAGACTGACTGACTGACTGAGAGTGATTAACAGTAAGTAGAGGTCAGGGTGGAGGGGGGAGGGGGGGCCAGTGTCTTTATTATATTGGTCTGTTGACAGAAAGCATAGCTGCGTCATGTGACTCCACTAATCAGGTCACAAGGAGCAGCTGTGAGCCACAGACAGATCCTGCAGCGTGTGAGTGCTCGTAACCACGACAACGGCGCACCTGTGATCATTAACGGCTGCAAAATGCAGAGACATGGCAGCGAGTTACACAGAATCCACACCTCACACAAATGAGAACCAGCGCAAAACTATAACAGCTATCTAAAAAATACGGCGTTTGTATGAGACCCAAGACTCTACCGAACGCGTGGATGTGTTTTTATGTCTGTCCGGTAATAAATACGGCTCCTATGGCCGTTGACAAAACGTGTACCTTGTGGATTTTTGTGAGAAATATGTCGGCAGATTTGTATTGGAGCCTATGGGGCTTTTGGCAGAGGTTGTGTCACTCAAACACTCCTTGCGCCAAAACTAAAGAACTCTGGGATTCCATGAACACATTAATCCAATCAGCACAACCATACCCTCATTAATCTGAAGAAATGAAGCCTCTAGAGTGTATACTTTGGCTGCAAGGACAGAAGTTCCATATTTTTTTTACCAGATTCCTGCGATGCCCCACACTCTAGCCGTCGAGGTCCCCCTCTAGCAGACGCAATACACACTCATGTAAAAGTCAGAAACGGAGCGAAGAACTAGTGAAACATAATCAGTGATTATGAAAAAAGTACAATAGATATCAAGAAGCAGTTTTTTTCATAAAATAGTTAAGACTTGTGTCAACATTTGAAAGTTGAAATGGTGTCTGTAGCTGAAAGATTTGCGAAGCTGAAAAATCTGAAAGTTGAAGAAGTTTAGGAGGATTTGAAGGCAAACTCCATTTGAAAACCATGTTAAAATATTAATGATTATTGATTTATATAAATTCAAGCATAAGATGTAGAAAGCTGAAAAGTCATAGCCCTCAAGCCAGAAAGGAGCTGAACATTTTAATATTTGAAGGATTTTAATAGCTGAAAATGTGAAGGAGTTGAAAGGGGGCGCGGAAGAAATAGAAGAAGTTGAAGAAATAAAGATTCGAAGAACAATACTTGGAATGCATCTAATGCATTCCAACAATAATAAGTATAAGTCGGAAATAAAGATTAGAAGAACAATACTTGGAATGCTTAAAGCATTCCAACTAACTAGAAAAGGCATTTCCTGCTGAAAATGCGTTGGAATGCAAAAAGCTGAAAGCTGAAATGAACTTTTTAAAATAGCTGAAAATACAGAAAGTTGAAGGGAATTTGAATACATTTGCTGAAATTATAGATATTAGAAAAGCTGAAATGAATTTGAAATTGCTGAAAATACAGAAATGGGAGAAGCTGAAAGGAATTTCAATAGATTTGCTGAAAAAGCAGAAATGAAAACAGCTGAAATAAATTTGAAATATTGCAAAAAAATACAGAAATGAATATTGAAAAATTGCTGTTGATAGAGGCATAATAGCTGAAATTATTTTAAAGAACTGCTGAAAATACAGGAAGTGGGGAAGCTGAATTTCAATAGATTTTCTAAAAACAGAAGTTGCAGGAGCTTAAATTTGTTTAAAATTGTTTGTAGTAATATTAGTAGTAGTATTAGTTATAATTGTGGTATTAGTAGTACTAGCAGTAATAGTAGGTTTAGTATCAATAGCAGTAGAAACAGCTGTAATACTATTAGCCATAGTCGTATTTGTAATAACATTAGTAGTAGTTGTAGTATTAATAGCAGTAGAAATACTAGTAGTATGGTAGTAGAAGTATCAGTTGTAGTACTAGAAGTACGAGTAATATTCGTAGTGGGAGACAGAATGTTTGTTATTCAAACTAAGAAGTTTTTAATTAATAGGCCTCATCACAAACATTACAGTAAAAATTCCCTCCATGTGGCTTTTATTTTGAAATTATTGGATTGGGTGGGTTGGGGGGGTGTAGATAGAGGGAGGGAGGGTGAGAGGGTGAGGAAGGGAGGGGTGGTGAGGAAGAGATAGAGGGAGAGGAGGAGAAATAGACATACTGACTGACTGAGTGATTAACAGTGAGAAGAGGTCAGGGTGGAGGGGGGAGGGGGGAGGGGGGGCGAGTGTCTTTATCATATTGGTCTGTTGACAGAAAGCATAGCTGCGTCATGTGACTCCACTAATCACGTCATAGAAGCAGCTGTGAGTCACACACAGAGATACTGCAGCGTGTTTACGAGTAACCACGGCAACGGCGCACCTATTGCATTGGGTGGGGTGGGGGGGTGTAGATAGAGGGAGGGAGGGTGAGAGGGTGAGGAAGGGAATGGTGGTGAGGAAGAGAGGGAGAGGGGAGGAGAATTAGACTGACTGACTGACTGAGAGTGATTAACAGTAAGTAGAGGTCAGGGTGGAGGGGGGAGGGGGGGCGAGTGTCTTTATCATATTGGTCTGTTGACAGAAAGCATAGCTGCGTCATGTGACTCCACTAATCAGGTCACAAGGAGCAGCTGTGAGCCACAGACAGATCCTGCAGCATGTGAGTGCTCGTAACCACGACAACGCCGCACCTGTGCGGCTGCAAAGGGGCAGACACAGGACAGCGAGTTACACAGAATCCACACCTCAAACAAATGAGAACCAGCGCAAAACTATAACAGCTATCTAAAAAATACGGCGTTTGTATGAGACCCAAGACTCTACCGAACGCGTGGATGTGCGTTTTATGTCTGTCCGGTAATAAATACGGCTCCTATGGCCGTTGACAGAACGTGTACCTTGTGGATTTTTGTGAGAAATATGTCGGCAGATTTGTATTGGAGCCTATGGGGCTTTTGGCAGAGGTTGTGTCACTCAAACACACCTTGCGCCAAAACTAAAGAACTCTGGGATTCCATGAACACATTAATCCAATCAGCACAACCATACCCTCATTAATCTGAAGAAATGAAGCCTCTAGAGTGTATACTTTGGCTGCAAGGACAGAAGTTCCATACTTTTTAAACCAGATTTCTGCGATGCCCCACACTCTAGCCTGCGAGGCCCCGCCTCTAGCAGACGCAATACACACTCATGTAAAAGTCAGAAACGGAGCGAAAAACTAGTGAAACATAATCAGTGATTATGAAAAAAGTACAATAGATATCAAGAAGCAGTTTTTTTCATAAAATAGTTGAGACTTGTGTCAACATTTGAAAGTTGAAATGGTGTCTGTAGCTGAAAGATTTGCAAAGCTGAAAAATCTGAAAGTTGAAGAAGTTTAGGAGGATTTGAAAGCAAACTCCATTTGAAAACCATGTTAAAATATTAATGATTATTGATTTATATAAATTCAAGCATAAGAGGTAGAAAGCTGAAAAGTCATAGCCCTCAAGCCAGAAAGGAGCTGAACATTTTAATATTTGAAGGATTTTAATAGCTGAAAATGTGAAGGAGTTGAAAGGGGGCGCGGAAGAAATAGAATAACTAGAAAATGCATTTCCTGCTGAAAATGCGTTGGAATGCAAAAAGCTGAAAGCTGAAATGAATATTTAAAAATAGCTGAAAATACAGAAAGTTGAAGGGAATTTGAATACATCTGAAATGAATTTGAAATTGCTGAAAATACAGAAATGGGAGAAGCTGAAAGGAATTTCAACAGATTTGCTGAAAAATCAGAAATGAAAACAGCTGAAATAAATGTGAAATATTGCAAAAAAATAATATAGAAATGAATATTAAAACATTGCTGTTAATAGAGGCATAAGAAAAACTGAAATTATTTTAAAGAATTGCTGAAAATACAGGAAGTGGGGAAGCTGAATTCCATCAGATTTTATAAGAAGTTGCAGGAGCTTAATTGAATTTTAAACAGTACAGAAATAACAAAAGCTGAGATGAATAAAAAGAGGTTTAAAATTGTTTGTAGTAATATTAGTAGTAGTAGTTATAGTTGTAATTGTGGTATTAGTAGTACTAGCAGTAGAGCAGTAATAGTAGGTTTAGTATCAATTGCAGTAGAAACAGCTGTAATACTATTAGCCATAGTAGTATTTGTAATAACATTAGTAGTAGTTGTAGTATTAATAGCAGTAGAAATACTAGCAGTATGGTAGTAGAAGTAATCAGTTGTAGTACTAGCAGTACTAGTAATATTTGTAGTGGTTGTAGTAGTATTTGAAAGAGCAATACGTATTTCAACGAAACCGCTTCATGGTTAAGGTACAGATAATCATTGAGGCTTTAATTTTGTAATGAAGGAATTGGGTGAGGGGGGGTTGGGAGACAGAATGTTTGTTATTCAAACTAAGAAGTTTTTAATTAATAGGCCTCATCACAAACATTACAGTAAAAATTCCCTCCATGTGGCTTTTATTTTGAAATTATTGGATTGGGTGGGTTGGGGGGGTGTAGATAGAGGGAGGGAGGGTGAGAGGGTGAGGAAGGGAGGGGTGGTGAGGAAGAGATAGAGGGAGAGAGAGAGGAGGAGAAATAGACAGACATACTGACTGACTGAGTGATTAACAGTAAGAAGAGGTCAGGGTGGAGGGGGGAGGGGGGGCGAGTGTCTTTATCATATTGGTCTGTTGACAGAAAGCATAGCTGCGTCATGTGACTCCACTAATCAGGTCATTGGAGCAGCTGTGAGTCACACACAGAGATACTGCAGCGTGTTTACGAGTAACCACGGCAACGGCGCACGTATTGCATTGGGTGGGGTGGGGGGGTGTAGATAGAGGGAGGGAGGGTGAGAGGGTGAGGAAGGGAATGGTGGTGAGGAAGAGAGGGAGAGGGGAGGAGAATTAGACTGACTGAGAGTGATTAACAGTAAGTAGAGGTCAGGGGGGAGGGGGGAGGGGGGGCTAGTGTCTTTATCATATTGGTCTGTTGACAGAAAGCATAGCTGCGTCATGTGACTCCACTAATCAGGTCATTGGAGCAGCTGTGAGTCACACACAGAGATACTGCAGCGTGTTTACGAGTAACCACGGCAACGGCGCACCTATTGGATTGGGTGGGGTGGGGGGGTGTAGATAGAGGGAGGGAGGGTGAGAGGGTGAGGAAGGGAATGGTGGTGAGGAAGAGAGGGAGAGGGGAGGAGAATTAGACTGACTGACTGACTGAGAGTGATTAACAGTAAGTAGAGGTCAGGGTGGAGGGGGGAGGGGGGCTAGTGTCTTTATCATATTGGTCTGTTGACAGAAAGCATAGCTGCGTCATGTGACTCCACTAATCACGTCATTGGAGCAGCTGTGAGTCACACACAGAGATACTGCAGCGTGTTTACGAGTAACCACGGCAACGGCGCACCTATTGGATTGGGTGGGGTGGGGGGGTGTAGATAGAGGGAGGGAGGGTGAGAGGGTGAGGAAGGGAATGGTGGTGAGGAAGAGAGGGAGAGGGGAGGAGAATTAGACTGACTGACTGACTGACAGTGATTAACAGTAAGTAGAGGTCAGGGTGGAGGGGGGAGGGGGGCTAGTGTCTTTATCATATTGGTCTGTTGACAGAAAGCATAGCTGCGTCATGTGACTCCACTAATCAGGTCACAAGGAGCAGCTGTGAGCCACAGACAGATCCTGCAGCGTGTGAGTGCTCGTAACCACGACAACGACGCACCTGTGCGGCTGCAAAAGTGCAGACACAGGACAGCGAGTTACACAGAATCCACACCTCAAACAAATGAGAACCAGCGCAAAACTATAACAGCTATCTAAAAAATACGGCGTTTGTATGAGACCCAAGACTCTACCGAACGCGTGGATGTGCTTTTATGTCTGTCCGGTAATGAATACGGCTCCTATGGCCGTTGACAGAACGTGTACCTTGTGGATTTTTGTGAGAAATATGTCGGCAGATTTGTATTGGAGCCTATGGGGCTTTTGGCAGAGGTTGTGTCACTCAAACACTCCTTGCGCCAAAACTAAAAAACTCTGGGATTCCATGAACACATTAATCCAATCAGCACAACCATACCCTCATTAATCTGAAGAAATGAAGCCTCTAGAGTGTATACTTTGGCTGCAAGGACAGAAGTTCCATACTTTTTTAACCAGATTCCTGCGATGCCCCACACTCTAGCCTCGAGCTCTCCACTCTAGCAGACGCAATACACACTCATGTAAAAGTCAGAAACGGAGCGAAAAACTAGTGAAACATAATCAGTGATTATGAAAAAAGTACAATAGATATCAAGAAGCAGTTTTTTTCATAAAATAGTTGAGACCTGTGTCAACATTTGAGAGTTGAAATGGTGTCTGTAGCTGAAAGATTGGGGAAGCTGAAAAGTCTGAAAGTTGAAGAAGTTTAAGGAGGATTTGAAAACAATTTCCATTGGAAAACCATGTTAAAATATTTATGATTATTGATTTATATAAATTCAAGCATAAGTGGTAGAAAGCTGAAAAGTCATAGCCTTAAAGCCAGAAAGGAGCTGAACATTTTAATATTTGAACGGTTTAAATAGCTGAAAATGTGAAGGAGTTGAAAGGTCGCGCGGAAGAAATAGAATAATAATAAGTCGGAAATAAAGATTCGAAGAACAATACTTGGAATGCATCGTTAATGCATTCCAACAATAAGTCGGAAATAAAGATTAGAAGAACAATACTTGGAATGCATCTCAATGCATTCCAACAACTAGAAAATGCATTTCCTGCTGAAAATGCGTTGGAATGCAAAAAGCTGAAAGCTGAAATGAACTTTTTAAAATAGCTGAAAATACAGAAAGTTGAAGGGAATTTGAATACATTTGCTGAAATTATAGATATTAGAAAAGCTGAAATGAATTTGAAATTGCTGAAAATACAGAAATGGGAGAAGCTGAAAGGAATTTCAATAGATTTGCTGAAAAAGCAGAAATGAAAACAGCTGAAATAAATTTGAAATATTGCAAAAAAATACAGAAATGAATAGTGAAAAATTGCTGTTGATAGAGGCATAAGAATAGCTGAAATTATTTTAAAGAACTGCTGAAAATACAGGAAGTGGGGAAGCTGAATTTCAATAGATTTTCTAAAAACAGAAGTTGCAGGAGCTTAAATTTGTTTAAAATTTTTTGTAGTAATATTAGTAGTAGTATTAGTTATAATTGTGGTATTAGTAGTACTAGCAGTAATAGTAGGTTTAGTATCAATAGCAGTAGAAACAGCTGTAATACTATTAGCCATAGTCGTATTTGTAATAACATTAGTAGTAGTTGTAGTATTAATAGCAGTAGAAATACTAGTAGTATGGTAGTAGAAGTATCAGTTGTAGTACTAGAATTACGAGTAATATTCGTAGTGGGAGACAGAATGTTTGTTATTCAAACTAAGAAGTTTTTAATTAATAGGCCTCATCACAAACATTACAGTAAAAATTCCCTCCATGTGGCTTTTATTTTGAAATTATTGGATTGGGTGGGTTGGGGGGGTGTAGATAGAGGGAGGGAGGGTGAGAGGGTGAGGAAGGGAGGGGTGGTGAGGAAGAGATAGAGGGAGAGAGAGAGGAGGAGAAATAGACAGACATACTGACTGACTGAGTGATTAACAGTGAGAAGAGGTCAGGGTGGAGGGGGGAGGGGGGGCCAGTGTCTTTATCATATTGGTCTGTTGACAGAAAGCATAGCTGCGTCATGTGACTCCACTAATCAGGTCATTGGAGCAGCTGTGAGTCACACACAGAGATACTGCAGCGTGTTTACGAGTAACCACGGCAACGGCGCACCTATTGCATTGGGTGGGGTGGGGGGGTGTAGATAGAGGGAGGGAGGGTGAGAGGGTGAGGAAGGGAATGGTGGTGAGGAAGAGAGGGAGAGGGGAGGAGAATTAGACTGACTGAGAGTGATTAACAGTAAGTAGAGGTCAGGGGGGAGGGGGGAGGGGGGGCTAGTGTCTTTATCATATTGGTCTGTTGACAGAAAGCATAGCTGCATCATGTGACTCCAGTAATCACGTCATTGGAGCAGCTGTGAGACACACAGAGATACTGCAGCGTGTTTACGAGTAACCACGGCAACGGCGCACCTATTGGATTGGGTGGGGTGGGGGGGTGTAGATAGAGGGAGGGAGGGTGAGAGGGTGAGGAAGGGAATGGTGGTGAGGAAGAGAGGGAGAGGGGAGGAGAATTAGACTGACTGACTGACTGAGAGTGATTAACAGTAAGTAGAGGTCAGGGTGGAGGGGGGAGGGGGGCTAGTGTCTTTATCATATTGGTCTGTTGACAGAAAGCATAGCTGCGTCATGTGACTCCACTAATCACGTCATTGGAGCAGCTGAGTCACAGACAGATCTTGCAGCCGTGTGAGTGCTCGTAACCACGACAACGGCGCACCTGTGCTCATTAACGATCTGCTGCAAAAGACAGAGACATGGCAGCAAGTTACACAGAATCCACACCTCACACAAATGAGAACCAGCGCAAAACTATAACAGCTATCTAAAAAATACGGCGTTTGTATGAGACCCAAGACTCTACCGAACGCGTGGATGTGCTTTTTATGTCTGTCCGGTAATAAATACGGCTCCTATGGCCGTTGACAGAACGTGTACCTTGTGGATTTTTGTGAGAAATATGTCGGCAGATTTGTATTGGAGCCTATGGGGCTTTTGCCAGAGGTTGTGTCACTCAAACACTCCTTGCGCCAAAACTAAAAAACTCTGGGATTCCATGAACACATTAATCCAATCAGCACAACCATACCCTCATTAATCTGAAGAAATGAAGCCTCTAGAGTGTATACTTTGGCTGCAAGGACAGAAGTTCCATACTTTTTTAACCAGATTTCTGCGCTGCTTCAGCCTCTAGCCCGCGAGCTCTCCACTCTAGCAGACGCAATACACACTCATGTAAAAGTCAGAAACGGAGCGAAAAACTAGTGAAACATAATCAGTGATTATGAAAAAAGTACAATAGATATCAAGAAGCAGTTTTTTTCATAAAATAGTTGAGACTTGTGTCAACATTTGAAAGTTGAAATGGTGTCTGTAGCTGAAAGATTTGCAAAGCTGAAAAATCTGAAAGTTGAAGAAGTTTAGGAGGATTTGAAAGCAAACTCCATTTGAAAACCATGTTAAAATATTAATGATTATTGATTTATATAAATTCAAGCATAAGAGGTAGAAAGCTGAAAAGTCATAGCCCTCAAGCCAGAAAGGAGCTGAACATTTTAATATTTGAAGGATTTTAATAGCTGAAAATGTGAAGGAGTTGAAAGGGGGCGCGGAAGAAATAGAATAACTAGAAAATGCATTTCCTGCTGAAAATGCGTTGGAATGCAAAAAGCTGAAAGCTGAAATGAACTTTTTAAAATAGCTGAAAATACAGAAAGTTGAAGGGAATTTGAATACATTTGCTGAAATTATAGATATTAGAAAAGCTGAAATGAATTTGAAATTGCTGAAAATACAGAAATGGGAGAAGCTGAAAGGAATTTCAATAGATTTGCTGAAAAAGCAGAAATGAAAACAGCTGAAATAAATTTGAAATATTGCAAAAAAATACAGAAATGAATAGTGAAAAATTGCTGTTGATAGAGGCATAAGAATAGCTGAAATTATTTTAAAGAACTGCTGAAAATACAGGAAGTGGGGAAGCTGAATTTCAATAGATTTTCTAAAAACAGAAGTTGCAGGAGCTTAAATTTGTTTAAAATTGTTTGTAGTAATATTAGTAGTAGTATTAGTTATAATTGTGGTATTAGTAGTACTAGCAGTAATAGTAGGTTTAGTATCAATAGCAGTAGAAACAGCTGTAATACTATTAGCCATAGTCGTATTTGTAATAACATTAGTAGTAGTTGTAGTATTAATAGCAGTAGAAATACTAGTAGTATGGTAGTAGAAGTATCAGTTGTAGTACTAGAAGTACGAGTAATATTCGTAGTGGGAGACAGAATGTTTGTTATTCAAACTAAGAAGTTTTTAATTAATAGGCCTCATCACAAACATTACAGTAAAAATTCCCTCCATGTGGCTTTTATTTTGAAATTATTGGATTGGGTGGGTTGGGGGGGTGTAGATAGAGGGAGGGAGGGTGAGAGGGTGAGGAAGGGAGGGGTGGTGAGGAAGAGATAGAGGGAGAGAGAGAGGAGGAGAAATAGACAGACATACTGACTGACTGAGTGATTAACAGTAAGTAGAGGTCAGGGGGGAGGGGGGAGGGGGGGCTAGTGTCTTTATCATATTGGTCTGTTGACAGAAAGCATAGCTGCGTCATGTGACTCCACTAATCAGGTCATTGGAGCAGCTGTGAGTCACACACAGAGATACTGCAGCGTGTTTACGAGTAACCACGGCAACGGCGCACCTATTGGATTGGGTGGGGTGGGGGGGTGTAGATAGAGGGAGGGAGGGTGAGAGGGTGAGGAAGGGAATGGTGGTGAGGAAGAGAGGGAGAGGGGAGGAGAATTAGACTGACTGAGAGTGATTAACAGTAAGTAGAGGTCAGGGGGGAGGGGGGAGGGGGGGCTAGTGTCTTTATCATATTGGTCTGTTGACAGAAAGCATAGCTGCGTCATGTGACTCCACTAATCAGGTCACAAGGAGCAGCTGTGAGTCACAGACAGATCCTGCAGCGTGTGAGCGAGTAACCACGACAACGCTGCACCTGTGATCATTAACGATCTGCTGCAAAAGACAGAGACATGGCAGCAAGTTACACAGAATCCACACCTCACACAAATGAGAACCAGCGCAAAACTATAACAGCTATCTAAAAAATACGGCGTTTGTATGAGACCCAAGACTCTACCGAACGCGTGGATGTGTTTTTATGTCTGTCCGGTAATAAATACGGCTCCTATGGCCGTTGACAGAACGTGTACCTTGTGGATTTTTGTGAGAAATATGTCGGCAGATTTGTATTGGAGCCTATGGGGCTTTTGCCAGAGGTTGTGTCACTCAAACACTCCTTGCGCCAAAACTAAAAAACTCTGGGATTCCATGAACACATTAATCCAATCAGCACAACCATACCCTCATTAATCTGAAGAAATGAAGCCTCTAGAGTGTATACTTTGGCTGTAAGGACAGAAGTTCCATATTTTTTTAACCAGATTTTCGCGCTGCCCCACACTCTAGCCGTCGAGGCCCCGCCTCTAGCAGACGCAATACACACTCATGTAAAAGTCAGAAACGGAGCGAAGAACTAGTGAAACATAATCAGTGATTATGAAAAAAGTACAATAGATATCAAGAAGCAGTTTTTTTCATAAAATAGTTGAGACTTGTGTGAACATTTGAGAGTTGAAATGGTGTCTGTAGCTGAAAGATTGGCGAAGCTGAAAAATCTGAAAGTTGAAGAAGTTGAAGAGGATTTGAATACAAACTCCATTTGAAAACCATGTTAAAATATTAATGATTATTGATTTATATAAATTCAAGCTTAAGAGGTAGAAAGCTGAAAAGTCATAGCCCCCAAGCCAGAAAGAAGCTGAACATTTTAATATTTGAATGGTTTTAATAGCTGAAAGTATGAAGGAGTTGAAAGGTGCGGCGGAAGAAATAGAGGAATAAGTCGGAATAAAGATTAGAAGAACAATACTTGGAATGCTTAAAGCATTCCAACTAATAAGTCGGAAATAAAGATTAGAAGAACAATACTTGGAATGCATCTCAATGCATTCCAACAACTAGAAAATGCATTTCCTGCTGAAAATGCGTTGGAATGCAAAAAGCTGAAAGCTGAAATGAACTTTTTAAAATAGCTGAAAATACAGAAAGTTGAAGGGAATTTGAATACATTTGCTGAAATTATAGATATTAGAAAAGCTGAAATGAATTTGAAATTGCTGAAAATACAGAAATGGGAGAAGCTGAAAGGAATTTCAATAGATTTGCTGAAAAAGCAGAAATGAAAACAGCTGAAATAAATTTGAAATATTGCAAAAAAATACAGAAATGAATATTGAAAAATTGCTGTTGATAGAGGCATAAGAATAGCTGAAATTATTTTAAAGAACTGCTGAAAATACAGGAAGTGGGGAAGCTGAATTTCAATAGATTTTCTAAAAACAGAAGTTGCAGGAGCTTAAATTTGTTTAAAATTGTTTGTAGTAATATTAGTAGTAGTATTAGTTATAATCGTGGTATTAGTAGTACTAGCAGTATAAGCAGTAATAGTAGGTTTAGTATCAATAGCAGTAGAAACAGCTGGAATACTATTAGCCATAGTAGTATTTGTAATAACATTAGTAGTAGTTGTAGTATTAATAGCAGTAGAAATACTAGTAGTATGGTAGTAGAAGTATCAGTTGTAGTACTAGAAGTACGAGTAATATTCGTAGTGGGAGACAGAATGTTTGTTATTCACACTTAAAAGTTTTTAATTAATAGGCCTCATCACAGACATTACAGTAAAAATTCCCTCCATGGGGCTTTTATTTTGAAATTATTGGATTGGGTGGGGTGGGGGGGAGTAGATAGAGGGAGGGAGGGTGAGAGGGTGAGGAAGGGAGGGGTGGTGAGGAAGAGATAGAGGGAGAGAGAGAGAGGAGAAATAGACAGACTGACTGACTGAGTGATTAACAGTAAGTAGAGGTCAGGGTGGAGGGGGGAGGGGGGGCCAGTGTCTTTATTATATTGGTCTGTTGACAGAAAGCATAGCTGCGTCATGTGACTCCACTAATCAGGTCATAGGAGCAGCTGTGAGTCACACACAGAGATACTGCAGCATGTGAGTGCTCGTAACCACGACAACGCTGCACCTGTGATCATTAACGAGCGGCTGCAAAAGACAGAGACATGGCAGCAAGTTACACAGAATCCACACCTCAAACAAATGGGAACCAGCGCAAAACTATAACAGCTATCTAAAAAATACGGCGTTTGTATGAGACCCAAGACTCTACCGAACGCGTGGATGTGTTTTTATGTCTGTCCGGTAATAAATACGGCTCCTATGGCCGTTTACAAAACGTGTACCTTGTGGATTTTTGTGAGAAATATGTCGGCAGATTTGTATTGGAGCCTATGGGGCTTTTGGCAGAGGTTGTGTCACTCAAACACTCCTTGCGCCAAAACTAAAAAACTCTGGGATTCCATGAACACATTAATCCAATCAGCACAACCATACCCTCATTAATCTGAAGAAATGAAGCCTCTAGAGTGTATACTTTGGCTGCAAGGACAGAAGTTCCATACTTTTTTAACCAGATTTCTGCGCTGCCCCACACTCTAGCCTCGAGGTCCCGCCTCTAGCAGACGCAATACACACTCATGTAAAAGTCAGAAACGGAGCGAAAAACTAGTGAAACATAATCAGTGATTATGAAAAAAGTACAATAGATATCAAGAAGCAGTTTTTTTCATAAAATAGTTGAGACTTGTGTGAACATTTGAGAGTTGAAATGGTGTCTGTAGCTGAAAGATTCGCGAAGCTGAAAAATCTGAAAGTTGAAGAAGTTTAGGAGGATTTGAAAGCAAACTCCATTTGAAAACCATGTTAAAATATTAATGATTATTGATTTATATAAATTCAAGCATAAGAGGTAGAAAGCTGAAAAGTCATAGCCCTCAAGCCAGAAAGGAGCTGAACATTTTAATATTTGAACGGTTTAAATAGCTGAAAGTGTGAAGGAGTTGAAAGGTGCCGCGGAAGAAATAGAAGAAGCTGAAGAATAAAGATTCGAAGAACAATACTTGGAATGCATCGTTAATGCATTCCAACAACTAGAAAATGCATTTCCTGCTGAAAATGCGTTGGAATGCAAAAAGCTGAAAGCTGAAATGAACTTTTTAAAATAGCTGAAAATACAGAAAGTTGAAGGGAATTTGAATACATTTGCTGAAATTATAGATATTAGAAAAGCTGAAATGAATTTGAAATTGCTGAAAATACAGAAATGGGAGAAGCTGAAAGGAATTTCAATAGATTTGCTGAAAAAGCAGAAATGAAAACAGCTGAAATAAATTTGAAATATTGCAAAAAAATACAGAAATGAATAGTGAAAAATTGCTGTTGATAGAGGCATAAGAATAGCTGAAATTATTTTAAAGAACTGCTGAAAATACAGGAAGTGGGGAAGCTGAATTTCAATAGATTTTCTAAAAACAGAAGTTGCAGGAGCTTAAATTTGTTTAAAATTGTTTGTAGTAATATTAGTAGTAGTATTAGTTATAATTGTGGTATTAGTAGTACTAGCAGTAATAGTAGGTTTAGTATCAATAGCAGTAGAAACAGCTGTAATACTATTAGCCATAGTCGTATTTGTAATAACATTAGTAGTAGTTGTAGTATTAATAGCAGTAGAAATACTAGTAGTATGGTAGTAGAAGTATCAGTTGTAGTACTAGAAGTACGAGTAATATTCGTAGTGGGAGACAGAATGTTTGTTATTCAAACTAAGAAGTTTTTAATTAATAGGCCTCATCACAAACATTACAGTAAAAATTCCCTCCATGTGGCTTTTATTTTGAAATGATTGGATTGGGTGGGTTGGGGGGGTGTAGATAGAGGGAGGGAGGGTGAGAGGGTGAGGAAGGGAGGGGTGGTGAGGAAGAGATAGAGGGAGAGAGAGAGGAGGAGAAATAGACAGACATACTGACTGACTGAGTGATTAACAGTGAGAAGAGGTCAGGGTGGAGGGGGGAGGGGGGGCGAGTGTCTTTATCATATTGGTCTGTTGACAGAAAGCATAGCTGCGTCATGTGACTCCACTAATCACGTCATTGGAGCAGCTGTGAGTCACACACAGAGATACTGCAGCGTGTTTACGAGTAACCACGGCAACGGCGCACCTATTGGATTGGGTGGGGTGGGGGGGTGTAGATAGAGGGAGGGAGGGTGAGAGGGTGAGGAAGGGAATGGTGGTGAGGAAGAGAGGGAGAGGGGAGGAGAATTAGACTGACTGACTGACTGAGAGTGATTAACAGTAAGTAGAGGTCAGGGGGGAGGGGGGAGGGGGGGCTAGTGTCTTTATCATATTGGTCTGTTGACAGAAAGCATAGCTGCGTCATGTGACTCCACTAATTACGTCATTGGAGCAGCTGTGAGTCACACAGAGATACTGCAGCGTGTTTACGAGTAACCACGGCAACGGCGCACCTATTGGATTGGGTGGGGTGGGGGGGTGTAGATAGAGGGAGGGAGGGTGAGAGGGTGAGGAAGGGAATGGTGGTGAGGAAGAGAGGGAGAGGGGAGGAGAATTAGACTGACTGACTGACTGACAGTGATTAACAGTAAGTAGAGGTCAGGGTGGAGGGGGGAGGGGGGCTAGTGTCTTTATCATATTGGTCTGTTGACAGAAAGCATAGCTGCGTCATGTGACTCCACTAATCAGGTCACAAGGAGCAGCTGTGAGCCACAGACAGATCCTGCAGCGTGTGAGTGCTCGTAACCACGACAACGACGCACCTGTGCGGCTGCAAAAGTGCAGACACAGGACAGCGAGTTACACAGAATCCACACCTCAAACAAATGAGAACCAGCGCAAAACTATAACAGCTATCTAAAAAATACGGCGTTTGTATGAGACCCAAGACTCTACCGAACGCGTGGATGTGCTTTTATGTCTGTCCGGTAATGAATACGGCTCCTATGGCCGTTGACAGAACGTGTACCTTGTGGATTTTTGTGAGAAATATGTCGGCAGATTTGTATTGGAGCCTATGGGGCTTTTGGCAGAGGTTGTGTCACTCAAACACTCCTTGCGCCAAAACTAAAAAACTCTGGGATTCCATGAACACATTAATCCAATCAGCACAACCATACCCTCATTAATCTGAAGAAATGAAGCCTCTAGAGTGTATACTTTGGCTGCAAGGACAGAAGTTCCATATTTTTTTAACCAGATTCCTGCGATGCCCCACACTCTAGCCTCGAGCTCTCCACTGTAGCAGACGCAATACACACTCATGTAAAAGTCAGAAACGGAGCGAAGAACTAGTGAAACATAATCAGTGATTATGAAAAAAGTACAATAGATATCCACAAGCAGTTTTTTTCATAAAATAGTTTAGACCTGTGTCAACATTTGAAAGTTTAAATGGTGTCTGTAGCTGAAAGATTTGCAAAGCTGAAAAATCTGAAAGTTGAAGAAGTTTAGGAGGATTTGAAAGCAAACTCCATTTGAAAACCATGTTAAAATATTAATGATTATTGATTTATATAAATTCAAGCATAAGAGGTAGAAAGCTGAAAAGTCATAGCCCTCAAGCCAGAAAGGAGCTGAACATTTTAATATTTGAACGGTTTAAATAGCTGAAAGTGTGAAGGAGTTGAAAGGTGCCGCGGAAGAAATAGAAGAAGAAGCTGAAGAATAAAGATTCGAAGAACAATACTTGGAATGCATCGTTAATGCATTCCAACAACTAGAAAATGCATTTCCTGCTGAAAATGCGTTGGAATGCAAAAAGCTGAAAGCTGAAATGAACTTTTTTTAAATAGCTGAAAATACAGAAAGTTGAAGGGAATTTGAATACATTTGCTGAAATTATAGATATTAGAAAAGCTGAAATGAATTTGAAATTGCTGAAAATACAGAAATGGGAGAAGCTGAAAGGAATTTCAATAGATTTGCTGAAAAAGCAGAAATGAAAACAGCTGAAATAAATTTGAAATATTGCAAAAAAATACAGAAATGAATAGTGAAACATTGCTGTTGATAGAGGCATAAGAATAGCTGAAATTATTTTAAAGAACTGCTGAAAATACAGGAAGTGGGGAAGCTGAATTTCAATAGATTTTCTAAAAACAGAAGTTGCAGGAGCTTAAATTTGTTTAAAATTGTTTGTAGTAATATTAGTAGTAGTATTAGTTATAATTGTGGTATTAGTAGTACTAGCAGTAATAGTAGGTTTAGTATCAATAGCAGTAGAAACAGCTGTAATACTATTAGCCATAGTCGTATTTGTAATAACATTAGTAGTAGTTGTAGTATTAATAGCAGTAGAAATACTAGTAGTATGGTAGTAGAAGTATCAGTTGTAGTACTAGAAGTACGAGTAATATTCGTAGTGGGAGACAGAATGTTTGTTATTCAAACTAAGAAGTTTTTAATTAATAGGCCTCATCACAAACATTACAGTAAAAATTCCCTCCATGTGGCTTTTATTTTGAAATTATTGGATTGGGTGGGTTGGGGGGGTGTAGATAGAGGGAGGGAGGGTGAGAGGGTGAGGAAGGGAGGGGTGGTGAGGAAGAGATAGAGGGAGAGAGAGAGGAGGAGAAATAGACAGACATACTGACTGACTGAGTGATTAACAGTAAGAAGAGGTCAGGGTGGAGGGGGGAGGGGGGGCGAGTGTCTTTATCATATTGGTCTGTTGACAGAAAGCATAGCTGCGTCATGTGACTCCACTAATCAGGTCATTGGAGCAGCTGTGAGTCACACACAGAGATACTGCAGCGTGTTTACGAGTAACCACGGCAACGGCGCACCTATTGCATTGGGTGGGGTGGGGGGGTGTAGATAGAGGGAGGGAGGGTGAGAGGGTGAGGAAGGGAATGGTGGTGAGGAAGAGAGGGAGAGGGGAGGAGAATTAGACTGACTGAGAGTGATTAACAGTAAGTAGAGGTCAGGGGGGAGGGGGGAGGGGGGGCCAGTGTCTTTATCATATTGGTCTGTTGACAGAAAGCATAGCTGCGTCATGTGACTCCACTAATCAGGTCATTGGAGCAGCTGTGAGTCACACACAGAGATACTGCAGCGTGTTTACGAGTAACCACGGCAACGGCGCACCTATTGGATTGGGTGGGGTGGGGGGGTGTAGATAGAGGGAGGGAGGGTGAGAGGGTGAGGAAGGGAATGGTGGTGAGGAAGAGAGGGAGAGGGGAGGAGAATTAGACTGACTGACTGACTGAGAGTGATTAACAGTAAGTAGAGGTCAGGGTGGAGGGGGGCTAGTGTCTTTATCATATTGGTCTGTTGACAGAAAGCATAGCTGCGTCATGTGACTCCACTAATCAGGTCATAGGAGCGAGCAGCTGTGAGCCACAGACAGATCCTGCAGCATGTGAGTGCTCGTAACCACGACAACGGCGCACCTGTGATCATTAACGATCTGCTGCAAAAGACAGAGACATGGCAGCAAGTTACACAGAATCCACACCTCAAACAAATGGGAACCAGCGCAAAACTATAACAGCTATCTAAAAAATACGGCGTTTGTATGAGACCCAAGACTCTACCGAACGCGTGGATGTGTTTTTATGTCTGTCCGGTAATAAATACGGCTCCTATGGCCGTTGACAAAACGTGTACCTTGTGGATTTTTGTGAGAAATATGTCGGCAGATTTGTATTGGAGCCTATGGGGCTTTTGGCAGAGGTTGTGTCACTCAAACACTCCTTGCGCCAAAACTAAAGAACTCTGGGATTCCATTAACGCATTAATCCAATCAGCACAACCATGCCCTCATTAATCTGAAGAAATGAAGCCTCTAGGGTGTATACTTTGGCTGCAAGGACAGAAGTTCCATATTTTTTTAACCAGATTCCTGTGATGCCCCACACTCTAGCTCTCGAGGTCCCCCTCTAGCAGACGCAATACACACTCATGTAAAAGTCAGAAACGGAGCGAAGAACTAGTGAAACATAATCAGTGATTATGAAAAAAGTACAATAGATATCAAGAAGCAGTTTTTTTCATAAAATAGTTAAGACTTGTGTCAACATTTGAAAGTTGAAATGGTGTCTGTAGCTGAAAGATTTGCAAAGCTGAAAAATCTGAAAGTTGAAGAAGTTTAGGAGGATTTGAAAGCAAACTCCATTTGAAAACCATGTTAAAATATTAATGATTATTGATTTATATAAATTCAAGCATAAGAGGTAGAAAGCTGAAAAGTCATAGCCCTCAAGCCAGAAAGGAGCTGAACATTTTAATATTTGAACGGTTTAAATAGCTGAAAGTGTGAAGGAGTTGAAAGGTGCCGCGGAAGAAATAGAAGAAGAAGCTGAAGAATAAAGATTCGAAGAACAATACTTGGAATGCATCGTTAATGCATTCCAACAACTAGAAAATGCATTTCCTGCTGAAAATGCGTTGGAATGCAAAAAGCTGAAAGCTGAAATGAACTTTTTAAAATAGCTGAAAATACAGAAAGTTGAAGGGAATTTGAATACATTTGCTGAAATTATAGATATTAGAAAAGCTGAAATGAATTTGAAATTGCTGAAAATACAGAAATGGGAGAAGCTGAAAGGAATTTCAATAGATTTGCTGAAAAAGCAGAAATGAAAACAGCTGAAATAAATTTGAAATATTGCAAAAAAATACAGAAATGAATAGTGAAAAATTGCTGTTGATAGAGGCATAAGAATAGCTGAAATTATTTTAAAGAACTGCTGAAAATACAGGAAGTGGGGAAGCTGAATTTCAATAGATTTTCTAAAAACAGAAGTTGCAGGAGCTTAAATTTGTTTAAAATTGTTTGTAGTAATATTAGTAGTAGTATTAGTTATAATTGTGGTATTAGTAGTACTAGCAGTAATAGTAGGTTTAGTATCAATAGCAGTAGAAACAGCTGTAATACTATTAGCCATAGTCGTATTTGTAATAACATTAGTAGTAGTTGTAGTATTAATAGCAGTAGAAATACTAGTAGTATGGTAGTAGAAGTATCAGTTGTAGTACTAGAAGTACGAGTAATATTCGTAGTGGGAGACAGAATGTTTGTTATTCAAACTAAGAAGTTTTTAATTAATAGGCCTCATCACAAACATTACAGTAAAAATTCCCTCCATGTGGCTTTTATTTTGAAATTATTGGATTGGGTGGGTTGGGGGGGTGTAGATAGAGGGAGGGAGGGTGAGAGGGTGAGGAAGGGAGGGGTGGTGAGGAAGAGATAGAGGGAGAGAGAGAGGAGGAGAAATAGACAGACATACTGACTGACTGAGTGATTAACAGTAAGAAGAGGTCAGGGTGGAGGGGGGAGGGGGGGCGAGTGTCTTTATCATATTGGTCTGTTGACAGAAAGCATAGCTGCGTCATGTGACTCCACTAATCAGGTCATTGGAGCAGCTGTGAGTCACACACAGAGATACTGCAGCGTGTTTACGAGTAACCACGGCAACGGCGCACCTATTGCATTGGGTGGGGTGGGGGGGTGTAGATAGAGGGAGGGAGGGTGAGAGGGTGAGGAAGGGAATGGTGGTGAGGAAGAGAGGGAGAGGGGAGGAGAATTAGACTGACTGACTGACTGAGAGTGATTAACAGTAAGTAGAGGTCAGGGTGGAGGGGGGAGGGGGGAGGGGGGGCTAGTGTCTTTATAATATTGGTCTGTTGACAGAAAGCATAGCTGCGTCATGTGACTCCACTAATCAGGTCATAGGAGCGAGCAGCTGTGAGTCACAGACAGATCCTGCAGCGTGTGAGTGCTCGTAACCACGACAACGGCGCACCTGTGCTCATTAACGGCTGCAAAATGCAGAGACATGGCAGCAAGTTACACAGAATCCACACCTCACACAAATGAGAACCAGCGCAAAACTATAACAGCTATCTAAAAAATACGGCGTTTGTATGAGACCCAAGACTCTACCGAACGCGTGGATGTGCTTTTTATGTCTGTCCGGTAATAAATACGGCTCCTATGGCCGTTTACAAAACGTGTACCTTGTGGATTTTTGTGAGAAATATGTCGGCAGATTTGTATTGGAGCCTATGGGGCTTTTGGCAGAGGTTGTGTCACTCAAACACTCCTTGCGCCAAAACTAAAAAACTCTGGGATTCCATGAACACATTAATCCAATCAGCACAACCATACCCTCATTAATCTGAAGAAATGAAGCCTCTAGAGTGTATACTTTGGCTGCAAGGACAGAAGTTCCATATTTTTTTAACCAGATTCCTGCGATGCCCCACACTCTAGCCCGCGAGCTCTCCACTCTAGCAGACGCAATACACACTCATGTAAAAGTCAGAAACGGAGCGAAGAACTAGTGAAACATAATCAGTGATAATGAAAAAAGTACAATAGATATCAAGAAGCAGTTTTTTTCATAAAATAGTTGAGACTTGTGTGAACATTTGAGAGTTGAAATGGTGTCTGTAGCTGAAAGATTTGCGAAGCTGAAAAATCTGAAAGTTGAAGAAGTTGAAGAGGATTTGAAAAGCAAACTCCATTTGAAAACCATGTTAAAATATTAACGATTATTGATTTATATAAATTCAAGCTTAAGAGGTAGAAAGCTGAAAAGTCATAGCCCTCAAGCCAGAAAGAAGCTGAACATTTTAATATTTGAAGGATTTTAATAGCTGAAAGTGTGAAGGAGTTGAAAGGTGGCGCGGAAGAAATAGAAGTTGAAGATGAAGAAATAAAGATTCGAAGAACAATACTTGGAATGCATCGTTAATGCATTCCAACAATTAGACTGACTGACTGACTGACAGTGATTAACAGTAAGTAGAGGTCAGGGTGGAGGGGGGAGGGGGGGCGAGTGTCTTTATCATATTGGTCTGTTGACAGAAAGCATAGCTGCGTCATGTGACTCCACTAATCAGGTCACAAGGAGCAGCTGTGAGCCACAGACAGATCCTGCAGCGTGTGAGTGCTCGTAACCACGACAACGGCGCACCTGTGCGGCTGCAAAAGTGCAGACACAGGACAGCGAGTTACACAGAATCCACACCTCAAACAAATGAGAACCAGCGCAAAACTATAACAGCTATCTAAAAAATACGGCGTTTGTATGAGACCCAAGACTCTACCGAACGCGTGGATGTGTTTTTATGTCTGTCCGGTAATGAATACGGCTCCTATGGCCGTTGACAGAACGTGTACCTTGTGGATTTTTGTGAGAAATATGTCGGCAGATTTGTATTGGAGCCTATGGGGCTTTTGGCAGAGGTTGTGTCACTCAAACACTCCTTGCGCCAAAACTAAAAAACTCTGGGATTCCATGAACACATTAATCCAATCAGCACAACCATACCCTCATTAATCTGAAGAAATGAAGCCTCTAGAGTGTATACTTTGGCTGCAAGGACAGAAGTTCCATATTTTTTTAACCAGATTCCTGCGATGCCCCACACTCTAGCCGTCGAGCTCTCCACTGTAGCAGACGCAATACACACTCATGTAAAAGTCAGAAACGGAGCGAAAAACTAGTGAAACATAATCAGTGATTATGAAAAAAGTACAATAGATATCCACAAGCAGTTTTTTTCATAAAATAGTTTAGACCTGTGTCAACATTTGAAAGTTTAAATGGTGTCTGTAGCTGAAAGATTTACGAAGCTGAAAAATCTGAAAGTTGAAGAAGTTTAGGAGGATTTGAAAGCAAACTCCATTTGAAAACCATGTTAAAATATTAATGATTATTGATTTATATAAATTCAAGCATAAGAGGTAGAAAGCTGAAAAGTCATAGCCCTCAAGCCAGAAAGGAGCTGAACATTTTAATATTTGAACGGTTTTAATAGCTGAAAGTGTGAAGGAGTTGAAAGGTGCCGCGGAAGAAATAGAAGATGAAGAATAAAGATTCGAAGAACAATACTTGGAATGCATCTCAATGCATTCCAACAAAGATTCGAAGAACAATACTTGGAATGCATCGTTAATGCATTCCAACAATAACTAGAAAATGCATTTCCTGCTGAAAATGCGTTGGAATGCAAAAAGCTGAAAGCTGAAATGAACTTTTTAAAATAGCTGAAAATACAGAAAGTTGAAGGGAATTTGAATACATTTGCTGAAATTATAGATATTAGAAAAGCTGAAATGAATTTGAAATTGCTGAAAATACAGAAATGGGAGAAGCTGAAAGGAATTTCAATAGATTTGCTGAAAAAGCAGAAATGAAAACAGCTGAAATAAATTTGAAATATTGCAAAAAAATACAGAAATGAATAGTGAAACATTGCTGTTGATAGAGGCATAAGAATAGCTGAAATTATTTTAAAGAACTGCTGAAAATACAGGAAGTGGGGAAGCTGAATTTCAATAGATTTTCTAAAAACAGAAGTTGCAGGAGCTTAAATTTGTTTAAAATTGTTTGTAGTAATATTAGTAGTAGTATTAGTTATAATTGTGGTATTAGTAGTACTAGCAGTAATAGTAGGTTTAGTATCAATAGCAGTAGAAACAGCTGTAATACTATTAGCCATAGTCGTATTTGTAATAACATTAGTAGTAGTTGTAGTATTAATAGCAGTAGAAATACTAGTAGTATGGTAGTAGAAGTATCAGTTGTAGTACTAGAAGTACGAGTAATATTCGTAGTGGGAGACAGAATGTTTGTTATTCAAACTAAGAAGTTTTTAATTAATAGGCCTCATCACAAACATTACAGTAAAAATTCCCTCCATGTGGCTTTTATTTTGAAATTATTGGATTGGGTGGGTTGGGGGGGTGTAGATAGAGGGAGGGAGGGTGAGAGGGTGAGGAAGGGAGGGGTGGTGAGGAAGAGATAGAGGGAGAGAGAGAGGAGGAGAAATAGACAGACATACTGACTGACTGAGTGATTAACAGTAAGAAGAGGTCAGGGTGGAGGGGGGAGGGGGGGCGAGTGTCTTTATCATATTGGTCTGTTGACAGAAAGCATAGCTGCGTCATGTGACTCCACTAATCAGGTCATTGGAGCAGCTGTGAGTCACACACAGAGATACTGCAGCGTGTTTACGAGTAACCACGGCAACGGCGCACCTATTGCATTGGGTGGGGTGGGGGGGTGTAGATAGAGGGAGGGAGGGTGAGAGGGTGAGGAAGGGAATGGTGGTGAGGAAGAGAGGGAGAGGGGAGGAGAATTAGACTGACTGAGAGTGATTAACAGTAAGTAGAGGTCAGGGGGGAGGGGGGGCTAGTGTCTTTATCATATTGGTCTGTTGACAGAAAGCATAGCTGCGTCATGTGACTCCACTAATCACGTCATTGGAGCAGCTGTGAGTCACACACAGAGATACTGCAGCGTGTTTACGAGTAACCACGGCAACGGCGCACCTATTGGATTGGGTGGGGTGGGGGGGTGTAGATAGAGGGAGGGAGGGTGAGAGGGTGAGGAAGGGAATGGTGGTGAGGAAGAGAGGGAGAGGGGAGGAGAATTAGACTGACTGACTGACTGAGAGTGATTAACAGTAAGTAGAGGTCAGGGTGGAGGGGGGAGGGGGGCTAGTGTCTTTATCATATTGGTCTGTTGACAGAAAGCATAGCTGCGTCATGTGACTCCACTAATCAGGTCATAGGAGCGAGCAGCTGTGAGCCACAGACAGATCCTGCAGCATGTGAGTGCTCGTAACCACGACAACGGCGCACCTGTGATCATTAACGGCTGCAAAATGCAGAGACATGGCAGCAAGTTACACAGAATCCACACCTCAAACAAATGGGAACCAGCGCAAAACTATAACAGCTATCTAAAAAATACGGCGTTTGTATGAGACCCAAGACTCTACCGAACGCGTGGATGTGTTTTTATGTCTGTCCGGTAATAAATACGGCTCCTATGGCCGTTGACAAAACGTGTACCTTGTGGATTTTTGTGAGAAATATGTCGGCAGATTTGTATTGGAGCCTATGGGGCTTTTGGCAGAGGTTGTGTCACTCAAACACTCCTTGCGCCAAAACTAAAGAACTCTGGGATTCCATTAACGCATTAATCCAATCAGCACAACCATGCCCTCATTAATCTGAAGAAATGAAGCCTCTAGGGTGTATACTTTGGCTGCAAGGACAGAAGTTCCATATTTTTTTAACCAGATTCCTGTGATGCCCCACACTCTAGCTCTCGAGGTCCCCCTCTAGCAGACGCAATACACACTCATGTAAAAGTCAGAAACGGAGCGAAGAACTAGTGAAACATAATCAGTGATTATGAAAAAAGTACAATAGATATCAAGAAGCAGTTTTTTTCATAAAATAGTTAAGACTTGTGTCAACATTTGAAAGTTGAAATGGTGTCTGTAGCTGAAAGATTTGCAAAGCTGAAAAATCTGAAAGTTGAAGAAGTTTAGGAGGATTTGAAAGCAAACTCCATTTGAAAACCATGTTAAAATATTAATGATTATTGATTTATATAAATTCAAGCATAAGAGGTAGAAAGCTGAAAAGTCATAGCCCTCAAGCCAGAAAGGAGCTGAACATTTTAATATTTGAACGGTTTAAATAGCTGAAAGTGTGAAGGAGTTGAAAGGTGCCGCGGAAGAAATAGAAGAAGAAGCTGAAGAACTAGAAAATGCATTTCCTGCTGAAAATGCGTTGGAATGCAAAAAGCTGAAAGCTGAAATGAACTTTTTAAAATAGCTGAAAATACAGAAAGTTGAAGGGAATTTGAATACATTTGCTGAAATTATAGATATTAGAAAAGCTGAAATGAATTTGAAATTGCTGAAAATACAGAAATGGGAGAAGCTGAAAGGAATTTCAATAGATTTGCTGAAAAAGCAGAAATGAAAACAGCTGAAATAAATTTGAAATATTGCAAAAAAATACAGAAATGAATAGTGAAAAATTGCTGTTGATAGAGGCATAAGAATAGCTGAAATTATTTTAAAGAACTGCTGAAAATACAGGAAGTGGGGAAGCTGAATTTCAATAGATTTTCTAAAAACAGAAGTTGCAGGAGCTTAAATTTGTTTAAAATTGTTTGTAGTAATATTAGTAGTAGTATTAGTTATAATTGTGGTATTAGTAGTACTAGCAGTAATAGTAGGTTTAGTATCAATAGCAGTAGAAACAGCTGTAATACTATTAGCCATAGTCGTATTTGTAATAACATTAGTAGTAGTTGTAGTATTAATAGCAGTAGAAATACTAGTAGTATGGTAGTAGAAGTATCAGTTGTAGTACTAGAAGTACGAGTAATATTCGTAGTGGGAGACAGAATGTTTGTTATTCAAACTAAGAAGTTTTTAATTAATAGGCCTCATCACAAACATTACAGTAAAAATTCCCTCCATGTGGCTTTTATTTTGAAATTATTGGATTGGGTGGGTTGGGGGGGTGTAGATAGAGGGAGGGAGGGTGAGAGGGTGAGGAAGGGAGGGGTGGTGAGGAAGAGATAGAGGGAGAGAGAGAGGAGGAGAAATAGACAGACATACTGACTGACTGAGTGATTAACAGTAAGAAGAGGTCAGGGTGGAGGGGGGAGGGGGGGCGAGTGTCTTTATCATATTGGTCTGTTGACAGAAAGCATAGCTGCGTCATGTGACTCCACTAATCAGGTCACAAGGAGCAGCTGTGAGTCACAGACAGAGATCCTGCAGCGTGTTTACGAGTAACCACGGCAACGGCGCACGTATTGCATTGGGTGGGGTGGGGGGGTGTAGATAGAGGGAGGGAGGGTGAGAGGGTGAGGAAGGGAATGGTGGTGAGGAAGAGAGGGAGAGGGGAGGAGAATTAGACTGACTGAGAGTGATTAACAGTAAGTAGAGGTCAGGGGGGAGGGGGGAGGGGGGGCGAGTGTCTTTATCATATTGGTCTGTTGACAGAAAGCATAGCTGCGTCATGTGACTCCACTAATCAGGTCATTGGAGCAGCTGTGAGTCACACACAGAGATACTGCAGCGTGTTTACGAGTAACCACGGCAACGGCGCACCTATTGGATTGGGTGGGGTGGGGGGGTGTAGATAGAGGGAGGGAGGGTGAGAGGGTGAGAAAGGGAATGGTGGTGAGGAAGAGAGGGAGAGGGGAGGAGAATTAGACTGACTGACTGACTGAGAGTGATTAACAGTAAGTAGAGGTCAGGGTGGAGGGGGGAGGGGGAAGGGGGGGCTAGTGTCTTTATCATATTGGTCTGTTGACAGAAAGCATAGCTGCGTCATGTGACTCCACTAATCAGGTCATAGGGAGCAGCTGTGAGTCACAGACAGATCCTGCAGCGTGTGAGTGCTCGTAACCACGACAACGGCGCACCTGTGCTCATTAACGGCTGCAAAATGCAGAGACATGGCAGCAAGTTACACAGAATCCACACCTCACACAAATGAGAACCAGCGCAAAACTATAACAGCTATCTAAAAAATACGGCGTTTGTATGAGACCCAAGACTCTACCGAACGCGTGGATGTGCTTTTTATGTCTGTCCGGTAATAAATACGGCTCCTATGGCCGTTGACAGAACGTGTACCTTGTGGATTTTTGTGAGAAATATGTCGGCAGATTTGTATTGGAGCCTATGGGGCTTTTGGCAGAGGTTGTGTCACTCAAACACTCCTTGCGCCAAAACTAAAAAACTCTGGGATTCCATGAACACATTAATCCAATCAGCACAACCATACCCTCATTAATCTGAAGAAATGAAGCCTCTAGAGTGTATACTTTGGCTGCAAGGACAGAAGTTCCATATTTTTTTAACCAGATTCCTGTGATGCCCCACACTCTAGCTCTCGAGGTCCCCCTCTAGCAGACGCAATACACACTCATGTAAAAGTCAGAAACGGAGCGAAGAACTAGTGAAACATAATCAGTGATTATGAAAAAAGTACAATAGATATCAAGAAGCAGTTTTTTTCATAAAATAGTTAAGACTTGTGTCAACATTTGAAAGTTGAAATGGTGTCTGTAGCTGAAAGATTTGCGAAGCTGAAAAATCTGAAAGTTGAAGAAGTTTAGGAGGATTTGAAGGCAAACTCCATTTGAAAACCATGTTAAAATATTAATGATTATTGATTTATATAAATTCAAGCATAAGAGGTAGAAAGCTGAAAAGTCATAGCCCTCAAGCCAGAAAGGAGCTGAACATTTTAATATTTGAAGGATTTTAATAGCTGAAAATGTGAAGGAGTTGAAAGGGGGCGCGGAAGAAATAGAAGAAGTTGAAGAAATAAAGATTCGAAGAACAATACTTGGAATGCATCTAATGCATTCCAACAATAAAGATTCGAAGAACAATACTTGGAATGCATCGTTAATGCATTCCAACAACTAGAAAAGGCATTTCCTGCTGAAAATGCGTTGGAATGCAAAAAGCTGAAAGCTGCACTGAATATTTAAAAATAGCTGAAAATACAGAAAGTTGAAGGGAATTTGAATACATTTGCTGAATATTTAAAAATAGCTGAAAATACAGAAAGTTGAAGGGAATTTGAGTACATTTGCTGAAAAGATTAGAAAAGCTGAAATGAATTTGAAATTGCTGAAAATACAGAAATGGGAGAAGCTGAAAGGAATTTCAATAGATTTGCTGAAAAAGCAGAAATGAAAACAGCTGAAATAAATTTGAAATATTGCAAAAAAATACAGAAATGAAAATTAAAAAATTGCTGTTGATAGAGGCATAAGAATAGCTGAAATTATTTTAAAGAACTGCTGAAAATACAGGAAGTGGGGAAGCTGAATTTCAATAGATTTTCTAAAAATAGAAGTTGCAGGAGCTTAAATTTGTTTAAAATTGTTTGTAGTAATATTAGTAGTAGTATTAGTTATAATTGTGGTATTAGTAGTACTAGCAGTAATAGTAGGTTTAGTATCAATAGCAGTAGAAACAGCTGTAATACTATTAGCCATAGTCGTATTTGTAATAACATTAGTAGTAGTTGTAGTATTAATAGCAGTAGAAATACTAGTAGTATGGTAGTAGAAGTATCAGTTGTAGTACTAGAAGTACGAGTAATATTCGTAGTGGGAGACAGAATGTTTGTTATTCAAACTAAGAAGTTTTTAATTAATAGGCCTCATCACAAACATTACAGTAAAAATTCCCTCCATGTGGCTTTTATTTTGAAATTATTGGATTGGGTGGGTTGGGGGGGTGTAGATAGAGGGAGGGAGGGTGAGAGGGTGAGGAAGGGAGGGGTGGTGAGGAAGAGATAGAGAGGGAGAGGGGAGGAGAATTAGACAGACTGACTGACTGAGTGATTAACATTGAGAAGAGGTCAGGGTGGAGGGGGGAGGGGGGCGAGTGTCTTTATCATATTGGTCTGTTGACAGAAAGCATAGCTGCGTCATGTGACTCCACTAATCAGGTCACAAGGAGCAGCTGTGAGTCACAGACAGATCCTGCAGCGTGTGAGTGCTCGTAACCACGACAACGGCGCACCTGTGATCATTAACGGCTGCAAAATGCAGAGACATGGCAGCAAGTTACACAGAATCCACACCTCAGACAAATGGGAACCAGCGAAAAACTATAACAGCTATCTAAAAAATACGGCGTTTGTATGAGACCCAAGACTCTACCGAACGCGTGGATGTGCTTTTTATGTCTGTCCGGTAATAAATACGGCTCCTATGGCCGTTTACAAAACGTGTACCTTGTGGATTTTTGTGAGAAATATGTCGGCAGATTTGTATTGGAGCCTATGGGGCTTTTGGCAGAGGTTGTGTCACTCAAACACTCCTTGCGCCCAAACTAAAAAACTCTGGGATTCCATGAACACATTAATCCAATCAGCACAACCATACCCTCATTAATCTGAAGAAATGAAGCCTCTAGAGTGTATACTTTGGCTGCAAGGACAGAAGTTCCATACTTTTTTAACCAGATTTCTGCGCTGCCCCACACTCTAGCCTCGAGCTCTCCACTCAAGCAGACGCAATACACACTCATGTAAAAGTCAGAAACGGAGCGAAGAACTAGTGAAACATAATCAGTGATTATGAAAAAAGTACAATAGATATCAAGAAGCAGTTTTTTTCATAAAATAGTTGAGACTTGTGTCAACATTTGAGAGTTGAAATGGTGTCTGTAGCTGAAAGATTGGCGAAGCTGAAAAATCTGAAAGTTGAAGAAGTTGAAGAGGATTTGAAAAGCAAACTCCATTTGAAAACCATGTTAAAATATTAACGATTATTGATTTATATAAATTCAAGCTTAAGAGGTAGAAAGCTGAAAAGTCATAGCCCGGAAGCCGGAAAGAAGCTGAACATTTTAATATTTGAAGGATTTTAATAGCTGAAAGTGTGAAGGAGTTGAAAGGTGCCACGGAAGAAATAGAAGAACTAGAAAATGCATTTCCTGCTGAAAATGCGTTGGAATGCAAAAAGCTGAAAGCTGAAATGAACTTTTTAAAATAGCTGAAAATACAGAAAGTTGAAGGGAATTTGAATACATTTGCTGAAATTATAGATATTAGAAAAGCTGAAATGAATTTGAAATTGCTGAAAATACAGAAATGGGAGAAGCTGAAAGGAATTTCAATAGATTTGCTGAAAAAGCAGAAATGAAAACAGCTGAAATAAATTTGAAATATTGCAAAAAAATACAGAAATGAATAGTGAAAAATTGCTGTTGATAGAGGCATAAGAATAGCTGAAATTATTTTAAAGAACTGCTGAAAATACAGGAAGTGGGGAAGCTGAATTTCAATAGATTTTCTAAAAACAGAAGTTGCAGGAGCTTAAATTTGTTTAAAATTGTTTGTAGTAATATTAGTAGTAGTATTAGTTATAATTGTGGTATTAGTAGTACTAGCAGTAATAGTAGGTTTAGTATCAATAGCAGTAGAAACAGCTGTAATACTATTAGCCATAGTCGTATTTGTAATAACATTAGTAGTAGTTGTAGTATTAATAGCAGTAGAAATACTAGTAGTATGGTAGTAGAAGTATCAGTTGTAGTACTAGAAGTACGAGTAATATTCGTAGTGGGAGACAGAATGTTTGTTATTCAAACTAAGAAGTTTTTAATTAATAGGCCTCATCACAAACATTACAGTAAAAATTCCCTCCATGTGGCTTTTATTTTGAAATGATTGGATTGGGTGGGTTAGGGGGGGGGGGGATAGAGGGAGGGAGGGTGAGAGGGTGAGGAAGGGAGGGGTGGTGAGGAAGAGATAGAGGGAGAGAGAGAGGAGGAGAAATAGACAGACATACTGACTGACTGAGTGATTAACAGTGAGAAGAGGTCAGGGTGGAGGGGGGAGGGGGGGCGAGTGTCTTTATCATATTGGTCTGTTGACAGAAAGCATAGCTGCGTCATGTGACTCCACTAATCACGTCATTGGAGCAGCTGTGAGTCACACACAGAGATACTGCAGCGTGTTTACGAGTAACCACGGCAACGGCGCACCTATTGGATTGGGTGGGGTGGGGGGGTGTAGATAGAGGGAGGGAGGGTGAGAGGGTGAGGAAGGGAATGGTGGTGAGGAAGAGAGGGAGAGGGGAGGAGAATTAGACTGACTGACTGACTGACAGTGATTAACAGTAAGTAGAGGTCAGGGTGGAGGGGGGAGGGGGGCTAGTGTCTTTATCATATTGGTCTGTTGACAGAAAGCATAGCTGCGTCATGTGACTCCACTAATCAGGTCACAAGGAGCAGCTGTGAGCCACAGACAGATCCTGCAGCGTGTGAGTGCTCGTAACCACGACAACGACGCACCTGTGCGGCTGCAAAAGTGCAGACACAGGACAGCGAGTTACACAGAATCCACACCTCAAACAAATGAGAACCAGCGCAAAACTATAACAGCTATCTAAAAAATACGGCGTTTGTATGAGACCCAAGACTCTACCGAACGCGTGGATGTGCTTTTATGTCTGTCCGGTAATGAATACGGCTCCTATGGCCGTTGACAGAACGTGTACCTTGTGGATTTTTGTGAGAAATATGTCGGCAGATTTGTATTGGAGCCTATGGGGCTTTTGGCAGAGGTTGTGTCACTCAAACACTCCTTGCGCCAAAACTAAAAAACTCTGGGATTCCATGAACACATTAATCCAATCAGCACAACCATACCCTCATTAATCTGAAGAAATGAAGCCTCTAGAGTGTATACTTTGGCTGCAAGGACAGAAGTTCCATATTTTTTTAACCAGATTCCTGCGATGCCCCACACTCTAGCCTCGAGCTCTCCACTGTAGCAGACGCAATACACACTCATGTAAAAGTCAGAAACGGAGCGAAGAACTAGTGAAACATAATCAGTGATTATGAAAAAAGTACAATAGATATCCACAAGCAGTTTTTTTCATAAAATAGTTTAGACCTGTGTCAACATTTGAAAGTTTAAATGGTGTCTGTAGCTGAAAGATTTGCGAAGCTGAAAAATCTGAAAGTTGAAGAAGTTTAGGAGGATTTGAAAGCAAACTCCATTTGAAAACCATGTTAAAATATTAATGATTATTGATTTATATAAATTCAAGCATAAGAGGTAGAAAGCTGAAAAGTCATAGCCCTCAAGCCAGAAAGGAGCTGAACATTTTAATATTTGAACGGTTTAAATAGCTGAAAGTGTGAAGGAGTTGAAAGGTGCCGCGGAAGAAATAGAAGAAGAAGCTGAAGAATAAAGATTCGAAGAACAATACTTGGAATGCATCGTTAATGCATTCCAACAAAAAGGCATTTCCTGCTGAAAATGCGTTGGAATGCAAAAAGCTGAAAGCTGCACTGAATATTTGAAAATAGCTGAAAATACAGAAAGTTGAAGGGAATTTGAATACATTTGCTGAAAAGCTGAAATGAATTTGAAATTGCTGAAAATACAGAAATGGGAGAAGCTGAAAGGAATCAATAGATTTGCTGAAAAAGCAGAAATGAAAACAGCTGAAATAAATTTGAAATATTGCAAAAAAATACAGAAATGAATATTAAAAAATTGCTGTTGATAGAGGCATAAGAATAGCTGAAATTATTTTAAAGAACTGCTGAAAATACAGGAAGTGGGGAAGCTGAATTTCAATAGATTTTCTAAAAACAGAAGTTGCAGGAGCTTAAATTTGTTTAAAATTGTTTGTAGTAATATTAGTAGTAGTATTAGTTATAATTGTGGTATTAGTAGTACTAGCAGTATAAGCAGTAATAGTAGGTTTAGTATCAATAGCAGTAGAAACAGCTGGAATACTATTAGCCATAGTAGTATTTGTAATAACATTAGTAGTAGTTGTAGTATTAATAGCAGTAGAAATACTAGTAGTATGGTAGTAGAAGTATCAGTTGTAGTACTAGAAGTACGAGTAATATTCGTAGTGGGAGACAGAATGTTTGTTATTCACACTTAAAAGTTTTTAATTAATAGGCCTCATCACAGACATTACAGTAAAAATTCCCTCCATGGGGCTTTTATTTTGAAATTATTGGATTGGGTGGGGTGGGGGGGAGTAGATAGAGGGAGGGAGGGTGAGAGGGTGAGGAAGGGAGGGGTGGTGAGGAAGAGATAGAGGGAGAGAGAGAGAGAGGAGAAATAGACAGACATACTGACTGAGAGTGATTAACAGTGAGCAGAGGTCAGGGTGGAGGGGGGAGGGGGGGCCAGTGTCTTTATCATATTGGTCTGTTGACAGAAAGCATAGCTGCGTCATGTGACTCCACTAATCACGTCATTGGAGCAGCTGTGAGTCACACACAGAGATACTGCAGCGTGTTTACGAGTAACCACGGCAACGGCGCACCTATTGCATTGGGTGGGGTGGGGGGGTGTAGATAGAGGGAGGGAGGGTGAGAGGGTGAGGAAGGGAATGGTGGTGAGGAAGAGAGGGAGAGGGGAGGAGAATTAGACTGACTGACTGACTGAGAGTGATTAACAGTAAGTAGAGGTCAGGGGGGAGGGGGGAGGGGGGGCTAGTGTCTTTATCATATTGGTCTGTTGACAGAAAGCATAGCTGCGTCATGTGACTCCACTAATCACGTCATTGGAGCAGCTGTGAGTCACACACAGAGATACTGCAGCGTGTTTACGAGTAACCACGGCAACGGCGCACCTATTGGATTGGGTGGGGTGGGGGGGTGTAGATAGAGGGAGGGAGGGTGAGAGGGTGAGGAAGGGAATGGTGGTGAGGAAGAGAGGGAGAGGGGAGGAGAATTAGACTGACTGACTGACTGACAGTGATTAACAGTAAGTAGAGGTCAGGGTGGAGGGGGGAGGGGGGCTAGTGTCTTTATCATATTGGTCTGTTGACAGAAAGCATAGCTGCGTCATGTGACTCCACTAATCAGGTCACAAGGAGCAGCTGTGAGCCACAGACAGATCCTGCAGCGTGTGAGTGCTCGTAACCACGACAACGACGCACCTGTGCGGCTGCAAAAGTGCAGACACAGGACAGCGAGTTACACAGAATCCACACCTCAAACAAATGAGAACCAGCTCAAAACTATAACAGCTATCTAAAAAATACGGCGTTTGTATGAGACCCAAGACTCTACCGAACGCGTGGATGTGTTTTTATGTCTGTCCGGTAATGAATACGGCTCCTATGGCCGTTGACAGAACGTGTACCTTGTGGATTTTTGTGAGAAATATGTCGGCAGATTTGTATTGGAGCCTATGGGGCTTTTGGCAGAGGTTGTGTCACTCAAACACTCCTTGCGCCAAAACTAAAAAACTCTGGGATTCCATGAACACATTAATCCAATCAGCACAACCATACCCTCATTAATCTGAAGAAATGAAGCCTCTAGAGTGTATACTTTGGCTGCAAGGACAGAAGTTCCATATTTTTTTAACCAGATTCCTGCGATGCCCCACACTCTAGCCGTCGAGCTCTCCACTGTAGCAGACGCAATACACACTCATGTAAAAGTCAGAAACGGAGCGAAAAACTAGTGAAACATAATCAGTGATTATGAAAAAAGTACAATAGATATCCACAAGCAGTTTTTTTCATAAAATAGTTTAGACCTGTGTCAACATTTGAAAGTTTAAATGGTGTCTGTAGCTGAAAGATTTGCGAAGCTGAAAAATCTGAAAGTTGAAGAAGTTTAGGAGGATTTGAAAGCAAACTCCATTTGAAAACCATGTTAAAATATTAATGATTATTGATTTATATAAATTCAAGCATAAGAGGTAGAAAGCTGAAAAGTCATAGCCCTCAAGCCAGAAAGGAGCTGAACATTTTAATATTTGAACGGTTTTAATAGCTGAAAGTGTGAAGGAGTTGAAAGGTGCCGCGGAAGAAATAGAAGATGAAGAATAAAGATTCGAAGAACAATACTTGGAATGCATCTCAATGCATTCCAACAACTAGAAAATGCATTTCCTGCTGAAAATGCGTTGGAATGCAAAAAGCTGAAAGCTGAAATGAACTTTTTAAAATAGCTGAAAATACAGAAAGTTGAAGGGAATTTGAATACATTTGCTGAAATTATAGATATTAGAAAAGCTGAAATGAATTTGAAATTGCTGAAAATACAGAAATGGGAGAAGCTGAAAGGAATTTCAATAGATTTGCTGAAAAAGCAGAAATGAAAACAGCTGAAATAAATTTGAAATATTGCAAAAAAATACAGAAATGAATAGTGAAAAATTGCTGTTGATAGAGGCATAAGAATAGCTGAAATTATTTTAAAGAACTGCTGAAAATACAGGAAGTGGGGAAGCTGAATTTCAATAGATTTTCTAAAAACAGAAGTTGCAGGAGCTTAAATTTGTTTAAAATTGTTTGTAGTAATATTAGTAGTAGTATTAGTTATAATTGTGGTATTAGTAGTACTAGCAGTAATAGTAGGTTTAGTATCAATAGCAGTAGAAACAGCTGTAATACTATTAGCCATAGTCGTATTTGTAATAACATTAGTAGTAGTTGTAGTATTAATAGCAGTAGAAATACTAGTAGTATGGTAGTAGAAGTATCAGTTGTAGTACTAGAAGTACGAGTAATATTCGTAGTGGGAGACAGAATGTTTGTTATTCAAACTAAGAAGTTTTTAATTAATAGGCCTCATCACAAACATTACAGTAAAAATTCCCTCCATGTGGCTTTTATTTTGAAATGATTGGATTGGGTGGGTTGGGGGGGTGTAGATAGAGGGAGGGAGGGTGAGAGGGTGAGGAAGGGAGGGGTGGTGAGGAAGAGATAGAGGGAGAGAGAGAGGAGGAGAAATAGACAGACATACTGACTGACTGAGTGATTAACAGTGAGAAGAGGTCAGGGTGGAGGGGGGAGGGGGGGCGAGTGTCTTTATCATATTGGTCTGTTGACAGAAAGCATAGCTGCGTCATGTGACTCCACTAATCACGTCATTGGAGCAGCTGTGAGTCACACACAGAGATACTGCAGCGTGTTTACGAGTAACCACGGCAACGGCGCACCTATTGGATTGGGTGGGGTGGGGGGGTGTAGATAGAGGGAGGGAGGGTGAGAGGGTGAGGAAGGGAATGGTGGTGAGGAAGAGAGGGAGAGGGGAGGAGAATTAGACTGACTGACTGACTGAGAGTGATTAACAGTAAGTAGAGGTCAGGGGGGAGGGGGGAGGGGGGGCTAGTGTCTTTATCATATTGGTCTGTTGACAGAAAGCATAGCTGCGTCATGTGACTCCACTAATCACGTCATTGGAGCAGCTGTGAGTCACACACAGAGATACTGCAGCGTGTTTACGAGTAACCACGGCAACGGCGCACCTATTGGATTGGGTGGGGTGGGGGGGTGTAGATAGAGGGAGGGAGGGTGAGAGGGTGAGGAAGGGAATGGTGGTGAGGAAGAGAGGGAGAGGGGAGGAGAATTAGACTGACTGACTGACTGACAGTGATTAACAGTAAGTAGAGGTCAGGGTGGAGGGGGGAGGGGGGCTAGTGTCTTTATCATATTGGTCTGTTGACAGAAAGCATAGCTGCGTCATGTGACTCCACTAATCAGGTCACAAGGAGCAGCTGTGAGCCACAGACAGATCCTGCAGCGTGTGAGTGCTCGTAACCACGACAACGACGCACCTGTGCGGCTGCAAAAGTGCAGACACAGGACAGCGAGTTACACAGAATCCACACCTCAAACAAATGAGAACCAGCGCAAAACTATAACAGCTATCTAAAAAATACGGCGTTTGTATGAGACCCAAGACTCTACCGAACGCGTGGATGTGCTTTTATGTCTGTCCGGTAATGAATACGGCTCCTATGGCCGTTGACAGAACGTGTACCTTGTGGATTTTTGTGAGAAATATGTCGGCAGATTTGTATTGGAGCCTATGGGGCTTTTGGCAGAGGTTGTGTCACTCAAACACTCCTTGCGCCAAAACTAAAAAACTCTGGGATTCCATGAACACATTAATCCAATCAGCACAACCATACCCTCATTAATCTGAAGAAATGAAGCCTCTAGAGTGTATACTTTGGCTGCAAGGACAGAAGTTCCATATTTTTTTAACCAGATTCCTGCGATGCCCCACACTCTAGCCTCGAGCTCTCCACTGTAGCAGACGCAATACACACTCATGTAAAAGTCAGAAACGGAGCGAAGAACTAGTGAAACATAATCAGTGATTATGAAAAAAGTACAATAGATATCCACAAGCAGTTTTTTTCATAAAATAGTTTAGACCTGTGTCAACATTTGAAAGTTTAAATGGTGTCTGTAGCTGAAAGATTTGCGAAGCTGAAAAATCTGAAAGTTGAAGAAGTTTAGGAGGATTTGAAAGCAAACTCCATTTGAAAACCATGTTAAAATATTAATGATTATTGATTTATATAAATTCAAGCATAAGAGGTAGAAAGCTGAAAAGTCATAGCCCTCAAGCCAGAAAGGAGCTGAACATTTTAATATTTGAACGGTTTTAATAGCTGAAAGTGTGAAGGAGTTGAAAGGTGCCGCGGAAGAAATAGAAGAAGCTGAAGAATAAAGATTCGAAGAACAATACTTGGAATGCATCTCAATGCATTCCAACTAACTAGAAAATGCATTTCCTGCTGAAAATGCGTTGGAATGCAAAAAGCTGAAAGCTGAAATGAATATTTAAAAATAGCTGAAAATACAGAAAGTTGAAGGGAATTTGAATACATCTGAACTTACAGATATTAGAAAAGCTGAAATTAATTTGAAATTGCTGAAAATACAGAAATGGGAGAAGCTGAAAGGAATTTCAATAGATTTGCTGAAAAAGCAGAAATGAAAACAGCTGAAATAAATTTGAAATATTGCAAAAAAATACAGAAATGAATATTAAAAAATTGCTGTTGATAGAGGCATAAGAATAGCTGAAATTATTTTAAAGAACTGCTGAAAATACAGGAAGTGGGGAAGCTGAATTTCAATAGATTTTCTAAAAACAGAAGTTGCAGGAGCTTAAATTTGTTTAAAATTGTTTGTAGTAATATTAGTAGTAGTATTAGTTAAAATTGTGGTATTAGTAGTACTAGCAGTATAAGCAGTAATAGTAGGTTTAGTATCAATAGCAGTAGAAACAGCTGGAATACTATTAGCCATAGTAGTATTTGTAATAACATTAGTAGTAGTTGTAGTATTAATAGCAGTAGAAATACTAGTAGTATGGTAGTAGAAGTATCAGTTGTAGTACTAGAAGTACGAGTAATATTCGTAGTGGGAGACAGAATGTTTGTTATTCACACTTAAAAGTTTTTAATTAATAGGCCTCATCACAGACATTACAGTAAAAATTCCCTCCATGGGGCTTTTATTTTGAAATTATTGGATTGGGTGGGGTGGGGGGGAGTAGATAGAGGGAGGGAGGGTGAGAGGGTGAGGAAGGGAGGGGTGGTGAGGAAGAGATAGAGGGAGAGAGAGAGAGAGGAGAAATAGACAGACATACTGACTGAGAGTGATTAACAGTGAGCAGAGGTCAGGGTGGAGGGGGGAGGGGGGGCCAGTGTCTTTATCATATTGGTCTGTTGACAGAAAGCATAGCTGCGTCATGTGACTCCACTAATCAGGTCACAAGGAGCAGCTGTGAGTCACAGACAGATCCTGCAGCGTGTGAGTGCTCGTAACCACGACAACGGCGCACCTGTGATCATTAACGAGCGGCTGCAAAAGACAGAGACATGGCAGCAAGTTACACAGAATCCACACCTCAAACAAATGGGAACCAGCGCAAAACTATAACAGCTATCTAAAAAATACGGCGTTTGTATGAGACCCAAGACTCTACCGAACGCGTGGATGTGTTTTTATGTCTGTCCGGTAATAAATACGGCTCCTATGGCCGTTTACAACACGTGTACCTTGTGGATTTTTGTGAGAAATATGTCGGCAGATTTGTATTGGAGCCTATGGGGCTTTTGCCAGAGGTTGTGTCACTCAAACACTCCTTGCGCCAAAACTAAAAAACTCTGGGATTCCATGAACACATTAATCCAATCAGCACAACCATACCCTCATTAATCTGAAGAAATTAAGCCTCTAGAGTGTATACTTTGGCTGCAAGGACAGAAGTTCCATACTTTTTTAACCAGATTTCTGCGCTGCCCCACACTCTAGCCTCGAGCTCTCCACTCTAGCAGACGCAATACACACTCATGTAAAAGTCAGAAACGGAGCGAAGAACTAGTGAAACATAATCAGTGATTATGAAAAAAGTACAATAGATATCAAGAAGCAGTTTTTTTCATAAAATAGTTGAGACTTGTGTGAACATTTGAGAGTTGAAAGGGTGTCTGTAGCTGAAAGATTTGCAAAGCTGAAAAATCTGAAAGTTGAAGAAGTTTAGGAGGATTTGAAAGCAAACTCCATTTGAAAACCATGTTAAAATATTAATGATTATTGATTTATATAAATTCAAGCATAAGAGGTAGAAAGCTGAAAAGTCATAGCCCTCAAGCCAGAAAGGAGCTGAACATTTTAATATTTGAACGGTTTTAATAGCTGAAAGTGTGAAGGAGTTGAAAGGTGGCGCGGAAGAAATAGAAGAAGTTGAAGATGAAGAAACTAGAAAAGGCATTTCCTGCTGAAAATGCGTTGGAATGCAAAAAGCTGAAAGCTGCACTGAATATTTAAAAATAGCTGAAAATACAGAAAGTTGAAGGGAATTTGAATACATTTGCTGAATATTTAAAAATAGCTGAAAATACAGAAAGTTGAAGGGAATTTGAGTACATTTGCTGAATATTTAAAAATAGCTGAAAATACAGAAAGTTGAAGGGAATTTGAATACATTTGCTGAAATAAAAGATATTAGAAAAGCTGAAATTAATTTGAAATAGCTGAAAATACAGAAATGGGAGAAGCTGAAAGGAATTTCAATAGATTTGCTGAAAAAGCAGAAATGAAAACAGCTGAAATAAATGTGAAATATTGCAAAACAGAAGTTGCAGGAGCTTAAATGAATTTTAAAAAGTACAGAAATAACAAAAGCTGAGATGAATAAAAAGAGGTTTAAAATTGTTTGTAGTAATGTTAGTCGTAATTTGGGTATTAGTACTAGCAGTAGAAGTCGGGTTAGTATCAATAGCAGTAGAAACAGCTGGAATACTGATACTATTAGCCATAGTAGTATTTGTAATAACATTAGTAGTAGTTGTAGTATTAATAGCAGTAGAAATACTAGCAGTATGGTAGTAGAAGTATCAGTTGTAGTACTAGAAGTACGAGTAATATTCGTAGTGGGAGACAGAATGTTTGTTATTCACACTTAAAAGTTTTTAATTAATAGGCCTCATCACAAACATTACAGTAAAAATTCCCTCCATGTGGCTTTTATTTTGAAATTATTGGATTGGGTGGGTTGGGGGGGTGTAGATAGAGGGAGGGAGGGTGAGAGGGTGAGGAAGGGAGGGGTGGTGAGGAAGAGATAGAGGGAGAGAGAGAGGAGGAGAAATAGACAGACATACTGACTGACTGAGTGATTAACAGTGAGAAGAGGTCAGGGTGGAGGGGGGAGGGGGGGCGAGTGTCTTTATCATATTGGTCTGTTGACAGAAAGCATAGCTGCGTCATGTGACTCCACTAATCACATCATTGGAGCAGCTGTGAGTCACACACAGAGATACTGCAGCGTGTTTACGAGTAACCACGGCAACGGCGCACCTATTGGATTGGGTGGGGTGGGGGGGTGTAGATAGAGGGAGGGAGGGTGAGAGGGTGAGGAAGGGAATGGTGGTGAGGAAGAGAGGGAGAGGGGAGGAGAATTAGACTGACTGACTGACTGAGAGTGATTAACAGTAAGTAGAGGTCAGGGTGGAGGGGGGAGGGGGGCTAGTGTCTTTATCATATTGGTCTGTTGACAGAAAGCATAGCTGCGTCATGTGACTCCACTAATCAGGTCACAAGGAGCAGCTTTGAGCCACAGACAGAGATCCTGCAGCGTGTGAGCGAGTAACCACGACAACGGCGCACCTATTGGATTGGGTGGGGTGGGGGGGTGTAGATAGAGGGAGGGAGGGTGAGAGGGTGAGGAAGGGAATGGTGGTGAGGAAGAGAGAAAGGGAGAGGGGAGGAGAATTAGACAGACTGACTGACTGACTGAGTGATTAACAGTGAGAAGAGGTCAGGGTGGAGGGGGGAGGGGGGGCGAGTGTCTTTATCATATTGGTCTGTTGACAGAAAGCATAGCTGCGTCATGTGACTCCACTAATCAGGTCATAGGAGCGAGCAGCTGTGAGCCACAGACAGATCCTGCAGCATGTGAGTGCTCGTAACCACGACAACGGCGCACCTGTGATCATTAACGATCTGCTGCAAAAGACAGAGACATGGCAGCAAGTTACACAGAATCCACACCTCAAACAAATGGGAACCAGCGCAAAACTATAACAGCTATCTAAAAAATACGGCGTTTGTATGAGACCCAAGACTCTACCGAACGCGTGGATGTGCTTTTTATGTCTGTCCGGTAATAAATACGGCTCCTATGGCCGTTTACAAAACGTGTACCTTGTGGATTTTTGTGAGAAATATGTCGGCAGATTTGTATTGGAGCCTATGGGGCTTTTGGCAGAGGTTGTGTCACTCAAACACTCCTTGCGCCAAAACTAAAAAACTCTGGGATTCCATGAACACATTAATCCAATCAGCACAACCATACCCTCATTAATCTGAAGAAATGAAGCCTCTAGAGTGTATACTTTGGCTGCAAGGACAGAAGTTCCATATTTTTTTAACCAGATTCCTGCGATGCCCCACACTCTAGCCGTCGAGCTCTCCACTCTAGCAGACGCAATACACACTCATGTAAAAGTCAGAAACGGAGCGAAAAACTAGTGAAACATAATCAGTGATTATGAAAAAAGTACAATAGATATCAAGAAGCAGTTTTTTTCATAAAATAGTTGAGACTTGTGTGAACATTTGAGAGTTGAAATGGTGTCTGTAGCTGAAAGATTCGCGAAGCTGAAAAATCTGAAAGTTGAAGAAGTTTAGGAGGATTTGAAAGCAAACTCCATTTGAAAACCATGTTAAAATATTAATGATTATTGATTTATATAAATTCAAGCATAAGAGGTAGAAAGCTGAAAAGTCATAGCCCTCAAGCCAGAAAGGAGCTGAACATTTTAATATTTGAACGGTTTAAATAGCTGAAAGTGTGAAGGAGTTGAAAGGTGCCGCGGAAGAAATAGAAGAAGAAGCTGAAGAATAAAGATTCGAAGAACAATACTTGGAATGCATCGTTAATGCATTCCAACAATAAAGATTCGAAGAACAATACTTGGAATGCATCTCAATGCATTCCAACAACTAGAAAAGGCATTTCCTGCTGAAAATGCGTTGGAATGCAAAAAGCTGAAAGCTGCACTGAATATTTAAAAATAGCTGAAAATATAGAAAGTTGAAGGGAATTTGAATACATTTGCTGAATATTTAAAAATAGCTGAAAATACAGAAAGTTGAAGGGAATTTGAATACATTTGCTGAAATAAAAGATATTAGAAAAGCTGAAATTAATTTGAAATAGTTGAAAATACAGAAATGGGAGAAGCTGAAAGGAATTTCAATAGATTTGCTGAAAAAGCAGAAATGAAAACAGCTGAAATAAATGTGAAATATTGCAAAACAGAAGTTGCAGGAGCTTAAATGAATTTTAAAAAGTACAGAAATAACAAAAGCTGAGATGAATAAAAAGAGGTTTAAAATTGTTTGTAGTAATGTTAGTTGTAATTTGGGTATTAGTACTAGCAGTAGAAGTCGGTTTAGTATCAATAGCAGTAGAAACAGCTGGAATACTGATACTATTAGCCATAGTAGTATTTTTAATAACATTAGTAGTAGTTGTATTAATACCAGTAGAAATACTAGTAGTATGGTAGTAGAAGTATCAGTTGTAGTTCTACTGAGGTGCTAGTAATATTTGTAGTGGTTATAGTAGTATTTGAAAGAGCAATGCGTATTTCAACGAAACCGCTTCATGGTTAAGGTACAGATAATCATTGAGGCTTTTAGTTTGTAATGATGGAATTGGGTGAGGGGGGGTTGGGAGACAGAATGTTTGTTATTCAAACTAAGAAGTTTTTAATTAATAGGCCTCATCACTAACATTACAGTAAAAATTCCCTCCATGGGGCTTTTATTTTGAAATTATTGGATTGGGTGGGGTGGGGGGGTGTAGATAGAGGGAGGGAGGGTGAGAGGGTGAGGAAGGGAGGGGTGGTGAGGAAGAGATAGAGGGAGAGAGAGAGAGGAGAAATAGACAGACATACTGACTGACTGAGTGATTAACATTGAGAAGAGGTCAGGGTGGAGGGGGGAGGGGGGGCGAGTGTCTTTATCATATTGGTCTGTTGACAGAAAGCATAGCTGCGTCATGTGACTCCACTAATCAGGTCACAAGGAGCAGCTGTGAGCCACAGACAGAGATACTGCAGCGTGTTTACGAGTAACCACGGCAACGGCGCACCTATTGGATTGGGTGGGGTGGGGGGGTGTAGATAGAGGGAGGGAGGGTGAGAGGGTGAGGAAGGGAATGGTGGTGAGGAAGAGAGGGAGAGGGGAGGAGAATTAGACTGACTGACTGACTGAGAGTGATTAACAGTAAGTAGAGGTCAGGGGGGAGGGGGGAGGGGGGGCTAGTGTCTTTATCATATTGGTCTGTTGACAGAAAGCATAGCTGCGTCATGTGACTCGACTAATCACGTCATTGGAGCAGCTGTGAGTCACACACAGAGATACTGCAGCGTGTTTACGAGTAACCACGGCAACGGCGCACCTATTGGATTGGGTGGGGTGGGGGGGTGTAGATAGAGGGAGGGAGGGTGAGAGGGTGAGGAAGGGAATGGTGGTGAGGAAGAGAGGGAGAGGGGAGGAGAATTAGACTGACTGACTGACTGAGAGTGATTAACAGTAAGTAGAGGTCAGGGTGGAGGGGGGAGGGGGGCGAGTGTCTTTATCATATTGGTCTGTTGACAGAAAGCATAGCTGCGTCATGTGACTCCACTAATCAGGTCATAGGAGCGAGCAGCTGTGAGCCACAGACAGATCCTGCAGCATGTGAGTGCTCGTAACCACGACAACGCCGCACCTGTGCGGCTGCAAGAGGGCAGACACAGAACAGCAAGTTACACAGAATCCACACCTCAAACAAATGAGAACCAGCGCAAAACTATAACAGCTATCTAAAAAATACGGCGTTTGTATGAGACCCAAGACTCTACCGAACGCGTGGATGTGCTTTTTTTGTCTGTCCGGTAATAAATACGGCTCCTATGGCCGTTTACAAAACGTGTACCTTGTGGATTTTTGTGAGAAATATGTCGGCAGATTTGTATTGGAGCCTATGGGGCTTTTGGCAGAGGTTGTGTCACTCAAACACTCCTTGCGCCAAAACTAAAAAACTCTGGGATTCCATGAACACATTAATCCAATCAGCACAACCATACCCTCATTAATCTGAAGAAATTAAGCCTCTAGAGTGTATACTTTGGCTGCAAGGACAGAAGTTCCATACTTTTTTAACCAGATTTCTGCGCTGCCCCACACTCTAGCCTCGAGCTCTCCACTCTAGCAGACGCAATACACACTCATGTAAAAGTCAGAAACGGAGCGAAGAACTAGTGAAACATAATCAGTGATTATGAAAAAAGTACAATAGATATCAAGAAGCAGTTTTTTTCATAAAATAGTTGAGACTTGTGTGAACATTTGAGAGTTGAAATGGTGTCTGTAGCTGAAAGATTGGCGAAGCTGAAAAATCTGAAAGTTGAAGAAGTTGAAGAGGATTTGAAAAGCAAACTCCATTTGAAAACCATGTTAAAATATTAACGATTATTGATTTATATAAATTCAAGCTTAAGAGGTAGAAAGCTGAAAAGTCATAGCCCGGAAGCCAGAAAGAAGCTGAACATTTTAATATTTGAAGGATTTTAATAGCTGAAAGTGTGAAGGAGTTGAAAGGTGCCACGGAAGAAATAGAAGAATAACTAGAAAATGCATTTCCTGCTGAAAATGCGTTGGAATGCAAAAAGCTGAAAGCTGCACTGAATATTTAAAAATAGCTGAAAATACAGAAAGTTGAAGGGAATTTGAATACATTTGCTGAATATTTAAAAATAGCTGAAAATACAGAAAGTTGAAGGGAATTTGAGTACATTTGCTGAAAAGATTAGAAAAGCTGAAATGAATTTGAAATTGCTGAAAATACAGAAATGGGAGAAGCTGAAAGGAATTTCAATAGATTTGCTGAAAAAGCAGAAATGAAAACAGCTGAAATAAATTTGAAATATTGCAAAAAAATACAGAAATGAATAGTGAAAAATTGCTGTTGATAGAGGCATAAGAATAGCTGAAATTATTTTAAAGAACTGCTGAAAATACAGGAAGTGGGGAAGCTGAATTTCAATAGATTTTCTAAAAACAGAAGTTGCAGGAGCTTAAATTTGTTTAAAATTGTTTGTAGTAATATTAGTAGTAGTATTAGTTATAATTGTGGTATTAGTAGTACTAGCAGTAATAGTAGGTTTAGTATCAATAGCAGTAGAAACAGCTGTAATACTATTAGCCATAGTCGTATTTGTAATAACATTAGTAGTAGTTGTAGTATTAATAGCAGTAGAAATACTAGTAGTATGGTAGTAGAAGTATCAGTTGTAGTACTAGAAGTACGAGTAATATTCGTAGTGGGAGACAGAATGTTTGTTATTCAAACTAAGAAGTTTTTAATTAATAGGCCTCATCACAAACATTACAGTAAAAATTCCCTCCATGTGGCTTTTATTTTGAAATGATTGGATTGGGTGGGTTGGGGGGGTGTAGATAGAGGGAGGGAGGGTGAGAGGGTGAGGAAGGGAGGGGTGGTGAGGAAGAGATAGAGGGAGAGAGAGAGGAGGAGAAATAGACAGACATACTGACTGACTGAGTGATTAACAGTGAGAAGAGGTCAGGGTGGAGGGGGGAGGGGGGGCGAGTGTCTTTATCATATTGGTCTGTTGACAGAAAGCATAGCTGCGTCATGTGACTCCACTAATCACGTCATTGGAGCAGCTGTGAGTCACACACAGAGATACTGCAGCGTGTTTACGAGTAACCACGGCAACGGCGCACCTATTGGATTGGGTGGGGTGGGGGGGTGTAGATAGAGGGAGGGAGGGTGAGAGGGTGAGGAAGGGAATGGTGGTGAGGAAGAGAGGGAGAGGGGAGGAGAATTAGACTGACTGACTGACTGAGAGTGATTAACAGTAAGTAGAGGTCAGGGGGGAGGGGGGAGGGGGGGCTAGTGTCTTTATCATATTGGTCTGTTGACAGAAAGCATAGCTGCGTCATGTGACTCCACTAATCACGTCATTGGAGCAGCTGTGAGTCACACACAGAGATACTGCAGCGTGTTTACGAGTAACCACGGCAACGGCGCACCTATTGGATTGGGTGGGGTGGGGGGGTGTAGATAGAGGGAGGGAGGGTGAGAGGGTGAGGAAGGGAATGGTGGTGAGGAAGAGAGGGAGAGGGGAGGAGAATTAGACTGACTGACTGACTGACAGTGATTAACAGTAAGTAGAGGTCAGGGTGGAGGGGGGAGGGGGGCTAGTGTCTTTATCATATTGGTCTGTTGACAGAAAGCATAGCTGCGTCATGTGACTCCACTAATCAGGTCACAAGGAGCAGCTGTGAGCCACAGACAGATCCTGCAGCGTGTGAGTGCTCGTAACCACGACAACGACGCACCTGTGCGGCTGCAAAAGTGCAGACACAGGACAGCGAGTTACACAGAATCCACACCTCAAACAAATGAGAACCAGCGCAAAACTATAACAGCTATCTAAAAAATACGGCGTTTGTATGAGACCCAAGACTCTACCGAACGCGTGGATGTGCTTTTATGTCTGTCCGGTAATGAATACGGCTCCTATGGCCGTTGACAGAACGTGTACCTTGTGGATTTTTGTGAGAAATATGTCGGCAGATTTGTATTGGAGCCTATGGGGCTTTTGGCAGAGGTTGTGTCACTCAAACACTCCTTGCGCCAAAACTAAAAAACTCTGGGATTCCATGAACACATTAATCCAATCAGCACAACCATACCCTCATTAATCTGAAGAAATGAAGCCTCTAGAGTGTATACTTTGGCTGCAAGGACAGAAGTTCCATATTTTTTTAACCAGATTCCTGCGATGCCCCACACTCTAGCCTCGAGCTCTCCACTGTAGCAGACGCAATACACACTCATGTAAAAGTCAGAAACGGAGCGAAGAACTAGTGAAACATAATCAGTGATTATGAAAAAAGTACAATAGATATCCACAAGCAGTTTTTTTCATAAAATAGTTTAGACCTGTGTCAACATTTGAAAGTTTAAATGGTGTCTGTAGCTGAAAGATTTGCGAAGCTGAAAAATCTGAAAGTTGAAGAAGTTTAGGAGGATTTGAAAGCAAACTCCATTTGAAAACCATGTTAAAATATTAATGATTATTGATTTATATAAATTCAAGCATAAGAGGTAGAAAGCTGAAAAGTCATAGCCCTCAAGCCAGAAAGGAGCTGAACATTTTAATATTTGAACGGTTTTAATAGCTGAAAGTGTGAAGGAGTTGAAAGGTGCCGCGGAAGAAATAGAAGAAGCTGAAGAATAACTAGAAAATGCATTTCCTGCTGAAAATGCGTTGGAATGCAAAAAGCTGAAAGCTGAAATGAACTTTTTAAAATAGCTGAAAATACAGAAAGTTGAAGGGAATTTGAATACATTTGCTGAAATTATAGATATTAGAAAAGCTGAAATGAATTTGAAATTGCTGAAAATACAGAAATGGGAGAAGCTGAAAGGAATTTCAATAGATTTGCTGAAAAAGCAGAAATGAAAACAGCTGAAATAAATTTGAAATATTGCAAAAAAATACAGAAATGAATAGTGAAAAATTGCTGTTGATAGAGGCATAAGAATAGCTGAAATTATTTTAAAGAACTGCTGAAAATACAGGAAGTGGGGAAGCTGAATTTCAATAGATTTTCTAAAAACAGAAGTTGCAGGAGCTTAAATTTGTTTAAAATTGTTTGTAGTAATATTAGTAGTAGTATTAGTTATAATTGTGGTATTAGTAGTACTAGCAGTAATAGTAGGTTTAGTATCAATAGCAGTAGAAACAGCTGTAATACTATTAGCCATAGTCGTATTTGTAATAACATTAGTAGTAGTTGTAGTATTAATAGCAGTAGAAATACTAGTAGTATGGTAGTAGAAGTATCAGTTGTAGTACTAGAAGTACGAGTAATATTCGTAGTGGGAGACAGAATGTTTGTTATTCAAACTAAGAAGTTTTTAATTAATAGGCCTCATCACAAACATTACAGTAAAAATTCCCTCCATGTGGCTTTTATTTTGAAATGATTGGATTGGGTGGGTTGGGGGGGTGTAGATAGAGGGAGGGAGGGTGAGAGGGTGAGGAAGGGAGGGGTGGTGAGGAAGAGATAGAGGGAGAGAGAGAGGAGGAGAAATAGACAGACATACTGACTGACTGAGTGATTAACAGTGAGAAGAGGTCAGGGTGGAGGGGGGAGGGGGGGCGAGTGTCTTTATCATATTGGTCTGTTGACAGAAAGCATAGCTGCGTCATGTGACTCCACTAATCACGTCATTGGAGCAGCTGTGAGTCACACACAGAGATACTGCAGCGTGTTTACGAGTAACCACGGCAACGGCGCACCTATTGGATTGGGTGGGGTGGGGGGGTGTAGATAGAGGGAGGGAGGGTGAGAGGGTGAGGAAGGGAATGGTGGTGAGGAAGAGAGGGAGAGGGGAGGAGAATTAGACTGACTGACTGACTGAGAGTGATTAACAGTAAGTAGAGGTCAGGGGGGAGGGGGGAGGGGGGGCGAGTGTCTTTATCATATTGGTCTGTTGACAGAAAGCATAGCTGCGTCATGTGACTCGACTAATCACGTCATTGGAGCAGCTGTGAGTCACACACAGAGATACTGCAGCGTGTTTACGAGTAACCACGGCAACGGCGCACCTATTGGATTGGGTGGGGTGGGGGGGTGTAGATAGAGGGAGGGAGGGTGAGAGGGTGAGGAAGGGAATGGTGGTGAGGAAGAGAGGGAGAGGGGAGGAGAATTAGACTGACTGACTGACTGAGAGTGATTAACAGTAAGTAGAGGTCAGGGTGGAGGGGGGAGGGGGGGGCTAGTGTCTTTATCATATTGGTCTGTTGACAGAAAGCATAGCTGCGTCATGTGACTCCACTAATCAGGTCATAGGAGCGAGCAGCTGTGAGCCACAGACAGATCCTGCAGCATGTGAGTGCTCGTAACCACGACAACGACGCACCTGTGCGGCTGCAAAAGTGCAGACACAGGACAGCGAGTTACACAGAATCCACACCTCAAACAAATGAGAACCAGCGCAAAACTATAACAGCTATCTAAAAAATACGGCGTTTGTATGAGACCCAAGACTCTACCGAACGCGTGGATGTGTTTTTATGTCTGTCCGGTAATAAATACGGCTCCTATGGCCGTTGACAAAACGTGTACCTTGTGGATTTTTGTGAGAAATATGTCGGCAGATTTGTATTGGAGCCTATGGGGCTTTTGGCAGAGGTTGTGTCACTCAAACACTCCTTGCGCCAAAACTAAAGAACTCTGGGATTCCATGAACACATTAATCCAATCAGCACAACCATACCCTCATTAATCTGAAGAAATGAAGCCTCTAGAGTGTATACTTTGGCTGCAAGGACAGAAGTTCCATATTTTTTTTACCAGATTCCTGCGATGCCCCACACTCTAGCCTCGAGCTCTCCACTCTAGCAGACGCAATACACACTCATGTAAAAGTCAGAAACGGAGCGAAGAACTAGTGAAACATAATCAGTGATTATGAAAAAAGTACAATAGATATCAAGAAGCAGTTTTTTTCATAAAATAGTTAAGGCTTGTGTCAACATTTGAAAGTTGAAATGGTGTCTGTAGCTGAAAGATTTGCGAAGCTGAAAAATCTGAAAGTTGAAGAAGTTTAGGAGGATTTGAAAGCAAACTCCATTTGAAAACCATGTTAAAATATTAATGATTATTGATTTATATAAATTCAAGCATAAGAGGTAGAAAGCTGAAAAGTCATAGCCCTCAAGCCAGAAAGGAGCTGAACATTTTAATATTTGAACGGTTTTAATAGCTGAAAGTGTGAAGGAGTTGAAAGGTGCCGCGGAAGAAATAGAAGATGAAGAATAAAGATTCGAAGAACAATACTTGGAATGCATCTCAATGCATTCCAACAACTAGAAAATGCATTTCCTGCTGAAAATGCGTTGGAATGCAAAAAGCTGAAAGCTGAAATGAACTTTTTAAAATAGCTGAAAATACAGAAAGTTGAAGGGAATTTGAATACATTTGCTGAAATTATAGATATTAGAAAAGCTGAAATGAATTTGAAATTGCTGAAAATACAGAAATGGGAGAAGCTGAAAGGAATTTCAATAGATTTGCTGAAAAAGCAGAAATGAAAACAGCTGAAATAAATTTGAAATATTGCAAAAAAATACAGAAATGAATATTGAAAAATTGCTGTTGATAGAGGCATAATAGCTGAAATTATTTTAAAGAACTGCTGAAAATACAGGAAGTGGGGAAGCTGAATTTCAATAGATTTTCTAAAAACAGAAGTTGCAGGAGCTTAAATTTGTTTAAAATTGTTTGTAGTAATATTAGTAGTAGTATTAGTTATAATTGTGGTATTAGTAGTACTAGCAGTAATAGTAGGTTTAGTATCAATAGCAGTAGAAACAGCTGTAATACTATTAGCCATAGTCGTATTTGTAATAACATTAGTAGTAGTTGTAGTATTAATAGCAGTAGAAATACTAGTAGTATGGTAGTAGAAGTATCAGTTGTAGTACTAGAAGTACGAGTAATATTCGTAGTGGGAGACAGAATGTTTGTTATTCAAACTAAGAAGTTTTTAATTAATAGGCCTCATCACAAACATTACAGTAAAAATTCCCTCCATGTGGCTTTTATTTTGAAATTATTGGATTGGGTGGGTTGGGGGGGTGTAGATAGAGGGAGGGAGGGTGAGAGGGTGAGGAAGGGAGGGGTGGTGAGGAAGAGATAGAGGGAGAGGAGGAGAAATAGACATACTGACTGACTGAGTGATTAACAGTGAGAAGAGGTCAGGGTGGAGGGGGGAGGGGGGGCGAGTGTCTTTATCATATTGGTCTGTTGACAGAAAGCATAGCTGCGTCATGTGACTCCACTAATCACGTCATAGAAGCAGCTGTGAGTCACACACAGAGATACTGCAGCGTGTTTACGAGTAACCACGGCAACGGCGCACCTATTGCATTGGGTGGGGTGGGGGGGTGTAGATAGAGGGAGGGAGGGTGAGAGGGTGAGGAAGGGAATGGTGGTGAGGAAGAGAGGGAGAGGGGAGGAGAATTAGACTGACTGACTGACTGAGAGTGATTAACAGTAAGTAGAGGTCAGGGTGGAGGGGGGAGGGGGGGCGAGTGTCTTTATCATATTGGTCTGTTGACAGAAAGCATAGCTGCGTCATGTGACTCCACTAATCAGGTCACAAGGAGCAGCTGTGAGCCACAGACAGATCCTGCAGCATGTGAGTGCTCGTAACCACGACAACGCCGCACCTGTGCGGCTGCAAAGGGGCAGACACAGGACAGCGAGTTACACAGAATCCACACCTCAAACAAATGAGAACCAGCGCAAAACTATAACAGCTATCTAAAAAATACGGCGTTTGTATGAGACCCAAGACTCTACCGAACGCGTGGATGTGCGTTTTATGTCTGTCCGGTAATAAATACGGCTCCTATGGCCGTTGACAGAACGTGTACCTTGTGGATTTTTGTGAGAAATATGTCGGCAGATTTGTATTGGAGCCTATGGGGCTTTTGGCAGAGGTTGTGTCACTCAAACACACCTTGCGCCAAAACTAAAGAACTCTGGGATTCCATGAACACATTAATCCAATCAGCACAACCATACCCTCATTAATCTGAAGAAATGAAGCCTCTAGAGTGTATACTTTGGCTGCAAGGACAGAAGTTCCATACTTTTTAAACCAGATTTCTGCGATGCCCCACACTCTAGCCTGCGAGGCCCCGCCTCTAGCAGACGCAATACACACTCATGTAAAAGTCAGAAACGGAGCGAAGAACTAGTGAAACATAATCAGTGATTATGAAAAAAGTACAATAGATATCAAGAAGCAGTTTTTTTCATAAAATAGTTAAGACTTGTGTCAACATTTGAAAGTTGAAATGGTGTCTGTAGCTGAAAGATTTGCGAAGCTGAAAAATCTGAAAGTTGAAGAAGTTTAGGAGGATTTGAAGGCAAACTCCATTTGAAAACCATGTTAAAATATTAATGATTATTGATTTATATAAATTCAAGCATAAGATGTAGAAAGCTGAAAAGTCATAGCCCTCAAGCCAGAAAGGAGCTGAACATTTTAATATTTGAAGGATTTTAATAGCTGAAAATGTGAAGGAGTTGAAAGGGGGCGCGGAAGAAATAGAAGAAGTTGAAGAAATAAAGATTCGAAGAACAATACTTGGAATGCATCTAATGCATTCCAACAAAGATTCGAAGAACAATACTTGGAATGCATCTCAATGCATTCCAACTAACTAGAAAAGGCATTTCCTGCTGAAAATGCGTTGGAATGCAAAAAGCTGAAAGCTGCACTGAATATTTAAAAATAGCTGAAAATACAGAAAGTTGAAGGGAATTTGAATACATTTGCTGAAAAGCTGAAATGAATTTGAAATTGCTGAAAATACAGAAATGGGAGAAGCTGAAAGGAATTTCAATAGATTTGCTGAAAAAGCAGAAATGAAAACAGCTGAAATAAATTTGAAATATTGCAAAAAAATACAGAAATGAATATTAAAAAATTGCTGTTGATAGAGGCATAAGAATAGCTGAAATTATTTTAAAGAACTGCTGAAAATACAGGAAGTGGGGAAGCTGAATTTCAATAGATTTTCTAAAAACAGAAGTTGCAGGAGCTTAAATTTGTTTAAAATTGTTTGTAGTAATATTAGTAGTAGTATTAGTTATAATTGTGGTATTAGTAGTACTAGCAGTATAAGCAGCAATAGTAGGTTTAGTATCAATAGCAGTAGAAACAGCTGTAATACTATTAGCCATAGTAGTATTTGTAATAACATTAGTAGTAGTTGTAGTATTAATAGCAGTAGAAATACTAGTAGTACGGTAGTAGAAGTATCAGTTGTAGTACTAGAAGTACGAGTAATATTCGTAGTGGGAGACAGAATGTTTGTTATTCAAACTAAGAAGTTTTTAATTAATAGGCCTCATCACAAACATTACAGTAAAAATTCCCTCCATGGGGCTTTTATTTTGAAATTATTGGATTGGGTGGGGTGGGGGGGTGTAGATAGAGGGAGGGAGGGTGAGAGGGTGAGGAAGGGAGGGGTGGTGAGGAAGAGATAGAGGGAGAGAGAGAGGAGGAGAAATAGACAGACATACTGACTGACTGAGTGATTAACAGTGAGAAGAGGTCAGGGTGGAGGGTGGAGGGGGGAGGGGGGGCGAGTGTCTTTATCATATTGGTCTGTTGACAGAAAGCATAGCTGCGTCATGTGACTCCACTAATCAGGTCACAAGGAGCAGCTGTGAGTCACAGACAGATCCTGCAGCGTGTGAGTGCTCGTAACCACGACAACGCCGCACCTGTGCGGCTGCACAAGGGCAGACACAGGACAGCGAGTTACACAGAATCCACACCTCAAACAAATGAGAACCAGCGCAAAACTATAACAGCTATCTAAAAAATACGGCGTTTGTATGAGACCCAAGACTCTACCGAACGCGTGGATGTGCTTTTTATGTCTGTCCGGTAATAAATACGGCTCCTATGGCCGTTGACAGAACGTGTACCTTGTGGATTTTTGTGAGAAATATGTCGGCAGATTTGTATTGGAGCCTATGGGGCTTTTGGCAGAGGTTGTGTCACTCAAACACTCCTTGCGCCAAAACTAAAAAACTCTGGGATTCCATGAACACATTAATCCAATCAGCACAACCATACCCTCATTAATCTGAAGAAATGAAGCCTCTAGAGTGTATACTTTGGCTGCAAGGACAGAAGTTCCATACTTTTTTAACCAGATTTCTGCGCTGCCCCACACTCTAGCCTCGAGCTCTCCACTCAAGCAGACGCAATACACACTCATGTAAAAGTCAGAAACGGAGCGAAGAACTAGTGAAACATAATCAGTGATTATGAAAAAAGTACAATAGATATCAAGAAGCAGTTTTTTTCATAAAATAGTTGAGACTTGTGTGAACATTTGAGAGTTGAAATGGTGTCTGTAGCTGAAAGATTGGCGGAGCTGAAATATCTGAAAGTTGAAGAAGTTGAAGAAGTTTAAGAGGATTTGAAAAGCAAACTCCATTTGAAAACCATGTTAAAATATTAATGATTATTGATTTATATAAATTCAAGCTTAAGAGGTAGAAAGCTGAAAAGTCATAGCCCGGAAGCCGGAAAGAAGCTGAACATTTTAATATTTGAAGGATTTTAATAGCTGAAAGTGTGAAGGAGTTGAAAGGTGCCACGGAAGAAATAGAAGAATAAGTCGGAAATAAAGATTAGAAGAACAATACTTGGAATGCTTAAAGCATTCCAACTAATAATAATAAGTATAAGTCGGAAATAAAGATTAGAAGAACAATACTTGGAATGCTTAAAGCATTCCAACTAATAAGTTGAAATAAAGATTAGAAGAACAATACTTGGAATGCTTAAAGCATTCCAACTAATAAAGATTCGAAGAACAATACTTGGAATGCATCTAATGCATTCCAACAATAACTAGAAAAAGCATTTCCTGCTGAAAATGCGTTGGAATGCAAAAAGCTGAAAGCTGCACTGAATATTTAAAAATAGCTGAAAATACAGAAAGTTGAAGGGAATTTGAATACATTTGCTGAATATTTAAAAATAGCTGAAAATACAGAAAGTTGAAGGGAATTTGAGTACATTTGCTGAATATTTGAAAATAGCTGAAAATACAGAAAGTTGAAGGGAATTTGAATACATTTGCTGAAATAAAAGATATTAGAAAAGCTGAAATTAATTTGAAATAGCTGAAAATACAGAAATGGGAGAAGTTGAAAGGAATTTCAATAGATTTGCTGAAAAAGCAGAAATGAAAACAGCTGAAATAAATGTGAAATATTGCAAAACAGAAGTTGCAGGAGCTTAAATGAATTTTAAAAAGTACAGAAATAACAAAAGCTGAGATGAATAAAAAGAGGTTTAAAATTGTTTGTAGTAATGTTAGTTGTAATTTGGGTATTAGTACTAGCAGTAGAAGTCGGTTTAGTATCAATAGCAGTAGAAACAGCTGGAATACTGATACTATTAGCCACAGTAGTATTTTTAATAACATTAGTAGTAGTTGTATTAATAGCAGTAGAAATACTAGTAGTATGGTAGTAGAAGTATCAGTTGTAGTTCTACTAGAAGTACTAGTAATATTCGTAGTGGTTATAGTAGTATTTGAAAGAGCAATGCGTATTTCAACGAAACCGCTTCACGGTTAAGGTACAGATAATCATTGAGGCTTTTAGTTTGTAATGATGGAATTGGGTGAGGGGGGGTTGGGAGACAGAATGTTTGTTATTCAAACTAAGAAGTTTTTAATTAATAGGCCTCATCACTAACATTACAGTAAAAATTCCCTCCATGGGGCTTTTATTTTGAAATTATTGGATTGGGTGGGGGGGTGTAGATAGAGGGAGGGAGGGTGAGAGGGTGAGGAAGGGAGGGGTGGTGAGGAAGAGATAGAAGGAGAGAGAGAGAGGAGAAATAGACAGACATACTGACTGACTGAGTGATTAACAGTGAGAAGAGGTCAGGGTGGAGGGGGGAGGGGGGGCGAGTGTCTTTATCATATTGGTCTGTTGACAGAAAGCATAGCTGCGTCATGTGACTCCACTAATCAGGTCATAGGAGCAGCTGTGAGCCACAGACAGAGATCCTGCAGCGTGTGAGTGAGTAACCACGACAACGGCGCACCTATTGGATTGGGTGGGGTGGGGGGGTGTAGATAGAGGGAGGGAGGGTGAGAGGGTGAGGAATGGAGGGGTGGTGAGGAAGAGATAGAGAGGGAGAGGGGAGGAGAATTAGACAGACTGACTGACTGAGAGTGATTAACAGTGAGAAGAGGTCAGGGTGGAGGGGGGAGGGGGGGCGAGTGTCTTTATCATATTGGTCTGTTGACAGAAAGCATAGCTGCGTCATGTGACTCCACTAATCAGGTCACAAGGAGCAGCTGTGAGCCACAGACAGATCCTGCAGCGTGTGAGCGAGTAACCACGACAACGGCGCACCTGTGATCATTAACGATCTGCTGCAAAAGACAGAGACATGGCAGCAAGTTACACAGAATCCACACCTCACACAAATGAGAACCAGCGCAAAACTATAACAGCTATCTAAAAAATACGGCGTTTGTATGAGACCCAAGACTCTACCGAACGCGTGGATGTGTTTTTATGTCTGTCCGGTAATTAATACGGCTCCTATGGCCGTTGACAAAACGTGTACCTTGTGGATTTTTGTGAGAAATATGTCGGCAGATTTGTATTGGAGCCTATGGGGCTTTTGGCAGAGGTTGTGTCACTCAAACACTCCTTGCGCCAAAACTAAAAAACTCTGGGATTCCATGAACACATTAATCCAATCAGCACAACCATACCCTCATTAATCTGAAGAAATGAAGCCTCTAGAGTGTATACTTTGGCTGCAAGGACAGAAGTTCCATACTTTTTTAACCAGATTTCTGCGCTGCTTCAGCCTCTAGCCCGCGAGCTCTCCACTCTAGCAGACGCAATACACACTCATGTAAAAGTCAGAAACGGAGCGAAAAACTAGTGAAACATATGAAATGGTGTCTGTAGCTGAAAGATTCGCGAAGCTGAAAAATCTGAAAGTTGAAGAAGTTGAGGATTTGAAAAGCAAACTCCATTTGAAAACCATGTTAAAATATTAATGATTATTGATTTATATAAATTCAAGCATAAGAGGTAGAAAGCTGAAAAGTCATAGCCCTCAAGCCAGAAAGGAGCTGAACATTTTAATATTTGAACGGTTTTAATAGCTGAAAGTGTGAAGGAGTTGAAAGGTGCCGCGGAAGAAATAGAAGAAGTTGAAATAAAGATTCGAAGAACAATACTTGGAATGCATCGTTAATGCATTCCAACAATAATAAGTCGGAAATAAAGATTCGAAGAACAATACTTGGAATGCATCGTTAATGCATTCCAACAATGACAAACTGTTATCAGTTGTGTATACATATACTCTAATCTACTAATTTTGTGTTTTCACCGGAGCATCAGCCGATTGTCCCCAAGACAGCAACAAGGAGGATCCTACTGCAGACCAAACTCCCAGTCTTTGAAGGAATCTACCCATGAAGAACCTGGAAATGATGTCTAGCCTGTTCTCCATGATGATCCAGCAACTCCACCATGCAGCACTGAAACCTGTGGTAAACACGTCCAATCTCTTGAGCAAGAATGCCAAGCTCTGAGGACTGAAAAAATGTTGTTAAAGCAAAAAAATAATAGGACTACACTGAATGAGATGAGCTTGCATAACGATGATAAAAGGGTTATACTCTCACTGGTTTATCAACTTATTCAATTCTCATGACAATTTTTCATATTGTGGCTCCTTTTCTCAAACTTAAATCTGTTTTGACATGTTTTCAGCAGTACATGTTAACTTTAATGAAGCTTAGAATGAACTTGTCCTTGCAAGACAACATTGGTTTAACAACTGTTTATTCATAAATAAGAGTACAGTATCAGCTACTACTATTTACTCATTTCAGTCTCCTCACTGAGGTTTTCTTTTCTTTTTTTGGGCATTGATTACTTTTCGGCAGCTGGTACATACCCACTGTTTTGGGACCCTTTTCATGCGAAGGCAGGTTTGGTGAAACCTTTTAACTGAACAAAACTCTGATGCACAGACCAACTTGTTCTCTGCTTCTGGCTCACGGCAGTAGCACCACTGTTGACTATGATCAGAAAATGCTGCTGGTTTTGGTGCAGAAAAGTACTTGGCTAGCATATTACTTCCTGGATTTACCTCCTGTTCTTTTACATACCTCACATTTACTGTATTGTACACCATCTGGAAATGACAATTTTATACACAGGAGAAGTTATACACTGCATGCCCCATTTTACCCTAACCCTTCTACGCTCATGAATACCTGGTAGCCTCACTGGTGAAACTATGGGACTTCGGGTAGTGTCAGGATCTCCGATCCCCCCGAGTTGGTTGATGAGAAGAATCGCAGCACGTTGATCAATTAAAGTCAAAAAGTTAACATTTATTTAGAAGAGAAAAAGATTACATGAGCAATTCTCCGCAGATATCTGGCTCTAACTATTGCCTAGGCAGGAGGTCAAATACACCAACACGTATCTCAGCGCTCGGCGTAATGACGTCCCCGAGCAGTGAAAACGCTGAGTTTTTATACACATGTGAAGAACATTCTCCGTGCCAGTTACGAGAAGCTGCAAAGCAGGTTGAGATAAGAACCCAGGTGAAGCTGAGGATAGCGCACACACACACACAAGATCCTCCTCAGTGGCCGGTGCAAATCATTATTAATTGACATAAAGTAAAAACGTGGATCCGGAACGAAAGCTCCGAATAAGATATGAACCAAGGCCATGAACAGGAGTCCTTTGTTTTGAAGCTTCTACGAGATCGAGTTAACCGCTCTCCCTTCTCAGTGCGCAGCTGCAAAGCAACATTTTGTATCATGCTGCTCCTTGCACTTCAGGGTCAAATACAGGACACTTGAGACACGGCCTTAGCACAAAACAATGTTAAAATATATTTTACCAGTACATGCATCTCACAGTAGCATATTTGACTTATCAGAGACACTGCAGGCTTTCTGACGTCTGTCTTTGTGGCTGCTCTGAAGGTAGATCCTGTTACCCTACCACTTCTTTGCTCAAACCAGATTTTGGACTTGGACTGTGCTCGGGTCTCCTCCTCTACAATATCACTCTGAAAAGTAAACATGACGATCCAAACTGTTACACATAACATTTTAAGTTAGCACAGACTGTACACATGCATGAACAGTGTGTGTTTCTGTGTCTGTGTGATTTTGGTTGGGTGAAAGAAGTTACAGTTTAACAAAAGCACAGTGTTGTGTTTTACACAAATATAAGTAGGCTAAACACTTTGCAGTTTGAATGATGTCCTGTATGAAGTAAATCACAAGTATGTTTTTGTTTCCACTGTTTGATTTGATCGTGCCTGTACCTCTCTCTCTCTCTGACACAGACACACACACATTCCAGCAATGATAGATAAAATGTTCTGTACCTGTTCTTTGGTCACAGTTATGTCTTCAAATAGTGCTTCTGCTCGAGCTTGTAACTCTGCCAGGTTGAGGTCTCTTGTCTGCTTGTCGTACAGGTTGGTGAGGGGTTCTGGTAGATCCAGCATGACAGCATTTGGCACATAGGATGCTGCGTACTCTTTGACAACAGAAAGGACTACTGGTTTGATGATCTGCTCCTCTTGTGTGCGGCATTGGGAGAGGTTGTTGTAGAGTTGGGCTTGCTCAGCAGCGGTCAGAGGTGGGAAAGCAGAGTGACCTTTTGAAGGTTTTCCTTTTTTATATTGTTGAGAGTTGTTAAAAATGATGTCCTTGCCCGGCTGATGCAGTTGCAGTGGGCTCCCAAAACAACCCCATCATTCCTCACCACCATCCATGGCTTTAACTGAGGGTCATTAAGCCTTTGAGAATGATAAACCTATACATGAAATAAAAAATGTCAGTTAACTTGGTACATCAAAGATACAAACTAGCTACAGATAGACAGACAGGTAGCTAGCCAAGCTAACATAAACAAACAACCCGGACCCCTACTAGCCATGCTAACGTTACACTACCTAATTAACTCCACTCGATGGTATCTAGCTCTACAGCCTTTTAATATCAAGGTGGTCCATAGGCCAGGGGCGCAGATGTCTGTAGCTGATTTCCTCCTCTCGGTGCGAAGTGGAGGCATAATTGGCCCCAGGTGCAGGAAAGGTGCAGAAAATCCAATTGTTTGTACCTGTATTTCAGTAGTGGAGATCTGGCGATAGAGGAGAGACTCAGCCAGACGAGGAGGCTGGAGGTGGATTTACACTGTGTTGAGATACAAAATAAAGGTTGTTCCCGAAGCTATCTGGTGTATACTCGTCATTCCGGGACCCCCCAAGTATCCCCACGTTACACTTACACATGTGAACCACACTACGTATTAAAATCACATGGTGAACTACCTTCAAACTTTACTTCTGGTCAATTTCAGATTAGATTTAAAAGAAAACAATCAATAGTTACACAGTAATTTCACTTCAGGCAGAGTACAGATCCCCAAGGTGTCACCCGGTGATAACCAGGACATTCTGATGTACCATTTTAGAAATTAAAGCCTCTCGAAATGCCACCTTCGCTTTTTACCAGATCAGACTAGAACTAGGTGGCGCTATGACTTCATTCAACTTTACATCTCTTTAGGCCCAGAGTCTCATCAAACCTGTGTAAATTGGAAAGAATCCGATGATGTGGAGTAGAGTTACAACGGTTTAGTTTTCAACTTTGCAGATGCACCCTCTCGCCACTGATAATCCTCGCAGAGAAGAATTATCAAAGTCTTAACTCTCTGCTGCAATTTTTTTTTGAGAGGAATCAGATTAACCTTTGAGGAGCATAACCTATGAGGAGCATGGTGTAAAAAAAAAAAGACATTCATCTTCATGTTGTCACCAGGTGGCGCTATTACTAAGGTTAATCATATGGTTGTGGCCAGGGTGAGAAGTTCATGCTATATGAGAAATATGGAGCAGATAAGATAAAGTATGGTTGAGTTAAAACAATTTCAATTTTCATGGCAAATGGTGTAATTTTGAAAATGCTCCCTACGCACATAGTTTTTCATAGAATTTCTTCCGGCAAAAGATCACACTGCGTAGATTTGAAAAGAATAGGGTTTAATCCCTGGGAGGAGTTCGGTCTATTACAACTCTAAGAAATCATGAAAATAGGTCAAAAGGGCAGATTTTCAACCATTAATTGCAGCGCCCCCTATTCTTCAAATATTCTCCAAAAATGAGGGTGTGTTCAATGTTATGTTACAATTTTGGTGAGCGCAGGCCAAGTCATTTGGAAGTGATATGTCTTGACAGATTAAACCACACCCCTATCCCGAAGTTTATTAGCCCATATATTCTCAAAACATCCATCCATCCATTGTCAAACCGCTTATCCTGCACACAGGGTCGCGGGGGGGCTGGAGTCCATCCCAGCCAACTTCGGGCGATAGACAGGGTACATCCTGGATTGGTCGCCAGCCAATCGCAGGGCCAACACAGAGACATACAACCATTCACACTCACATTCACACATCTACGGGCAATTTAAAGTCCACAATTAACCTGATCCCCAGAGCATGTCTTTGGACTGTGGGAGGAAGCCGGAGAACCCAAAACATAGACCCAATAATGATCTACAGAAAATTTCGTGACAATCGGACATAGCGTTTAGGAGAAATTGCTAAAAACGTGTTTTTCACAAAATTCAAAATGGCGCATTTGCATACCATGATTGACTTTTTTGTAGAGCATGTCCAAGAGCACATATGTGCCAAATTTCAAGTCGATCGGGAGGAAAACTGGCCTAGTGTGGTACTATAGGGGGCGCTGTAGGGACATTTCTTGATACCCACATGCGAGACCCCAAAATTATCAAATTTTTCACCAGTTCTGATATGCATGCCAAATTTAACTTTTTGATTATGATAAAGGCCTCAAAAGGGGAAAATTTCTTTGAGAAAATAATAATAATTCCATGAAATACAATAGGTTCCTCTCACACTAGTCGTTGCGAGGACCCTTAACAAACAAACAGGGGGAAACACGTGGCATAACACAACACACAGCAATCACAATGCAAAATGTCTCTTAGACCCCAGGGATCATAACAATGAGCTACTATGAGTTGAAAAAAATCGGTGGGTTACGACAATCTAACTAGCTTACAAAAATCTCACTATGTGCATGTAATCTTTCATAAACACATATATTTATATTTTATAAAGGAAAGTACACAGCAAAACCAATTTTCTTTGTCACATCTTTTTGCAGGGTTTAGTTGGACCACAAGGACTGAAAGACAACCGGGTAGGATGTACCTTATATTTTTTTGCTAGTTATAGAATTAAAAATCCAAAGGTTTTTATCTGTACACTGTACACATATTAGTATTCATTTAACCAGATCACTTCAATGTATTTCTCATAACATTCACCTAATTAATTAAACTCTTCATTAGTGATGTTGAAACAGGCAATCCTGGTATTCGCGTGTAAAACTGTTATGACTGGGGTCATATGTCTGTAGTGTTTTTGGGTTTTGTTTTGTGTCTTTCTGGTTTCCCTTCATTCAAACAGGAATGTGCCACAACCAGGCGCGGATTGGTGGACGTCTCCTACCCGTCCTGTGATTGGCTGCAGCCTGCATATAAGATAAGCAAAGATGGCGTCCGTGGCAGAGCAGGCCAGAGCGGGGAGAACAACAGCAGCAGCACACAACCCTCGTCCTCCTCCTCTCCCAACCAGCCACTTGTGTTATACTGTGAAGCCTAATAAGTATGCCGTTTTTCTTTTGAGTTGGTTTTCTCCGGTTTTAAAGTTGATAGGTAGGTAAGACTGGTGTCATTATTTTTCTCCTTTGTCTTGGTAGGTCAGAGTCTTATTTTTAGCTAGGATCGTTTTTTGGTTTGTTTATTATATTGGGGATGGGCAACGGCGAAGCCGTGGGTTTTTCTACCCCAACATACCTGGTAGCTCTTTTGTTCAATAAATATCCCCTATATAACGCAAAGTGTGTGTGGCTACTTGGGAGACGGGGAAGATTGGGGCCTATCCATGTTGCACCTTAGGCACCCCTAGACTGGGGCGTAACAAAAACATTATTTTACCTTTGCCATTATTGTTGCAACTGCCTCTTAGGGCCATAATAGGTCACATGGGAAATACTGGGATGACTTCAAAGACGTTCTCAGGGAGTAGAAGAGGATTAAAGAGCTGAAAATCAAAAGCGTGGGTTTGCTCTTAGATATCAAGCATGGAAAGGAAGCCAGATGAGTCCCCCGACTTACAGCCAGCAGATTTGATGAGATTTGTCATGTCCGTGGAGAGTCAACTGCAAAATCCTTAGCTGTTCGCATTCTGAGAGGAACTCCTCAGACAGCAGCTATGAAAAGATGGCTGGAACTGGAGCCTGACATACTGAGGCAATATTCTGATTTATGTGATGTCACTGTAACGCAGTGTGGGGTCCTCATCCACCCTGATACACCTCACCTTGCAGCCAGCCCTGATGCTAAAGTCTTCAACCCCAGAGAAACACCACCATTTGGGTTGGCAGAGGTAAAGAGTTGTGATGTTGAAGATGTTTCTCAAGTTAAACACCTGATCATAGTTCGAGGCCAGGCCTGCCTTAAGAAAAGCCACACATTTCACTATCAGGTTCAAGGCCAGCTGGCCATAAGCGGACTTCAGTGGTGTGATTTTATAACAGATACTCACACTGACTTCACAGTTGAAATAATATTTAGGGATGAGGAGATCATCAACTCAATGCAACAGAAGCTGGATTATTTTTATCACAACATCTACATGGATGTGTTATTACGTTGAGACAGAATTTTCAAATGTAAATAGTTCCATCTACATCTGATGCATGTTATTCCTGTTGTAAATACTTTTTCCATTTACAACTTAAGTCAGAGTGCATTGTATGTAAATATCCTTTGTCTTATCGAGCAGTGATCACTCTAGTTTTTACAGTCTTACAATTGCAAGGAACTGCTTCCTTGTACCCTATTATGGAGGACTAAAAGTGCCACAATTAAATAAATAAATACACCATTAAATAATTACTTAGTCCTCCATACACCCTATGGTTGAATGCACTTATTGTACGTCGCTTTGGATAAAAGCGTCCGCTAAATGACATGTAATGTAATGTAATGTAATGCTTCCAACCTTGTTTGTAGCTTGGAGCTGCTATGAAAGTTTTGTATTCGTTTCCTTCATCTCACATAAATGCTATTACCAAATATGTAAATAAAAAAAGGCAAGTTTGCAAAATATTCTTGTTCTTTTAGTTACGGTGTAAATGCATTTTACTCAGCAAAAACGTTTTACAGAATGCTTCACAACATTGTTGTAACGGTAGACAAGCTGACCTCGAAGATGGTCGACAAGGTTTTCTCCTGAAGCCCAGCTGAAACACGACAGAGAAACATGAACAGTTCATCAATGAGCGGAAGTTTTCTCTGATGGCTAGGTGTCTCTTGTGCTGTTTGCTGTGCCTTGGACCAGTACAAAAGCCTTGAAGCAGAAGGGTAAACTGACTCCCAAAACACAGTGAAGACCTCCTTTGAGCTAAACTTAGTGTAGTAACGAATCCTCATCTGTGACACAGAACTTGAAAATCAGAGGCTGCTGCTTAACTGTCAGCTGCTGGATTTCCAGTGACACAACTTGAAACTCCAACTCCTGAATTCTCATCGCAGCAGCATCCAGTTTACCTTAAAAGCAAGAAAAAACATACACCCTTTAAGTCATCTACTCATTTTTTCTTTGTCTTCATTATTGGATGTTATTTGTTAGTCAGCGTGACAGTAATTCTTGCCTCTTCTAAAATCAAGAGACTACAACTACCAAGATTACCAGGAGAAGGATGGTAGGCATAGTCATGATCTTTTGCTACTCCACACGCAGGCAGTGCTTCCTCTGTGATGTCTCATGGGACAGGCAGCTCCTGAGGTTCATCTAGGACTGCAGCCCTAAAATGCTTCCTTGTTCTCTGGTAAACTGACTGTCGAGCTTGTGAGGCTCTTCCTGTGAGATGTGAAATAGATACACATGAATGTCATTATGGATATTTAGCAATCATTTCTCAGGTCTCAAAAAATGTATAATACTACCACAAATGCAATAATAACAAATGGCAACAGGGTGATTTATTATACTTGTTTATATGGACTAATAAGCTGTATAAAATTCATATAAGCACAATTGTAAACAATGCAATGAATTATGATTTATTGTTATTTATATGTACTACCAGGCTTTATAGTGTCCTACCTTTACCCCAGTCATTCCAGGGGAATCTAGATGGCGTTGCTCCTTTTTTAATCCGGGTTCGTCCACTGGCTGATGTACATAGGTCTTCTGGGGTAAAGTGCTGACTACAGACGTAAGGGCTCCCACGGAGGATTTAAAAACTCGGTCCCTCGTCTCGTTTGATTGCCCTAACCCAACGTGCACGTATTTAGTAAAGAATAGAAGAACAATACTTGGAATGCTTAATGCATTCCAACAATAAAGATTTGAAGAACAATACTTGGAGTGCTTAACAAGAACTAAGAAAAGGGATCATATCACTCCTGTATTAACTTCTCTGCACTGGCTCCCTGTTAAATCAAGAATAGATTTTAAGGTACTTCTCCTCACCTACAAGGCACTTGCTGGTGAGGCACCGTTGTATCTTCAAGAGCTTGTAACACCTTATTGCCCTACAAGGCAATTGCGCTCCATAGATGCTGGGTTACTTGTGGTTCCTATGGTTTTAAAAAGTAGGCTGGGGGCCAGAGCCATCAGTTATCAAGCTCCTCTTTTGTGGAACCAGGTTCCACTTTCAGTCCGGGGGGCAGATTCGGTCAGCTCTTTTAAAGTAAAACTTAAAACGTTCCTCTTTGATTCTGCCTATAGTTAGGGCTGGCTCAGGTTAGCCCGGACCAGCCCTTAGTTAAGCTGCTATAGGCTTAGAATGCCGGGGGAATTCTTAGGACACACCGAGCTCCTCTCTCACGCTCTCGTTCTACCATAATTCAAGTTTTATTAATGCACATGACTAATTCAGCTTCTTTCCGGGAGTTTTTTTGTGCTTTCTCCCCTATCAGGTCTCCGTAGATCGTGGTTCCTTCGGGACCCTGGTCCTGACACCTGCCGTGGCCCTGCTGACGCCTGCTGCTGCCATCATCATCATCATTATTATTTTAGATATTAATCATATTACTGTACTCATAAACCGACATTACCCTCTCCTAAAGTCTCTGTGCTCTCCCTCCCCACAGGCTTCTGTGGATGGTGGTTCTATCTGATGATGGTTGCCCCTGCAGTGGTCCTGCTGTGCGCCTGGCTTACTACTCACAATTACTTGAATCATTTCTGTCATAGGAATTGCATGTATTATACATTGTTCATTCTGTACACATGGCATCCATTGTAGTCTGTCCATCCCGGGAGTGGGATCCCTCCTCTGACGTTCTCCCTAAGGTTTCTTCCCTTTTTTCCCTCTTGTAAGGGTTTTTTCATTTTTTGGGGAGTTTTTCCTGTGCCGATGGTGGGTTTCGGGGCAGAGGATGTTGTATGTGTACAGACTGTAAAGCCCTCTGAGGCAAATTTGTAATTTGCGATTATGGGCTATACAAAATAAAATGAATTGAATTGAATTAATGCATTCCAACAATAACATGACCAAACGGCTGACAAGTGGCTAAAACAGCGTGCCAGCACTCACTCTCCCTCCCCTACGTAGTCTGAGAAACACACAGGCCTACGTGGGAGGGAACATGGCGCTAGCTAACATGGCGCTATGCTAGCTAACACGGTGCTAGGTAGCATAGCGCTAACATGGCACTAGCTAGCATTGCACAATCACTAACAGTACCAAGTGGCTCAAACAGCCAGTGAAAATCTCTCATGTCCTTAGATAGCTAGCTAGGCTGTCTTTGATTCCCTTTGTGGCACTGACTCATGCAGACATAATACTACCGGTATTTCTACTGCTATTAATACTACAATTACTACTAATGTTACTACAAATACTATTATGACTAATAGTATTACAGCTTTTTCTACTGCGATTGATACTGAACCTACTATTACTACTTCTACCACTAGTACTATGTATACCACAATTACAACTCTAACTAATACTACTACTAATATTACTACAAACAATTTTAAACCTCTTTTTATTCATCTCAGCTTTTGCTATTTCTGTATTTTTTAAAATGTATTTATGCTCCTGCAACTTCTGTATTCTTGAAAATCTATTGAAATTCAGTTTCCCCCTTTCTGTATTTTCAGCAGTTCTTTAAAATAATTTCAGCTCTTATGCCTCTATTAACAGCAATGTTTAAATATTAATATCAACTTTCTGTAATTTCAGCAATTTTCTCAAGTTCATTTCAGCTTTTAGCTTTTTGCATTCCAAAGCAATTTCAGCAGGAAATGCATTTTCTAGTTCCCCTTCAGGGACTACCGCTGCGTGTAATCGCAGTGGGAACGCCCTCAGCGTGACGCGTCTGAAGCATGAATGAAATCAGTCAATGGAGAGAAAGAGCGTACGGCGAGTGACGTCATCGACCAGGAAGCTATAAATATCCCCTGAGCACACAACACGCCAGCTTTTGTTACTTCAGCAGCTCGGTTGTGTGTCTGAATCTGTCGATTGTGTTTGTCTGTTCTGTCAGGAGTTTATCACTATATATTTATATATATATAAAAAAACCAATATGAGCGAGCAGTATAAGAAGTGTGTTCCTCCCTGTACTCGATATATCACGGGTGGGGATTCACACGAGTTATGTGTGGCTTGTTTGGGTGTTCAACATGCCCAGTCGGCTCTTGAGGGAGTCGACTGTAAGCATTGCGAACGCTTTCCTCTTGGAACTCTGCGCTCGCGGCGATCGCTCTTTGAGGAGAGTGGTATGCTGCGAGCTCCCCAAGGCTCGGGTCCCGCTTCCGTTGAGGCAGAGCGGCGGCGCTTGTCTTGGGGTTCGCAGATGGATCTCACCGGCGATGTTGAGACGGGCCCCGCCCTATCTCAGCCTTCTCCGGCGGGATCCAGTGCCTTTCACCCGGTTTCGGAAGCACGCGCTGCGGCGGTTACTTCTGCCCAGGTGGAGGCACATGATGATGTTGAATTGAGATTATCCAGTTCTGAGGATCTGGATGTCGAAAGTTTTGCATCAGAGCAAACTAGTGTCTCACATTATACTGCAAATGAAGAAGGTTTGATGGATGTGTTATCTCGCGCTGTTGAAAAGCTCAGTATCGAGTGGCCAGCTGATAGACAGGATTCTAAAATTAAAAGCAAACTTGATGATAGATTTCTGTCTGCACGACCTCAACCTTCTCGCCGGTGCTTACCGTTCTTCCCAGACCTTCATGATGAGGTTTCAAAGACCTGGGTTAGACCGGTTTCTAGCAGAATTTACACGAATCAATCTAATGCTTATGGAAACATTTTTGGTGCAAAATCTGCTGGTTATGTGACAATGCCGAAGGCGGAGGAGACGCTCGCGAGCTATCTCTCTCCTGCTTCTTCGGTTTCACTTAAAGCACCGGCTCTTCCATCTAGACCACTAAAAAATACCTCTGTGCTGGTGGGGAAGGCTTACTCGGCTGCTGGGCAGGTGGCTGCGTGTTTGCACACTATGGCTATTATGCAGGCTTATCAGGCCGACCTGCTCAAAGATGTTTCTGAAGGGGGTGAAATTTCGGCTGATATGATTAGCGAACTTAGGCAGACTGCTGATCTCACTCTGCGTGCCACCAGAGAGTCCGCTAAATCTATTGGTCGATCTATGGCAGCCATGGTGGCCACAGAAAGGCACTTATGGTTGAGTCAGACATCTATGAAGGAAAAAGATAAATCTCTCCTTTTAAATGCTCCTGTTTCACCTGCGGGCCTCTTCGGTGACGCTCTTCACTCGGTCACGGAGAGGTTCCAGGAAGAGAAAAAACAGGCGGCTGCTTTTTCTAAATTTATCCCTCTCAAGATACGTGTCACTGGGGCTGCTGAGCGAAAAGGGCAGTCCCAGCCGTCGAGTTCTTCCTCTTCAAAAAGAGCACAGCAGAAGCGGAGTATCGCGTCTCGTGCCCCCCCGCAGGGAAACTGGAGGGACGAGGCGGGGCGCTCTCCGGCGCGGCCTTCTCGGGGCAGGAGTGATCTGAGGACAGTCATTGTCGCCAGGAAGGCCGCGTCGAAAAAGTCCTGACGGGCTGAACGTCAGGACTCTGAGGGTGGTCCCCATCGGGAGAGACTTGAGTTCACCGCACAAGAACACGGTGCCCTGTCTTTCCCGATGCCCTCAGGGGTCTGTTCTACTAACCCTGCCTACACAGGGCGTAGAGAGACTCGGCGAGCGATTTCCCGAGGGACGCTCGCCCCCTCCGAGGAGGGTTGTGGAGTGTTCAGACCAGCTGTTTCCTGCCAGTATGTTACAGGGCGCTGTGTCTGTCACTCGGGATGTTCATCCAGAGGCCAGCCTCGAGAGGCTGGTTCCCTTAGTAGAGTTCCTGGCGGAATGGGAAATGCTTCCCAATGTTTCTCAGTGGGTCCTGAATATTTTAAAGAACGGGTACGCTATTCAGTTCAGAACGCGTCCACCTCGGTTCAGAGGGGTTCTGCCCACTGTGGTGGGCCCCGAGCAGGCTCTGGTATTAGAACAGGAGGTAAAAACTCTGCTGCTAAAAGGGGCTATAGAGCGGGTTCCTCCACCCAGCAGGGAGTTAGGATACTACAGCCGGTACTTCATCGTTCCGAAAAAAGATGGAGGGCTGCGTCCCATTCTAGATCTGCGTGTCTTAAATCACACTGTAGGGAAGCTCAAGTTCAAGATGCTCACTCTCAAGCAGATCGTGTCACAAATCAGATCCGAGGACTGGTTTGTCACGATAGATCTAAAGGACGCTTACTTTCATGTATCTATCCTCCCTCAACACAGGAAGTTCTTGAGGTTCGCTTTCGGGGGCGAAGCTTACCAATATCGGGTTCTTCCGTTTGGCCTAGCACTGTCACCCTGCACGTTCACGAAGTGTATGGATGCAGCTATAGCTCCGCTCAGGCTGCAGGGCATCCGTATTCTGAACTATATAGACGATTGGTTAATTCTAGCTCAATCGGAACATCAGGCGGTTCGGCATCGAGATGTCGTTCTTGCTCACATCAAGAGGTTGGGGTTGAGACTCAACGCCAAGAAGAGTGTTCTTTCTCCATTACAGAGAACCACTTTTCTCGGTGTAGTGTGGGATTCGACGACGATGCAGGCACAATTGTCACCTGCTCGTGTTGCTTCGATTCTCGCCGCAGTACATCAAGTCAAGCTAGGCCGGTCATCCACTGTAAAACAGTTCCAGAGACTGTTGGGTCTCATGGCGGCTGCGTCCAACGTGATACCTTTTGGCCTCCTGCACATGAGACCGTTACAGTGGTGGCTCAGAACCAGAGGATTCTCCCCGAGGGGAAATCCGCTTCGCATGATCATGAGTTTGCGACGGTGTCATCGCGCCCTGGTTATGTGGAAAGATCCTTGGTTTCTGTCCCAAGGCCCTGTGTTGGGAGCTCCTTGTCGTCGCGTAATGCTAACGACAGATGCTTCTCTCACGGGTTGGGGGGCGATCATGAGTGGTCGCCCCGCTCAGGGTCTGTGGGAGGACCATCACCGTCTATGGCACATAAATTGTCTAGAGATGTTGGCAGTGTTTCAGGCCCTGAAACATTTCCTCCCGGACCTAAGAGGCCACCATGTTCTTGTCCGGACAGACAACACATCGGTGGTCTCCTATATCAACCACCAGGGGGGTCTGCGTTCTCGCCCGCTTTACAGGCTGGCACGTCAGATCCTTCTGTGGTCCCAGGGGAAAATTCTCTCTCTCAGAGCTATTTATCTCCCGGGGTATTTGAATCAGGAGGCAGACATCCTGTCGAGGCAGGGGCCGAGGCCCGGGGAGTGGAGTCTTCACCCCGAGGTGGTGGAGCTCCTATGGGGACATTTCGGTCGTGCCGAGGTAGACCTATTTGCGTCCCGAGAGACATCACACTGTCCACTGTGGTTCTCTCTCAGCCAGCCAGCCCCACTGGGGTTGGATGCTATGGTACATCCGTGGCCGAGGTCACGCCTGTACGCTTTTCCCCCGATCGCTCTGCTCCCAGGAGTTCTGGAGAGGGTTCGCCGGGACGGGCTCAGTCTCCTGCTTATAGCCCCGTTCTGGCCGGCCCGAGTATGGTTTTCGGACCTAGTATCTCTCCTCGACGGCTCTCCCCTAGAGATACCGATCAGGAGAGATCTGCTCTCTCAGGCGAGTGGGTCGATCCTTCACCCCCGTCCAGAGCTATGGAGGCTGTGGGCTTGGCCTCTGAGGGGGCCCAGCTCATAGATTCTGGTGGTCTCGGCTGAGGTCGTTGAGACCATCCTCCAATCCAGAGCTCCCTCCACGAGGAAGTTATATGCCGCGAGGTGGAAACTTTTCACCTCTTGGTGTGGAGAGCGCCAGCAGGACCCAGTCAACTGCCCGGTTGGTACAGTGCTGGATTTTCTGCAGGACCGTCTCTCCACAGGGTTATCCCACTCCACACTGAAGGTGTATGTGGCGGCCTTAGCTGCTTACCACGCCCCTTCAAGTGGAGGTTCCCTTGGGAGACACCCACTTATATCTCGCTTCCTTCGTGGCAGCCTGAGGCTGAGGCCTGCAGTTCGCACGAGGGTACCAGCTTGGGATCTGGCCATCGTATTAGAAGGTCTCTCCCTTGCTCCTTTCGAGCCCATCGAGGAAGTTTCGGAAAAGTTTCTTACTCTTAAGACTATCCTTCTTCTTGCTATTTCATCTCTAAAAAGGATTGGTGATATTCAAGCACTTTCGGTGGCTCCCTCGTGTCTGGAATTTGCTCCTGGTATGGTTAAGGCCTTTCTCTGTCCGAGACCAGGTTATGTTCCTAAGGTGCCAACCAATTTGGTTAGACCTATAGCTCTGCAGGCTTTCTGTCCTCCGCCTTTTCTGACGTCAGACCAGAGGAAACTTAATTTGCTGTGCCCTGTTAGGGCTTTAGATGCGTATGTCCACAGAGCTTCTCTGTGGAGGAGATCGGAACAACTGTTTGTCTGTTTTGGGTCACCTAAGAAAGGGTGTCCTGCATCTAAGCAAAGGATGAGCAAGTGGGTGGTCGAGGCCATCTCGCTTGCTTACGGTTCGGCCCATCAGCCTTCACCTTTGGCTGTAAGGGCTCATTCCACCAGGAGTATGGCGGCCTCTACAGCTCTTCTTTCAGGAGTTTCTCTTCAGGACGTTTGTGATGCGGCAGGCTGGTCCTCACCGCACACTTTCGTCAGATTTTATTCCCTTGACCTTAGCTCCACTCCAGGGGCTCAGGTTCTCTCGTCGGTTTGTGTCTCCTGATGACACACGACGGGGATTTGGTCGTATGGGGATGTGGGTATTGCGTTCCCACTGCGATTACACGCAGCGGTAGTCCCTGAAGGGGAACGTCCTGGGTTACGTATGTAACCCTAGTTCCCCGAAGGGACGGACGCTGCGTGTCCTGCCATACTCTCGGCATCCCCTTGGGTCGCTGCTTCAGTAACTTTTAAGCTGGCGTGTTGTGTGCTCAGGGGATATTTATAGCTTCCTGGTCGATGACGTCACTCGCCGTACGCTCTTTCTCTCCATTGACTGATTTCATTCATGCTTCAGACGCGTCACGCTGAGGGCGTTCCCACTGCGATTACACGCAGCGTCCGTCCCTTCGGGGAACTAGGGTTACATACGTAACCCAGGACGTTTTTTAATCAGATTCTGACGCTGCCCCACACTCTAGCCCTTCAGGGCTCACTCTAAGATCAGAACTCAGAAACGGAGCGAAGAACTAGTGAAACATAATCAGTGATTATGAAAAAAGTAGCTGAAAAAAGTAGCTGTCTGTAGCTGAAAGATTGGCGAAGCTGAAAAGTCTGAAAGTTGAAGAAGTTTAAGAGGATTTGAAAACGATCTCCATTGGAAAACCATGTTAAAATATTGATGATCATTGATTTATATAAATGCAAGCATAAGAGGTAGAAAGCTGAAAAGTCATAGCAGGAAAGCCGGAAAGGAGTTGAATATTTGAACGGTTTTAATAGCTGAAAGTGTGAAGGAGTTGAAAGGTGCCGCGGAAGAAATAGAAGAAGAAGAAGCTGAAGAAATAAAGATTCGAAGAGCAATACGATAAGTATTGTTCTTCGAATCTTCGAGTCTCTGCTCACGCTCGAAGGAGTTTTCTACGCGCTCGCTTGTTCTTTCTGACAGTAAGGGGGCGGAGCCAGTCACCATGGTCTCTACACCTGATTGGTTACAAACCCCGTCTTTGAATTGGCTGGAGTGATGCATTCACACAACTATAGAAGCCCATGTCCGCACTGAAGAAAGGGGATAGGAAGTCGGAATTATGAGATAAAACGTTGTCAAAACACAAACGACACCTTTATGTAACCGTAGTGGACTGCAGATGACAACCAGCTACAACCATCATTTACCATCATTACCGGCACATTAAGACCAATGTGTCCAGCTCGCAGACCGGCTGGTGATTTGCCGCCATAGCAGTCAAACGTTTGGCGTCGGGGCGGGTGGGGGAGTGTGGGGAGGTGGAGACGGTGCTTTCAGGGTCCGATCGATGCTGCGAGGTGCGTCTGCTCCCGCCGCCCCCCTCGCCATCCACCCCTTAAATCTTCGGCTGCTTTTAGAATAACTTATTTTCCCCGTTAAGATGGTTCAGCTACTGTAGAGAAAAGGGCACCGTCTCTCGCTCTTTAATCTCATGAAGTGCTCGGCGAGAACGACAGCTTTGTTTCTCCGACGCGCCCTGAAACAAGCTCCATATCTCACGTGCTTGAGCGCCGCTCAGCATCTCGCCGTCGTAGACCGAGCTTTGGCATGTTTGGCAGAGCGCCTTGAGCGCCGTGTACAACCAGTATGGATCAACGATTAACCAATCTGTTCGTTTAAATTGTTTGTGCTTCATCAATTAATGTTTCACATAACTAATGTGCCGCATCATACATATTTTTATATTAATTTCAAACTTTTCAAAATTGAAAATTAAAAACTTTTTATATATTTATTGTAAATGACCTCTCGCGGCCCACCTGCAGTACCTTCGCGGCCCACACTTTGGGAATCGCTGCCCTATATCATATTAATTTATATAAATAACTTGTTGTCGCATTGTACATCCGAAGGCTTTATAAACCTTTCAAAATCATCTCAGTGAGGCCAGTTCCTGCCCGTCCCAGGTTACCTGTATCCCATCACCCGGAGGACAAAAGTGGAGATGTTCTTGACGTCAAGTAGCGGAAGGGGTCCGTTCGTCCTCTGCTACCCAGGAGCCCCGGCAAGAACCGGGCTTGCCAGGCCTGGACGGGCTTGATGCCCCTTGTCCTGTGGTATGGTGCTCTTTTTACCCTTCACTAAACGCAGCATGCCTCTAGCTATCCCTAACCAAACCCGTGGATCTGTCCACTCAGATCTTGCACTTTAAATTTACAAAACAACATGCATGTTTGCATGGAGATTTAAATCTATTTGTATGTAGTTGACTGACCTTATAATAACCCCAACTTTTCCAACTGACCTCCATTAGAACTAAAGTGAACACGCTTTTTATTCTGATACAAATACCTTTGAATTCATCCTCTCCATCACTACTAGTCAAGATTTCTTTGTTAACATCACATGTGGATATTCAATTCAATTTAATTCATTTTATTTTGTATAGCCCAAAATCGCAAATTACAAATTTGCCTCAGAGGGCTTTACAGTCTGTACACATACAACATCCTCTGTCCCGAGACCCACCATCGGCACAGGAAAAACTCCCCAAAAAATGAAAAAACCCTTCCAAGAGGGAAAAAAGGGAAGAAACCTAAGGGAGAACGTCAGAGGAGGGATCCCACTCCCGGGATGGACAGACTTCAATGGATGCCATGTGTACAGAATGAATAATGTATAATACATGCAATTCCTATGACAGAAATGATTCAAGTAATTGTGAGTAGTAAGCCAGGCGCACAGCAGGACCACTGCAGCGGCAACCACCATCAGATAGAACCACCATATACAGAAGCCTGTGGGGAGGGAGAGCACAGAGACTTTAGGAGAGGGTAATGTTGGTTTACGAGTACAGTAATATGATTAATATCTAAAATAATAATGATGATGATGATGGCAGCAGCAGGCGTCAGCAGGGCCACGGCAGGTGTCAGGACCAGGGTCCAGAAGGAACTACGATCTACGGAGACCTGCTAGGGGAGAAAGCACAAAAAAACCTCCTGGAAAGAAGCTGAATTAGTCATGTGCATTAATAAAACGTGAATTATGGTAGAACGAGAGCGTGAGAGAGGAGCTCGGTGTGTCCTAAGAAGTCCCCCGGCAGTCTAGGCCTATAGCAGCTTAACTAAGGGCTGATCCAGGCTAACCTGAGCCAGCCCTAACTATAGGCAGAATCAAAGAGGAAAGTATTAAGTTTTACTTTAAAAGAGCTGACCGAATCTGCCCCCCGGACTGAAAGTGGAACCTGGTTCCACAAAAGAGGAGCTTGATAACTGAAGGCTCTGGCCCCCAGCCTACTTTTTAAAACCATAGGAACCACAAGTAACCCAGCATCTATCGAGCGCAGCTGCCTTGTAGGGCAATAAGGTGTTACAAGCTCTTTAAGATACGACGGTGCCTCACCAGCAAGTGCCTTGTAGGTGAGGAGAAGTACCTTAAAATCTATTCTTGATTTAACAGGGAGCCAGTGCAGAGAAGTTAATACAGGAGTGATATGATCCCTTTTCTTAGTTGTTGTTAATACACGTGCTGCAGCATTCTGAATCAACTGGAGAGGCTTAAGACATTTACAAGAGCAGCCCGATAACAAAGAATTACAGTAGTCCAGTCTGGAAGTGACAAACGCATGAACTAATTTTTCTGCATCACTTTGAGACAGGAAGTTCCGGATTTTTGATATGTTACGTAAATGAAAATAGGCAGTCCTTAAAGTCTTTATATGCGAGTTGAAGGTCATATCCTGGTCGAAGAGAACTCCCAGATTCCTGAGGGTGCTGCTGGGTACCAGAGCAATTCCATCCATAAAAACTGTATCACGTGACAGCTGGCCTATCAGGATAACTTCCGTTTTTTCATTCTTGAAGTCTAACTAGCTGGTCCGTCTCTTCTGGCTTGATCGACAGATACAGTTGAGTATCGTCTGCATAACAATGGAAGTTTATGCGGTGTTTCCTGATAAGATCGCCCAAAGGAAGCATATAGATCGATATATGATGACTAATCATATATGACTAATATTAAAAAACACAACCAGATATAATCTTAATCATTAACATTGTTGTTAAAATATGTCTTTCTACATAATACCTTGTTTCCTACACCATCTCTTGCATTGAGCTCACATTTCCTACTTCTTCGGGGCATCAGAATACCACAGGGGGTGAAAAGCAATACGGAACTAGATTGATCTTTTTCAAAGCAAGTGAGAGTATGTAAGAACATTTCCTTTGTACATTTTTGGACAAACAAGTATACTCATTGCCAATGTTCCTTCTTTTGTTCCAACAACCTACATTTTTGATTCTTGCATTTCTTTTGGACACTTTTCAGAAGGTGTTACTAAATGCAAGGAATTCAGAAGTTACTGCCACTGCTAAGGGTTGGGACGTGTAAAGTTGAAGTTTGTCGCAACTACAGCTGACTAAATATTATTTCCAACTGTTGTCACATCGTAGGACTTTTTGGATATAAGATCTTGTTAATCACAATGTCAATCCTCAGGACATCTCCAAAGAAAAGCAACAACTAATGTAGCAATACATAGCTTTGCAAAGGCAGACTAATTGAAAAAAAGTTAATCTTCAACATGCTTTATACATATGGTAATGAAGAAAGGGATCACACAAATAGGTCTCTTCAATTTCTGAATTGTATCTTCACAGGTAAGGTTATGTCATTCCCATTTCTTTGTAAATGCAAGCAAGCTCCTCTGGATTATTACCAAAATAAATGAAATCATGTTTCAAAATAATTGTATTCTATTGCATACAACCGGCAGCCTGTTACTAACTGGAAATGTATTTTAAAGACACCATTCATTTCTTTAGAAAGTGTTAAGCTTCAGGCAGCATTTGAACAACCGTACAATCCTCTTGCTGTGTTATTAGAAGCAGCACTGTTGTGTCATGAAGAAGCCCTTCTCATTTGTTTGGTTATGATCTCATTTGGTTTTGGCATCTATACTCAAAATGATGAATTCTTAAAATGTTGTCCTTTACATCGTTGAGAAGTTGGGAGATCCTCTGGATCTGGAATTATTATTAACAACTGATTACATACTATAGATAGACAAATACTCTTGCATAGTTAGATTACTTAACAATTTTGCTACTTTGTTCCATTAAGAGACCATGCTACACATTGTTGATTTGGTCAGCAAAAACTATCACCAAAAACATTTCTTGAAGTTTTTTTCACAACAAAAACAAGAGCATGTAAGAAAATTAATTCTTTCCGGTTCCCTGTCTTTGGAGATACTGTATTCCCTTTGTTTATTGTCAGAAAATGCCGGTTTTAAAATTACTGTAAATTAAACTTGAAAAACCAAAAGTAAGTATAGACAACAAAAAAGATGAAGCTACCAGCATATAACTGGGGAAAATAGTATAACTTCTAATTGTGACTAGGGCAACATCACTGTAACCATAAAATTAGTACATTGTTTTCACGTCTCTTATTGTTTTTCTCGGGGAGATGATGGCTTACCTGTACCAGGATGTTGGAATAAAGTAAGTTGAAGATCTTGACACAATGTTTTAATGTTCTTCACTGTAGCATCGCAAATACCGAATGCTAACATCATCAGGAACTAACATGCAAAATGTTGCCTTTGCTTTCTCTTTGCAGTGACGATAACTTGTAAATAGGATATTTATTTTTTTATATTTTCCCAATTATTTTATTCGTGCGGGATAAAAATGAAATCCTATAAAATATATGGCAGCATTTTGTACAGATGTTTTATTTTACTACGTATGACAGTGTTTATGTTTTGGATTTTTATATCTCTGTATTTTAATATTGGATTTGATAAGTAAAATATGCATGATATTTGTGCAAAATGTGAAGTGGATAATGCTTATTAACTTATTGTATTATCTGGTGTGTTTTAATAGACTATGCTGCACTGAGTTGTGGGGCTGGAAAGATGTGTTGAAAAACTAACATGGAAAAACTGCATATACACACGTTTCAATTCAACTACATGTTCCCATAGAAAGCTATTAAAAGTCTGCCCTTTGAACTTTTGGTCATATGTCATGATGAACATGCAGACTAAAATGATCTCATTTAGGGCTATCTCGTTAATGATAGATTTTTATGTCTGGTAATGGTGTAATCTGGTAACGATGTTCCTCTAGGATCTGACAGCTGTGAATGACACAATAACTGCATTTGAAGGTCACAACAAATTATAATGCAAACCTGATTATACACAATTAAACGACTGACCCTCAGAACATTTTTTTTCTATAATGTATTTTATGTATAATTTACACAACTGTAATTTTTCACACATGGCTTGAACTTTGCTAAATACTTTGAAAGACGTGTAAATAAAATAAATGTATAACTTCCAATTTCAAGAATAGGTTGGGGAAAAAGTTAAAGCACTTTTCTATGTACTACCATGCCGTCAATGGGATTTTTTTTAAAGAAAAAAATGTGGAAAATGAAAATCATTACGCGCATCCGAACATTCGTGTTCACTCACTTGAAAAAGTGTGATCCTTGTGGCAAAAGTCCTTTCAGCTTGTCTCCTTGGCCTATGTCGCCGCCTGGCTCGGATTACTGCTGCCATTTATCCTGTCATATGCGAGGAACCCTGCATTCTGGTTTACACCTGCATAATGGTGGCACGCTTTCACAGGCGGTTTCTGTACATACTGATACGGATCACATTACATTACATGTCATTTAGCTGACGCTTTTATCCAAAGCGACGTACAATAAGTGCATTCAACCATAGGGTACAAACTCAGGAGAACAAGAAACAAGAAAGTGCAATTTCCTCAAATAAGCCAATTTACAATTTGCTATAGATGAGTGACGTTACAAGTACAATTTAAGTGCTACAGTTTGTTAGTCTTTAGTCGAGGTAGAGTCTGAAGAGGTGTGTCTTTAGTTTGCGGCGGAAGATTTGAAGGCTCTCTGCGGTCCTGATGTCTTCAGAGAGCTCGTTCCACCATTTCGGCGCAAGGACAGCGAAGAGTCGAGACCTAGTCGAGACCTAGTCGAGTTTTGCTCTCAGTGAGGGAGGGACGAGTAGTTTTGCAGATGCAGAGCGGAGAGTACGGGTTGGGATGTAGGGTTTGACCATGTCCTGGATGTAAGCTGGACCCGATCCATTCACAGCATGGTACGTGAGCACCAATGTTTTGAACTGGATGCGGGCGGCCACCGGTAGCCAGTGAAGAAAGCGGAGGAGTGGAGTAGTGTGGGAGAATTTCGGAAGGTTGAAAACCAGTCGAGCTGCTGCATTCTGAATGAGCTGCAGAGGTCGAATGGCGGTGGCAGGGAGACCAGCCAGGAGGGAGTTGCAGTAGTCCAGGCGTGAGATGACAAGAGCCTGAATCAGTACCTGCGCTGCCTTCTGAGTGAGAAGGGGACGTATTCTCCTGATGTTGTAGAGCGTGTATCTACAGGATCGCGTTGTCGCGGCGATGTTGGGAGTCAGGGAGAGTTGGCTGTCGAGTGTGACGCCGAGGTTCTTAGTGGTCAAAGTGGGCGTTAGTACGGAGTTCCCAAAGTTGACTGTCAGGTCCTGGGTAAGCGAATCTTTTCCGGGAAAGAGAAGTAGTTCAGTCTTGTCGGGGTTGATTTTCAGATGGTGGGCGGACATCCACTGAGAGATGTCAGTTAGACAGGCAGAGATCCGAGCCGCCACCTGGGTGTCCGAGTGAGGGAAGGAGAGAATTAGTTGGGTGTCATCGGCATAGCTGTGGTAAGAGAAGCCATGCGAGCGAATGACAGCGCCAAGAGAGTTGGTGTAAAGCGAAAACAGGAGGGGACCCAGCACGGAACCCTGAGGAACTCCAGTAGTAAGAGGACAAGGTTCCGACACAGATCCTCGCCAGGTTACCCGGTAGGTGCGGCCATCGAGGTAGGACGAGAGAAGGGAGAGAGCAGAGCCTGTGACACCAAGTTCCTGAAGGGAGGAAATAAGGATCTGGTGGTTGACCGTGTCAAATGCAGCAGAGAGGTCCAGAAGGATGAGGACAGAGGAGAGAGAGGCGGCTCTAGCAGTGTGGAGTTGCTCAGAGACAGCAAGGAGAGCAGTCTCTGTGGAGTGGCCTGCCTTGAAACCTGACTGGTGGGGGTCAAGGAGGTTGTTACAGTGGAGATAAGAGGAGAGTTGATTAAAGATAGCACGTTCAAGGGTTTTGGACAAAAAGGGAAGAAGAGAGACCGGTCTGTAGTTGTTTTCTTCAGAAGGGTTGAGGGTGGGTTTCTTCAGGAGAGGGTTGACTCTTGCCTCCTCCAGAGAATTGGGAAAACAGCCAGATGACAGAGCATTGTTGATGAGAAAGGTGAGGAACGGAAGAAGGTCAGGTGTAGAAGATCTGATGGAATGGGGTCAAGAGGGCAGGTGGTCGGACGGGCAGAGGTTACTAGGGTAAGAATTTGGTTAGGAGAGAGGGCGTTGAAAGAGGAAAATGAGGGCGAAAGAGGTGAGGTCGGTGGGACGCGAGAAGTAGGAGGTGGGTTTGAGAAGGAGGAGCGTATGTCAGCTATTTTCTTGGTGAAGTAGTTGACAAAGTCTCCCGGAAGAAGGGTGGAGGAAGGGTAGGGGGTTCGAGGAGATTGGAGAAGATCGAGAAGAGTTTTTTGGGGTTAGAGAATGAGGATTCGATTTTGGATTGGTAGAAAGAGCTTTTGGCAGCAGAGATAGAAGCAGAAAACGAGGAGAGGAGAGATTGAAATTCAAGCAGGTCGTCAGGTCGTTTATATTTACGCCATCTCCTTTCCGACGCTCGCATGGTGGCTCTCATGGCACGGACCGGTTGAGACAGCCACGGAGCCGGAGGGGATTTGCCAGTCCGTCGTGTCGTAAGAGGGCAGAGAGAGTCTAGAGAGGAGGAAAGAGTTGAGAGGAGAGTCTCTGCAGCAGCGTTCGGATGCAAGAGTGAGAAGGAGTCAGTTGAAGGGAGAGCTGATAGAACAGAGGATGCCAGCGAGGAGGGAGAGAGGGAGCGAATATTGCGACGAGTCGGTATAGAGTTAGTCAATGAGGGAGGTTTGTTAGTTATAGAGAGTGGAAGGGAGTAAGAGATGAAGAAGTGGTCAGACACATGAAGTGGAGTTACAGAGAGGTTAGTGGTAGAGCAGTTTCTAGTAAAGATGTAGTCAAGGTAATTGCCGGCTTTGTGAGTAGGAGGGGAGGGACTGAGTGACAGAGCGAAGGAAGAAAGTAGGTGTAAGAGGTCAGATGACTTCTCTGTCTGGATGTTGAAGTCGCCCAGGAGGATGAGCGGAGGTCCATTTTCGGGGAAATTAGACAGGAGAATGTCCAGTTCTTCCAAGAAATGACCTAAGGAGCCTGGCGGACGGTAGAGGACAATGATGGTTAATTGTACCGGGTGAGTGATTGTTACAGCATGGAATTCAAAGGACAATGGGGTGGATGGTGGTAGAGGGTAGAGAGAAAAGCTCCATTTGGGTGAAATGAGTAGACCTGTGCCACCACCCCTACCAGTGGGCCTGGGAGTGTGGCTGAAGGAGAAGGCGGAGGAGAGAGCGGCTGGGGTGGATGTGTTCTCAGGTGTGATCCAGGTCTCGGTGAGAGCGAGGAAGTCGAGTGACTGCTGGATAGCGAAGCCGGAGATGAAGTCAGCCTTGCGAGTCGCTGACTGGCAGTTCCAGAGACCTCCTGTGACGAGGTGCTGGACATGTGTGGAGCGGGTGGGATAGGTGAGAGAGGAGAGGTTACGATAGAGAGCAGATCTAGCCCGAGGCCTGTAGTATCTGCGGGAAGAGATTCGAACAGGCACGGGTAAAGGGGTCAAACACATTATTAAAAATAGCAGAAGAAGGCGCCGCATTCAGCCGCCACGAACGACTGCCACGAAAGACTCCCTTGTCTTTGTTCTGCTCGTCTACGCGCTGCGAGGATAAGCTAACGCTTCCCACGATTTCTAGTTAAATACTCCCTCGTTAGTGGAAGTCGGCTGCGGCTGCGCTGGCCGCTCCCCCGTCGTTTAGGAGACAAAAGGTCGATTGGCCTCGACAGAAACTCCTCAAAATGCAAAGCACCAATAGCTTGACACCCTAATCAGTGAACAAACACCATGTGGTGTTTTGACAAAATGAGAGTTTAAGGATACAAGTCTTATTTGCTTCAGAAAACAAGGCAAAACAGACTTAGATCAGGTCAAAACCTAGCAGAGTTAGGAGGGCACACTGGCAGTTAACTTAATAGTAGAATCTAGAACACAAACTGGCACTAAAAGACTGAAAGAGCTTGAGCAAACTAGCAACCAAGATAACTTCAAACAAAGAGAACTGGTCGTGAGACGACAAAAACTAAAGCAAATCAGCAATCAAATTAACTTAAGACACTAGAATCAACAGCAAATTTAGCAGACTAGCTTGGTTTAAAGAAAGAGATACTTAGTCCGATTTCAGGTCGCCTGGATGTCTGGTGGCCTTGTAGAAGAGATCACATACTGAGTCGCACTTTATGCATCCCCTCCCATCTCTTTATGGGAAATTCACACTTTCCCTTGACCCTCCCGTGAATGCATATGCATGACACAGAAAAGCACAATTTACCATTTCCCGTTCCCGCAACAGGCAGTCTGCGTGAACTTTTACCTCAGTGCGGCATGTTTGTATATACCTCACCATGCTTTTCCGCGCGCATTGCAAAACAAATACGCCTGGAGTGAGGACAAAAGTGTTATTACATGAGGCCCTAATTCCAACCCATCCACTTTTGTATCAGATGGTCGGAGTGGCTGGGTTCAAATATAACACAATCCCTCCTGACTCCAAAAATCACAGAAACCATTATAGTGCAGACACGATCAATGAATCTACTGAAGCGTTCTATCAGGCTCGTAAAACGTGTCAGTCTCCCCTCAGTATGGTTTTTCAAAGTAAAACTCTTCTGTCATAGATTTCAACTTTGTTAGATTTAGACAACAAATGTTTTTGGTTGGGTTTTTGAAGTTACAGTGATCTGGGTTAAAATGAAAACACAGAATTTACATGACTAATAACGTCCCTGATTTTTTTAACTTGTTTTTCTAAACTGATTAAACTGTATTCCTATGTATTTTTTAAGGGTCAACATCCTTTTCAACTGGCAAAGAAGTAGGGCCGCAAGAGAGAGTGTCTTCATGACCCTACAAGTTTTTATCCAAACCTGGAGTTGGCATTTCATTGTTTTTTCCAGTAGGCTGGACAAAGGGCCAGTAGCGCTGGAAGATCGGGTAGCCGTGGTGACCACATGAATTAACAAGGCTGGAAAGTAGAGATATTTCACAGATCTTTAGTCAGTCGTTGAAGGTTCTCCCCGATCACAGCCACAGGGAGATATTTGATGCGTTACTGATGCGTTTTTCCAAATGCATACTGTCACGGCTGTAACCGTGGTCTGTATTTCTCTGGCTTGTCTTGCCTGTGCCAAGTAGGCCCTGTGGACTGAAGCCCCGCCTACTTCCTGGTTTCGGTGGAGCTCTGTCAGGCTCACTCCAGCTCCACCCATTGGTCCACCCTGTCCCAGCGCACCCAATGGCACGTCACCACCTCCGCCTTACCTCCAGCTCTTAAGGAGAGCCCACCAGTGGCTGCGGCAGCTCGTCATGGCCAGTTGGCTTGTGTGCCTCCCGTGTGTGTATTTGTGTGCAACTGAGTGAAGTACTGCGTTTTGGTTCTCGTGTGTTTTTACCAGCACGGGGCTGGCAAAAGGGGGGAGTTAGGGCAAGAGTCGATACTGATTCACCACACATAGTTTTTGTGCCTGTTAGTTTCATAGGTGTAGTGGGTGCTGTGCTCTTTGTGTTTTTTGGTAAGACCCTACCGTTTGTTTAAATGTATATTCGGGCATAGTCCTCCTTTTGGGGATCTCTTTTATTTGACTAGGTTTGTCTTTTTCACAGCACCCTCATCCTTTTGTTTGTTGTTACCTGCCTGTCTACCTCTGGTTCCCAATAAACAGTACCTTTAACAACCTACCAGGTTCTGCCCATATGTTTATGGTCCCCTCACCCCTAGACCACCTGGGGGTCGTAACAATACTTTGATCTATTAAACTCCTTTTGATAACGAGGCATGGACACTTTAGCACCTGCTATTCGATGTGACATTAAAACTGTGACTGTGATAGAATTCAGGGCAGCTCACATGCCGGTAGATGACATATATTTCTGAGAAAAAGACCCTCTTGATGACTCCTTCTATATATTATCTGACTAAAACACCCTTTACAAGCAGCTATGGCATTTTGTTTAAAAGATTACACGAAATACAATATCAGACATGCCTTGTCACATATATTGTGTTATTTATTAATGTGTTTATTAATGTGCTAAAAGACACCAGGATTTAATGCTGTAATAAGTAAGATATTTTCACATATTTATGCCCAACATCACATAAAATAATATATTCATAACATATGAATATTTAGTAAAAAAGAAGAATACACAACAGTCAGATTTAAACAGCTGCAACTGTATATTCAGATAACCTAAAGAGTGTCCTTTGTCAGTGTGTCACACTTTCCTGTTTCATTGAAAATACAAAGTACAGAAGCATTCCTTATGTCATATTGACAGCTGCCTGCAAAAAGACCTGTTTTTTAAATTTTTGTTGTCTTTCTAGTTTTTGAATTGAAGAGTTTGAAATTGAAAAAAATCCAATGCAGTTCTATTGTTTCAAAAACTATACCATGAGTCAGTAAAGTATCTATGTTCAACGTTAAATCTTATTTAAAAAATACTAAATATAAGCAAAGAAAAAAAAATCTAATTGTGTTTTGTTAATTGAATCTGCCTTTGAGGTGGATAGTGTAACTCATTTTATGAAACATTTAGTGATTTTCCGTTTGTGTTATCAAGTTGCAATGCCCCAAGTGTCAGGCAGGAAGGAGGAGGACTCGGACGCAGAGGGTTCAGCTGATATTGCTTTTTATTAATAACAAGAAAAAACTGAAAATCTCTCTTAACGAGGAAACAAAGGTCGCGATCAAAGTTCAAAAGGAAAAAACTCAAAATCTCTCTTAATGAGGGAAAAAGGTTGAGATCAAAATTCAAAAGGCAAAAACTCAAAATCTCTCTTAAACGAGGAAATGTAACAGGGATCAAAAGGACGTGACAAACGTTATCGGACTTGACTTGACTCGTGACGTGAGGGCTGGTGTGCAGGGCAAAACAACAAGACACACTGGCACAGGACAAGGGGCGACGCAGACTATAAGTACCCATGAGGGAGTTGTGGGAACAGGTGGACACAATCAGGAATCAGGGGAGACAATCAGACTGGTGACACATGAGGAAGGGCAAGGGACCTGAAACGAGAGGGAGTTAGTTTCCAAAATAAAACAGGAAGTCAAAAAACAACTGGAGACAGGACAAAAACGCAACTTGACATACAGGTGTGACACCAAGCTTTCAACATTCAAAATGATTTTAACCATATTTTATAATGAATAGCATCAGATTTTATTAAAACATTTTAATTGTAATTCTATTGTTATGACTTCAATAGTAACTTTCCAATCAGGCGATGTGGGAGGGAACTGTAGCAAAATTAGAGATGGTATCTTGAGTATGTATTGTCGGATAAACTCTTTCTATTTAGTCTTTATTAAACTGCATATATCCTTTTTGCACAGACATGGAACTAAAACAGTATTTCTATGTATTAAGAAAGCAAGTGGTTATTTATCCTTTACAAACTGGGTTTTCTGTCATTGAGTTAGGTTAACAGTGTGATCTTTGTGTAATACACTGCAAACAAGGCATTTGAGCATGAATTTGGAAGAATTATGTATGTAATATTGTATACATTTTAATGAATTATTTGAAAAATGACACAACAATGGCAGGATTTGATCTATGTACTCCTCTGCTACATTGTAGCACAGAAATGCTAGACATGTTAAAGTATTTATTTACTTCCCTTGATGAGTTCTTCGGGTATGCACTGAGAAATGATTAGACTGCTTTTTGTTTCAATTGATTATTGTAGTCTGATATTAGGCTTGTGTTAGCTTATTTCTATTATTTTTATTATTTCTCAGTAATTTAAAGATTGTGTTGTTTATACTAGTGAAGATCTTGGCTAGGATGAGCATTAGTTTTAAGAGCAGGTTAAACGAAGACGCAACTCATGAATAGTTTACTAACCTCAGTACTATAGCCTTTGTTACACAGGTTAGTGGGAGTGCTGCCCATCAGCCCCACGAGAAGCTGTGTCCTTTCTAATTTCTTTTCTCCAGTTTTATGTTCAGATCACGGTCACTCCTATTGCTAATGTTATATAGCTCTGGGGTCCGTTTCAAGAAGTGGGTTTAGTGAAAATTTGTTAACCCTGAAATGAGGGAAACTCTGGCTTGTCCGTTTCAGAAAGGGCGGTAACTAAAGCTCAGGATCAGTCACTATGGTAACTGAGCCTGTGAACCTAACCTGGTCGGGGGCAGGTTTGCTTCAATAAACCTTGACTTTCTTTTACAGTCTCCTCCCTCTGACAGCAGCCCAGCCAATGACCTAGCGCGCTTTCAGTTCCTGATTCATTCAAGTACTCTGTATCAGGCGCTGTTTAGCTCAGTTTCCACATATGAACACAATAAGATCTCTGTTACTTAACCTGTTTTCTCAAACATGGCACGTCCTTTTCTGGAGGATCCTGTTGATGAAAAAGCGCTATTACTTCGCAGTGTGTTAAACATACATCGGGAGAGAGTATTGAGGCCCGACGTATGTAGATATATTGTCATTTCCAGATAACTACATGTTTGAGCGGTATCGTTTTTCTTCACAGTCCATCAAATATGTACATAACCTCACCCGTCCTCATATAACGTACGTCATTTATCGTGGACATCCGAGCAGATTCCTAGTGCATTATGTTTTGTTGCAAACAGCAGTTGCCTTTACAACATTAGAATATTAGTAAAGCTGCTCTATGCAGAGCCGTGAGAAATGCGTGCCTCGCTCTGAAACGTCTTTTAAATGTTTTTGTTCCCTGGACACAAACCAGCCATTAAAGAAGAGTTCCACGGGATGCACCTAGGTTTAGGTTCACAGGCTCAGTTACCATGGTGACTGACCCTGAGCTTTAGTTACCTCCCTTTCTGAAACAGACAAGCCAGAGTTTCCCTCATCTTAGGGTTAACCAACTCTGAGTTTGAACTAAACCCACTTCTTGAAACAGACCCCTGGGGAAGAACATGCAAACTCCCTACAGAGGGGTAGTCAGGCCTCTCCTGTAAAAATATAAGATGCTCAATGAAAGAAAAAAAAATGTTGGCCTCATTTATTTTGAACAAAGTAGCAATCCTGTTGTATAATTTGTGTCAGTTTGAAATTCTGTACTTGTCATATTAAAATAATATCCCAGAAAGGCTAAGAGGTTAAGAGGTTATTATATAAATTTAGCATGCAATTAATTTAAGTTACAACTTTCCAATATTAGTAATGGAACATTAGATTTACTGTGCATTTAATGTTTTCATTCAGTTTGTTTTCCAAGATTCAATGTGACTTGACACTCTGGGGTCCACACAAAGTCGACTTTAGGGCTAAGCAACCTGGTCAACGGTTCGACCACAGAGTGTGGGCCGCCGCAGCGATCTCCCGTTCCCGCTGGGCCGCCGCACCGATCTCCCGCTCCCGCTGGGCCGCCGCAGCGATCTCCCGTTCTCCGAGACTCAACGCCCCGACTCGGCCAGTCCCCGCTCCGAGACTCATCGCCCCGACTCCCCCAGTCCCCGCTCCGAGACTCATGACCCCGACGTCCCCAGTCCCCGCTCCGAGACTCATGACCCCGACGCCCCCAGTCTCCGCTCCGAGACTCATGACCCCGGACGAGCCCCCATATATGTTACGACCCCCGGGTGGTATAGGGTTGAGGGGACCATAAACATATGGGCAGAACCTGGTCGGTTGTAAAAGGGTAGTGTTTATTGGCAACCAGAGGTAGACAGGCAGGTAACAACAAACAAAGGGAGGGTGGATGAGGGTGCTGTGAAAAGACAAACCAAGTTAAATAAAAGAGATCCCCCAAAAGGAGGACTATGCCTGAATATACATTTAAACAAACAGTAGGCGCTTACCAAAAAACACAAAGAGCACAGCACCCACTACACCTATGAAGCTAACAGGCACAAAACTACGTGTGGTGAATCAGTACTGACTCTTGCCCTAACTCCCCCCTTTTGCCAGCCCCGTGCTGGTAAAAACACACGAGGACCAAATCACAGTACTTGACTCACACACAGAAGGCACACAAGTCAACTGGCCATGACGAGCTGCCCCGAGCCACTGGTGGGCTCTCCATAAGAGCTGGAGGTAAGGCGGAGGTGGTGACGTGCCATTGGGTGCGCTGGGACAGGGTGGACCAATGGGTGGAGCTGGAGTGAGCCTGACAGAGCTCCACCTAAACCAGGAAGTAGGCGGGGCTTCAGTCCACAGGGCCGCACAGCCTACTTGGTACAGGGAAGACAAGACAGAAAAATACAAACCTCGGTGACAGCCGTGACACATCCGACCACAGTTGAAGTATTGAGTTTAATCAAAATCCTTAACTGCTGTTAGTTCAGGGTTAAAATGGAATGTTTATAAGGTTATTATATATTTTTTTGTTTTCTCAAATGAATTTATTTTTATTTATTGGTATTATTTATGTCCAATAAATGGCAACTGTCTACCCTGATTACCAAAAGGTCACTGAGCAGTAAATGTGTTTGGCAATCCGTCACTGACTCAGAATAAAGAATTTTCTTGTTGTTTGTATGCCTTCACATCTTTTGATGTTGCATTTACAGATATTTTTCTCCATTATGATGAATATGATGGTAGATTTGTGTCTTTATTATGCGAACAAAAAGTAATGTAATAACACTTTTGCATTGCAAACAAAAGGTTTGCAAGTAAAAGTATTGTTAGTTTTGGTTATGAAACTATTGTTTTTTTCTGCAAAACCAAAAATGTATCTGTTTTATGATGGTATCATGATTTGTGAATAGTTTTCCAACCTGGTTCGTTCAAAGTACGTTTTTATGCTTTCCTCACTATTAAAGCTTTTGCAGCGTGAGAGAAGGTTTAGAAACGCACAACATAGAAGAATGGAATGGTTAACAGTGTTTTCATCAAGCTAGAACCTCAGGAAAGCACATTTATCAGTTTCATGATGGTATCATGATTTGTGAATAGTTTTCTAACCTGTTCAAACTAAGTTTTGGTGCTTTCTTCACTAAAAGCACTGGAAAATTCACACTATTCACAAATCATGATACCATCATAAAACAGATGAATGTATGTTCCTGGGGTGCTAGTTTGAGGAGAACACTGTTAACCAATGCATTCTTGTGTTCTGTGCGTTTTTCACCCTTCTCTCGGCCTGCAAACGCCTTAATAGTGAAGAAAGCAACAAAATTTAGTTTGAACAAAAAAGGTTGGAAAACTATTTAAAAATCATGATACCATCATCAAACAGATAAATGAACTTTCCTGAGGTGCTAGTTTTAGGTAAACACTGTTAACCAATGCATTCTTCCGTGTTCCGTGCGTTTTCAGCGTTCTCTCGGCCTGAAAACGCCTTAATAGTCACGAATGCACCAAAACTTAGTTTGAACAAAAAAGGTTGGAAAATTATTCACAAACCATGATACCATCATGAAAAGGATAAATGTACTTTCCTGAGGTGCTGGTTTTAGGAAAACACTGTTAACCAATGCATTCTTGTGTTCCGTGCGTTTTCAGCTTTCTCTCGACCTGCAAACGCCTTAACAGTCATGAATGCACCAAAACTTAGTTTGAACAAAAAAGGTTGGAAAACTATTCACAAACCATGATACAATCATGAAAAGGATACATTTACTTTCCTGAGGTTCTAGTTTTAGGTAAACACTGTTAACCAATGCATTCTTGTGTTCTGTGCGTTTTCAGCCTTCTCTCGGCCTGCAAACGCCTTAACAGATATGAATGCACCAAAACTTAGTTTGAACAAAAAAGATTGGAAAACTATTCACAAACCATGATACCATCATGAAAAGGATAAATGTACTTTCCTGAGGTTCTAGTTTTAGGAAAGCACTGTTAACCAATGCATTCTTGTGTTCTGTGCGTTTTCAGCTTTCTCTCGGCCTGCAAACGCCTTAACAGATATGAATGCAACAAAACTTAGTTTGAACAAAAAAGGTTGGAAAACTATTCACAAACCATGATACCATCATAAAACAGATAAATGTACTTTCCTGATGTGCTAGTTTTAGGTAAACACTGTTAACCAATGCATTCTTGTGTTCTGTGCGTTTTCAGCTTTCTCTCGGCCTGAAAACGCCTTAATGCACCAAAACTTAGTTTGAACAAAAAAGATTGGAAAACTATTCACAAACCATGATACCATCATGAAAAGGATGAATGTACTTTCCTGAGGTTCTAGTTTTAGGAAAGCACTGTTAACCAATGCATTCTTGTGTTCTGTGCGTTTTCAGCTTTCTCTCGGCCTGAAAACGCCTTAATAGTCACGAATGCACCAAAACTTAGTTTGAACAAAAAAGATTGGAAAACTATTCACAAACCATGATACCATCATGAAAAGGATAAATGTACTTTCCTGAGGTTCTAGTTTTAGGAAAGCACTGTTAACCAATGCATTCTTGTGTTCTGTGCGTTTTCAGCTTTCTCTCGGCCTGAAAACGCCTTAATAGTCACGAATGCACCAAAACTTAGTTTGAACAAAAAAGATTGGAAAACTATTCACAAACCATGATACCATCATAAAACAGATAAATTTACTTTCCTGATGTGCTAGTTTTAGGTAAACACTGTTAACCAATAAATTCTTGTGTTCTGTGCGTTTTCAGCGTTCTCTCGGCCTGAAAACGCCTTAACAGATATGAATGCACCAAAACTTAGTTTGAACAAAAAAGATTGGAAAACTATTCACAAACCATGATACCATCATAAAACAGATAAATTTACTTTCCTGATGTGCTAGTTTTAGGTAAACACTGTTAACCAATGCATTCTTGTGTTCTGTGCGTTTTCAGCGTTCTCTCGGCCTGCAAACGCCTTAATAGTCAAGAAAGCACCAAGACTTAGTTTGAACAAAAAAGATTGGAAAACTATTCACAAACCATGATACCATCATAAAACAGATAAATTTACTTTCCTGATGTGCTAGTTTTAGGTAAACACTGTTAACCAATGCATTCTTGTGTTCTGTGCGTTTTCAGCGTTCTCTCGGCCTGAAAACGCCTTAATAGTCACGAATGCACCAAAACTTAGTTTGAACAAAAAAGATTGGAAAACTATTCACAAACCATGATACCATCATGAAAAGGATAAATGTACTTTCCTGAGGTGCTGGTTTTAGGAAAACACTGTTAACCAATGTATTCTTGTGTTCTGTGCGTTTTCAGCGTTCTCTCGGCCTGCAAACGCCTTAATAGTCAAGAAAGCACCAAAACTTAGTTTGAACAAAAAAGATTGGAAAACTATTCACAAACCATGATACCATCATGAAAAGGATAAATGTACTTTCCTGAGGTTCTAGTTTTAGGAAAGCACTGTTAACCAATGCATTCTTGTGTTCTGTGCGTTTTCAGCCTTCTCTCGGCCTGCAAACGCCTTAACAGATATGAATGCACCAAAACTTAGTTTGAACAAAAAAGATTGGTAAACTATTCACAAACCATGATACCATCATAAAACAGATAAATGTTTTTTCCTGAGTTGCTGGTTTTAGGAAAACACTGTTAACCAATGCATTCTTGTGTTCCGTGCGTTTTCAGCTTTCTCTCGACCTGCAAACGCCTTAACAGTCATGAATGCACCAAAACTTAGTTTGAACAAAAAAGGTTGGAAAACTATTCACAAACCATGATACAATCATGAAAAGGATACATTTACTTTCCTGAGGTTCTAGTTTTAGGTAAACACTGTTAACCAATGCA